>NW_015505464.1:788073-793388 GCF_001515645.1 Sinocyclocheilus grahami | reverse complement strand
ACACACACACACACACACACACACACAAACACACACACACACACACACACACACAAACACACACACACACACACACACACACAAACACACACACACACACACACACACACAAACACACACACACACACACACACACACAAACACACACACACACACACACACACACACATGGTGCAACAATATTGCAGTCTACCTATACATTACATATACACCTGCATTACCGTATCATGTGCAGCTTATTAGTGTCTCTTCCTGAAATATAAAATCAGTTTGAATCTTGTTCCAGAAACTTTAGAGGGTGTGGTCTGTGTTTGTGCAGTTACTTAGAGATTTTTCAGTTTTTTTCTGTCAAAGTAAAACAGTGACGTTACGTCAGGCAGATATCACACTTTATTAAATTATAAATAAACTCTCTTAACCTGTATAAACAACCTGACATTTAAAAGGACAGGATATAAGCTAGTGCCAGACCTTTCATTGTAGCATGTTTCTCACACCTTTTATAGTATGTAAGAGGAGCTGAAAACGAGAGAGACCTCCATATAAACGCGTATACTTACAATATAATGATTTCATTAATAATTTTCGTGTTTCGGTGCTGGCTCCTCCCACAAACATGTACGCACGCGCGAGTCCGTCTCCTAAATTCGTCCGGTGTGGTGACAAATCGAGTCGCCCCTCGAAATCCGGTCTCCATTAGGACCCCAAGCGATCCCATTGGCTCAAATTTAATTTAATAGGTACTGTCTTTAGCGCCTGATTACAATTCCTACAAAATCGTGTTATGATAAATGCTGTTTTAACTACGTTAAAATGACCATTAATGTCTGTATTAGTTAGCTTATGTACTAGCATAGCATACATATACCCGATTAGCCTGATAACTTAGTTTATAAAGGAATTTGCACTTGTATTCACACTTATTTTTAATTTAATTATGTGTTAAATTAAGTGTTAAATGCCCAAAGTTTTATTTTATAAATAAAACTAATTAATGATGTTCAATTATTCACTTAATAGAGTATTATTAGTTTTATTTATTAATTAGCAGGAAATCAAGTGTAAGAGATTACATTTAATTTGTTTCATTATGCACTAATTTGCTCTATTATGCACTATATAGTAAGCCATACGTTTTTACAATAATATCGTTCACATGTATTTAGGATAATAATTAACTGATGAGACCCGATTTCCAGGGAGGACCCAATTTATCATGACACCGGTCATCGCCATCTTGGCAGCGCGTCACCGCGCGTCACTCCCGGATAATCAAAAATGGGCAAAGAGCTGGTTGCTGAAGCCACGCCCACCTAGCTTGACGGTGGTGACAGCAGGGCAATCCACCTGTCACTCAAGTGCCCACGCCCTTAATTATGCAGAATTTTAAGGCTTAATATAATTTAAACGGATTAGTTATAAAAAAAAATTCACCCCCCTCACAGTTGTCATGAAGGGCAAAATTAGCTATATAGACCAAAATAATTTTTCGAACCAGTCTGTAAAAAAAAAAAAAAATTCTACTGTAAAGTTGGCCATTTTAACATGGGGAGTCTATGGGATTGACTCCCTTTTGCAGCCAGTGTCTAGCGGCCAGTTGACGAATTACAGTTTAAGTCACTTCCGTGTTGGTTTCAGAGAGAGGCCGGAAGGAAAACGCGTCATCACAGTCTTGTGAAAAGGGTCCATGGCGGACTGATGACAGCTTACTCAGGGCGGTCTAAGGTAAGATGCAATGTGTCAATCAACTATCATGGGAGGGGCCTGTGCAGAACTATGACGAATTACAGTTTAAGTCACTTCCGTGTTGGTTTCAGAGAGAGGCCGGAAGGAAAACGCGTCATCACAGTCTTGTGAAAAGGGTCCATGGCGGACTGATGACAGCTTACTCAGGGCGGTCTAAGGTAAGATGCAATGTGTCAATCAACTATCATGGGAGGGGCCTGTGCAGAACTACGACATTCTGACAGGAATCACAGAACAGCCTGATTTGAGAAAGGGGATTTTAAAATAGGGATTTAAAAAAAACCACTGGGTGGATTTTTATCATTATAGGATGGATGTGTACACACACTTCCAACACACATTTATGTTCAAACAACTTGTAAAGTGAATTTTGCATCCGATGACCCCTTTAATGCATCCTGCTATATAAAAGTATGAATAAAAATGCTGAGTCTAATTTCCCAATGTAATCTACACTTTTTGTCCAAATTGCATTACTTCAGTATTTCATATACATTTTTTTTTGTTTTTTAACCACTATACACTTTGACCTGGAAAAATTGCACATTAGTGCCAGGACAGTAACTGTAAACCTCTTTAACCAGTGACTTCCCCTTAGGTGTTTTTTATGTCCCCTCTGCTTTTGACTGCTTTTGTCCTGTTCATTTCAACTCATGCATGCATGCATGCACACAGACCTGTACACACACTCACAAATGCAGCTGGACAGACAGTTCACTCTAATTACACGCAGTCCCTTGGACTCGCATCTGAATTTCTGGTGCCATTGTGGAGGTGTCAGTCACCTAGGGAATAGACACAGCACTTGTCTGTAGATCAAACACATTCAAATGCATCCTATATTTATATATAGCTCAACCAGGGCATGTAGAGTGCTGTTTTCCTCTGACTGAGTCCCAAATGAATCAAGTCAATTTGAATTTTATGAATGTAGCTAGTTGGAAGAATGAAACTCGTTCTCATATTAAACACAAAAAAATGCAGATCTTTTAATATGTAACTGCAGGTTCAAACAAGACCTGTTTTTCTTGCTGCACAATTCACTTATGATACAAAGTCAAAGAAAATTTCTATCTGCTGTACATTTAATTAAAATCTAAGACATTTATTAACATTTTTTGCAGGCCCTTTGTTTTCCAGCCTGATTGTTTTCACAATCTGCTAATGACAGAAATGGGATGCACACAGTAAGTTTGTTTCACTTTTAAATCCTTTTTAAAATCCTTTTAAAATCTTACACTATAATGGTTGTCATAATCCCTCTTACTTTTAGGTGCATTTAATAGTTACTGCATACTTCCTTAAAGTATTTAAACATCTTCAGGAGTTCGAGCCAGCATCCCTTAAATGTCCTGGGAACAGGACGAGCAGTCTGATAGAGGAACCAAAGCACCATTTAAGGACTTTCATAGTCTGATATATCGTGAGCGATTGAGAGGCAGTATTCTTGTTCATTTGGAAAGTTTTCAAAAGGCCAGAAGATAGAAATAGCACAAATCCAACATATCTCCAGGCTGTGGATTTAGCATTCAGCTTGGATTCAGTGGATTTATTGGGATAGCAAGCCTGGTGATGTCTTTTTCACAGACACAGAGGCTTTACGTTGATTGATTATTTTCAACCTAGAATTTTACATATTTTTCCTGCATGCAAAAATCGGCTACATGACACTAAAATGTGGGTAGTTGCTAGGATGTTGCTATGCGGTTGCTAGATATGTCTCAGTTCCCTCCTTTATTGAAAGTCTATGCGATATGTTTCGTTAAAAAAGGTTAAAAAAACACATTATTTTCCATATAATGTACATTATTGTTTCTCCTCTATGCCCCGCCTTTCTGATATGTGTCGATTTTTACAAAGCTCATCGTTCTAAAAAAGCGAGGTGTACTCTGATTGGCCAGCTATTCAGTGCGTTGTGATTGGCCGAATGCCTCAAGCGTGTGATGGAAATGTTAGGCCCCTTACTATACTGTGATGCCGTCTCCCGGCCAGAGCGACGAGACAAAACCAATAAAACCCGTTACAAATGAGGCATTTGTTGCATCCAGTGGGGACATAATTACTTATTATAATGACTTATACTGTGTTTTTACGCATTGCGTTGCGTATCGCGCTGCGTAAACATAAAACCATGTCTGCATTTGTGATCGGAGAAACAACAAACAACAAGCCTACTCTACACTGCTCAAAACTCGTGTTTGAATCATCAGTGGCAAATTATTTAAATATAAAAAACGTACTTACAGGCTGTGAGTCAGAAGCGCCAGACTGTCCTTGCAAAGTTGGAACTGCCCCACTTTATAGAAACAGCCTTTGTGCCACAGACGCATTATAGGCTACTGGTTCAGGAAACAGTCCTCATCCTCCATGAAATGTGCTGCACACATCTAAATATTTGGGTTGAACTGTTCTGGAACAGTGTTGTAAATACAACTTAACCACTGATTTCTAGTTGTGTCCTCTTTTGGAAGGCCAAACAAAGTAGTTTCGCTTTCGCAACGAAACACACAGCGTCTTCACAACATGGCAGCGGCGGCAACAGCAAGAATTAAAGTTACACTTCTTTTTTTGCGTGAACATTTGGGCGGTGTTATGCAAATCTTCCCACATCGTGACGTAGACATGTGGGGGCGTGTTAGAACGAGCCGTTTTAGGAAGAAGTGGTTGACTCTTAACTGTTATAAAGAATATCTCTTTGGATTTGAGACTTTAGTCTTTGCAACTTTACAGATCTTCTTTATGCACCAAGAGCTCGTAACACTCCAAAGAGAAAGGAAAAATTTAAATCGCATCATATGACCCCTTTAAAAAGAATTTCACTGAAATAGATTAAAAGCTTTAAAGGCTTGTTATCCATTTACATGTCATATCTTGTCAAATAATAACATGTTCCTGCAGTGCAAATCATTGTTACTGTCTAGCCGTGGCCAGTCTCTCTAAGATTTTAAGATCTGAATGTCTAGCTGCAACTGTTTCAGAGCAATGTGCCAAATAAGCCCTGCATCTTTGAACAGACCTGTTGGTCTTACAAGGTCATCGTAATCTTCAGGCCATTTGTGGTATTTTAAAAGGATCAACAAGTTGCAGGTAATATCCACAGGAAAAGTGTTGCTCTGATGTAAATGCAGCCCTTAAAAACATAACCTAAACGGGAAAATTCAGACATAGATTTTATTACGTCTTTAAATGGAACAGTAAAAACTACTTTTATTACGAACAATCAGTGAGTTGCACAAAGATGAACAGAACAGGCATGTAGCAATTTTGAAAAATCAGACAAAACCAATAAAACCCATTACAAACAAGGCATTTGTTGCATCCAGTGGGGACATAATTACTTATTATAATGACTTATACTGTGTTTTTACGCATTGCGTTGCGTATCGCGCTGCGTAAACATAAAACCATGTCTGCATTTGTGATCGGAGAAACAACAAACAACAAGCCTACTCTACACTGCTCAAAACTCGTGTTTGAATCATCAGTGGCAAATTATTTAAATATAAAAAACGTACTTACAGGCTGTGAGTCAGAAGCGCCAGACTGTCCTTGCAAAGTTGGAACTGCCC
>NW_015505464.1:691359-788021 GCF_001515645.1 Sinocyclocheilus grahami | reverse complement strand
CTGGAACAGTGTTGTAAATACAACTTAACCACTGATTTCTAGTTGTGTCCTCTTTTGGAAGGCCAAACAAAGTAGTTTCGCTTTCGCAACGAAACACACAGCGTCTTCACAACATGGCAGCGGCGGCAACAGCAAGAATTAAAGTTACACTTCTTTTTTTGCGTGAACATTTGGGCGGTGTTATGCAAATCTTCCCACATCGTGACGTAGACATGTGGGGGCGTGTTAGAACGAGCCGTTTTAGGAAGAAGTGGTTGACTCTTAACTGTTATAAAGAATATCTCTTTGGATTTGAGACTTTAGTCTTTGCAACTTTACAGATCTTCTTTATGCACCAAGAGCTCGTAACACTCCAAAGAGAAAGGAAAAATTTAAATCGCATCATATGACCCCTTTAAAAAGAATTTCACTGAAATAGATTAAAAGCTTTAAAGGCTTGTTATCCATTTACATGTCATATCTTGTCAAATAATAACATGTTCCTGCAGTGCAAATCATTGTTACTGTCTAGCCGTGGCCAGTCTCTCTAAGATTTTAAGATCTGAATGTCTAGCTGCAACTGTTTCAGAGCAATGTGCCAAATAAGCCCTGCATCTTTGAGCAGACCTGTTGGTCTTACAAGGTCATCGTAATCTTCAGGCCATTTGTGGTATTTTAAAAGGATCAACAAGTTGCAGGTAATATGCACAGGAAAAGTGTTGCTCTGATGTAAATGAACAGATGCACTGGGATAGTTCACCCAAAAACAAAAATTCTGTCATAATTTACTCACCCTCATGCTGTTCCAAACCTGTATGACTGACTTGCTTCTGATGAACACACAAAAGAAGATATTTTGAAGAATGCTGATAACCAAATAGATTTGGTTCCCAAAGACTTCCATTTTATTTTTGTCCATAAGTCAATGGGAAACAAGTTAGCAACAACATTCTTTAAAATATCTTCTTTTGTGTTCCACAGAAGAAAGGAATTGTCAATCAATTACAGAATATTCAGATTCAATAATAAAATGAACTGCAAATAATTGTGAAATTAATTAAATAAATAATTTAATAGACATTGTAAAAGTAAAACTCAATAAACTGGTTGTTTTGTTTGCATGTCAGGTGTGTGATTTTGTTTTAATACTCTTTCATTTAAAAAAATAATAATTCTCATTAAATAAATATGTTAAATTAACAGTACTAATTTTAACATTATTACTGCATGCCAAGAGACTAATACAAGTAACTAACCTAATTACGTAATTACTTTTAACCTTTAAACAATAGTATAAAAAAGGAGAGGCCTCTCAAATAATTAGGGAAGGAAAAACATTATGGCACTTTCAGCTAATTTATGCCAGTGTTCCCCAATGCACTGAACTCTGTGTAACAAAGAATCAAGCTACAAGTGTTATGTGATATTCTTTTTTTTTCTTTCTTTTTTTTTACATGACGCTCAAACAATTTAATATTTGACCTCTTTTGCCACTGACCAATTGAAGTGTAGCCAATGATTACTGGACAATTTGCATGCCAAATCATTACTTCTCTACCTACTAACATATAAGATGCTGTTAACAGAATCACTGACCGCATGATTTTATTTTGGGTGTAACATGTTCTACAGAGAGCATGAGCTTCTCTTAGTGATGGATGAAATTGTGTTGGAACAGATTTCCGTATGCAAACAAGTTCAAACTTTAAAGGATGGCTATAGATATCTTCTCTGGAAATACTACTTAATGTAGACTCAAAAGTCAATAGTGGCATTTTATGAAGTAACATTGCTCAAGTATTGTTCTAGCTTTCAGAGAGCCTTTTGAATGCATGCTTTACGTTGTGTCAGCTTATATAGGTTAGATCCCATAGCACCTAAATGTCTTTTTTAGTATATATAGAAAAACCTCTAAATTTGCATCTGCCAGTTTGAATCTTACTGCAAAAGATAAGTCAAGACGTAATATAGCAGTAATCAAATCATCCAAGAGATTCTAGCCTTTAAATATAGACACCTGAGAACAGCTGCTACACTTTCACACTCCAAAATGGCACGGCTTCCTGAGAAATGCTTTATTTATTCTTTTTTTAGCGGCCTCTTCTGAATACATTTACAGAAAGAACATAAAGTATCTAAAGTCGACACCTAGCCTACTTATTGTGCATATTAAAGCATGACCTTTTATTTTTAAACCGTATTTTGTCATTATTACGCTGACTTTTAAGACCACTTGACCCACGTCTGAGGTGCTGGAGTCAACATGAGTGGCTGTGAAGAACTAGGCTTCTATTTTGAGAAAATGAAAATGCACTAGGGAACACTCAAAACATTGATATTGAATTTGTTTTTTCATTTATTTCCATTCTCATCTTGACTAACGTGTCATATTTGTCTGAAGACAGCTCATATTTGATGTTTACGACTATGGGGACTGTCTGCCTGTCTCTGATTTTCATTTGGTTTGTGTCTTCTGATCAGATTAGCTTCGACCGAGAATAAACACCTTCAGAGGGGCAGAGAGAACGCTGTAGACGAGAGGGACCCCATTATTAAAATGTGACGGATATGAAAATTCCCTTGTGGATTATCTGTCAGTGTTTACTTCAGATATTTATCCTGAGAACAGAACCTTGTCTGCTTAGAAATGTGTTAAATCTAAATTGAATGATAGTGAGACCCTGTGAAAATTCAGTCTGTTATTTAGCCACAAAATAAAATTAAATATGGCTTTATCTCCTTTAAAAATAACTTTTGGAATGAATTCCCATCCAAAGGATTCATTCTCAAACTCAGTTTTTCCTTATTTTACATTTTCACATTGAGGTTGGCATGATAAGCCCCAATCCCACCAAATTCCCCAACCGTACCCTCCTCTTTTAGCTCTCGCATATAATGTTGTTTAATTATTCATGACTTCATGGCAGCATCTTAGAAAGAGATTTTTTCCTTCCACAAAAATGCAAGATCAAAGCCACAAGTCTGTGCTCAGTGACTGTTTGTGTGTCTAAGAATCTTCCTCTAAGTCTCTCTGGGATACTGTCAAAATATGAATGGATGAATAAATTTACTCACTCTCCCAAAAATAGAGTTACATCTTCATGAATTATTTCATTCCCCAGGTTGAGAGTCCATCAGGACAGAGTGTTAAAATGTCCAAATATTCTGGTGGACTGCTGAACAGTGTGCTGTGTATTCCACTTGATTTTATGTTTTAGCCTACAGTGCCATGAAAAGGTTTTTGCCTACTTCCTGGGTTTTTTTTGTTTGGTTTTTTTGCACGTTTGTCACACTTAAAAGATTCAGATCTTCAAACAAATTTTAATATCACACAAAGATAATGCAAGTAAATACAAAATGTTGTTTTTAAATGATGATTTCATTTATTAAGGGAAAAAAGCTATCCAAACCTACCTGGCCCTATGTGAAAAATGAATTGCCCCCTCCTGTTAAATCATGAAAGAACTGTGATTAACCACATTATTTTAGAAAGCTGAGTTAAATTTCACTAGCCACACCCAGGCCTGATTACTGCCGGACCTGTTGAATCAAGAAATCACTTAAATAGAAGCTGTCTGACAAAGTGAAGCATGCTTAAAGAGCAACACATCATGCCGCGATCTAAAGAAATTCAAGAACAGATGAGAAGCAAAATAGTTGACATGTATCAGTCTGGAAAGGGTTATAAAGCCATGTCTAATGTTTTGGGACTCCAGCAAACCACGATCTGAGCCATTATCCACAAATTGAGAAAACTTGGAACAGTGGTGAACCTTCCCAGAAGTGGCCGGCCAACCAAAATTATTCCAAGAGTGCAACGACGACTCATCCAGGAGGTCATAAAAGAACCCAGAGCAACATCTAAAGAACTGCAGGCCTCACTTGCCTCAATTAAGGTCAGTGTTCATGATTCAACAATAAGAAAGGGACTGGGCAAAAACGGCATCCATGGGAGAGTTCCAAGGCAAAAGCCACTGCTGACCAAAAAGAACAAAGGCTCGTCTCACATTTGCCAAACAATATATCTTGATTACCCCCCAAGACTTTTGGGCAAATATTCTGTGGACTGATGAGACAAAAGTTGAACTTTTTGGAAGGTATGTGTCCCATTACATCTGACGTAAAACCAACACAGCATTTCATAAAAGGAACATCATACCAACAGTCAAACATTGATGGAACCATGAATTCTGCACTCTATCAGAAAATCCTGAAGGAGAATGTCCGGTCGTCAGTTTGTGAACTCAAGCTCAAGCGCACTTGGGTTATGCAGCAGGACAATGATCCCAAACACACCAGCAAGTCCACCTCTGAATGGCTAGAGGAAAAACTAAATTAAGGTTTTGGAGTGGCCAAGTCAAAGTCCGGACTTAAATCCGATTGAGACGCTGTGGCATGACCTTAAACAGTCCATTCATGCTCTAAATTCCTCCACAGCGATGTGAAAGACTCATTGCCAGTTATTGCAAACGCTTGATTGCAGTTGTTGCTGCCAAAGGTGGCACAACCAGTTATTAGATTTAGGGGGCAATTACTTTTTCATGTAGGGCCAGGCAGGTTTGGACAGGTGTTTTCCCTTAATAAATGAAATCATTATTTCAAAACTGCATTTTGTATTTACTCGTGTTATCTTTGTGTAATATTAAAATTGGTTTGATCTGAATCGTTCAAGTGTGACAAATATGCAAAAAAAAAAAAAAACCAGGAAGGGGGCAAAAACCTTTTCACGGCACTGTATATGATTTTATATGCATTGCAGAGCTTCAATGCAATTTCTTCATGCATAAATAAATTCATAATGTTTATTACAGGTTTCAACTTTGCTTTTACTGCATTTTGATTAAAATGTACTGGGTGGAATTTCTTATTTTTCCATTTTGCTTTTTTTTTTTAGTGGAGTATAGAGGAATCCTTGCTTGAATTTGCTAAAATTCTAGTTTAAGTCATGTCTAGTTTATAATGCTTCACGTGAGAAACAGACTAAAATGTAAGCATTTGTTGGATGAAAATCTTGCCTTGTACCATAAATGTCAATCTATGTATTCAGGCTTATGTGTGTTTTGTGAGTACCAATGGCAAACACTTGATACACTGTTTAAATATGTGCAACTTGCAACAGTGCATGTGTGAATGAAAGCTAGACTTTCAGTAAATTACTTCATTTTCAGTTTGTTCCTTATGCAACATTTGTGTTTGTATATTTTCTGCCTGAATTAATTTCAAAAAGGTCCACTACCATTCAAAAGTTTAGGGTCAGTAAGATTTTTTTTTTTTTTAAATGATTGCTTGTTTCAGCAAGGGTGCATTAAATTGATCAGTCAATAACGGTTTATAATGTTCCAAAAGATTTCTATTTGAAATAAATGCTGTTTTTTTTTAACTTTCTTTTCATCAATGAATCATGAAATTTAAAAAAAATTATCATGCTATCCACAAAAATATTTATTCATTTTCAAACAAATATTGCACATGGATAATATTTTTTTTTCCTGAGCACCAAATGAGTATATTACATGTGACACTGAAGACTGGAGTAATGGCTGATGAAAATTTAGCTTTGCCATCAAAGGAATAAATTACATTTTTAAATATATATCAAAAGAAAACAGTTATTTTAAATTGTAATAATATTTTGCAATATTACTGTTTTTACAGTATGTCTGATCAAATAAATGCAGCCTTGGTGAACGTAAGAGACTTCTTTCAAAAACATAAAAAATCTCCCCAAACTTTTCAACTAGTAATGTATGATTACATGCTAAGATTATATGATAGGTTTCAATAGGTATGTCACCTGTGGAGTGTCGGCCAAGTTTAAGCATCCTGAGAAACCTCAATAGCCGCAGCACCTGAACTACCCGTCCAACGTTCTCCAGCTCCGTAGATCCTCCATGCAGGCTCTCCACAGCCAGAGTCACATAGAAGGGCAGAATAGCCAGCAGGTCAATGATATTCACCACACTCCTGCTGAATCTACACTTATCTCTAACACACATGAACCTGAGCACCAGCTCACCGGTGAACCAAATGATACAAATGTACTCAAGAACGTCCAAGATGATGGGTGCACCAAGTATAGTGAAGTCCAGAGAAATCAGAGCCATGTTCATGATGGACACCATCACAAAGAACATGGATAGCGTCCCAAACGTCTTGGCCGCCTTAGAGGAGTCCGGCTTCTCCATAAGGTCCCATAGACGTTGCCGTAAGTCCTGGCACAAAACACCAGTGAAGTCCTCCTCCTCGTTGTCCATTACTTCAGCATCCTTACAAATATCCAACGACTCCTTCATCTCCTTCCGGCGGTAGTATCTGTCCCTGCAACAGCTGTCTATGCGGAGCTCATCGATGCCCCAGTACTCGATCTCCTGAAGGAACGAGATCACACACAGCTCCTCTCGCACATGTAAGTGTCCTGTCTTATAGAAGTTCATGATGTACTGAAAGGTCTGCGAGTTGCGGTCAAAGAAGAACTCGTTCTCCAAGAAATCTGCATCATCGCACAAATCTAAAGCGGAGTCTCTATTGGAGAGGGCCAGCAAAAAAAAAAAAACCAGGAAGGGGGCAAAAACCTTTTCACGGCACTGTATATGATTTTATATGCATTGCAGAGCTTCAATGCAATTTCTTCATGCATAAATAAATTCATAATGTTTATTACAGGTTTCAACTTTGGCATTTTGACATTTTGATTAAAATGTACTGGGTGGAATTTCTTATTTTTCCATTTTGCTTTTTTTTTTTAGTGGAGTATCCTTGCTTGATTGCTTGAATTTGCTAAAATTCTAGTTTAAGTCATGTCTAGTTTATAATGCTTCACGTGAGAAACAGACTAAAATGTAAGCATTTGTTGGATGAAAATCTTGCCTTGTACCATAAATGTCAATCTATGTATTCAGGCTTATGTGTGTTTTGTGAGTACCAATGGCAAACACTTGATACACTGTTTAAATATGTGCAACTTGCAACAGTGCATGTGTGAATGAAAGCTAGACTTTCAGTAAATTACTTCATTTTCAGTTTGTTCCTTATGCAACATTTGTGTTTGTATATTTTCTGCCTGAATTAATTTCAAAAAGGTCCACTACCATTCAAAAGTTTAGGGTCAGTAAGATTTTTTTTTTTTTTAAATGATTGCTTGTTTCAGCAAGGGTGCATTAAATTGATCAGTCAATAACGGTTTATAATGTTCCAAAAGATTTCTATTTGAAATAAATGCTGTTTTTTTTTAACTTTCTTTTCATCAATGAATCATGAAATTTAAAAAAAATTATCATGCTATCCACAAAAATATTATTTATTCATTTTCAAACAAATATTGCACATGGATAATATTTTTTTTTCCTGAGCACCAAATGAGTATATTACATGTGACACTGAAGACTGGAGTAATGGCTGATGAAAATTTAGCTTTGCCATCAAAGGAATAAATTACATTTTTAAATATATATCAAAAGAAAACAGTTATTTTAAATTGTAATAATATTTTGCAATATTACTGTTTTTACAGTATGTCTGATCAAATAAATGCAGCCTTGGTGAACATAAGAGACTTCTTTCAAAAACATAAAAAATCTCCCCAAACTTTTCAACTAGTAATGTAGACATGTGACACTGAAGACTGGAGTAATGGCTGATGAAAATTTAGCTTTGCCATCAAAGGAATAAATTACATTTTTAAATATATATCAAAAGAAAACAGTTATTTTAAATTGTAATAATATTTTGCAATATTACTGTTTTTACAGTATGTCTGATCAAATAAATGCAGCCTTGGTGAACGTAAGAGACTTCTTTCAAAAACATAAAAAATCTCCCCAAACTTTTCAACTAGTAATGTATGATTACATGCTAAGATTATATGATAGGTTTCAATAGGTATGTCACCTGTGGAGTGTCGGCCAAGTTTAAGCATCCTGAGAAACCTCAATAGCCGCAGCACCTG
Organism: Sinocyclocheilus grahami; assembly: GCF_001515645.1. NCBI lineage: Eukaryota > Metazoa > Chordata > Actinopteri > Cypriniformes > Cyprinidae > Sinocyclocheilus > Sinocyclocheilus grahami. The sequence continues at coordinate 780,097 of NW_015505464.1, read as the reverse complement.
AACTACCCGTCCAACGTTCTCCAGCTCCGTAGATCCTCCATGCAGGCTCTCCACAGCCAGAGTCACATAGAAGGGCAGAATAGCCAGCAGGTCAATGATATTCACCACACTCCTGCTGAATCTACACTTATCTCTAACACACATGAACCTGAGCACCAGCTCACCGGTGAACCAAATGATACAAATGTACTCAAGAACGTCCAAGATGATGGGTGCACCAAGTATAGTGAAGTCCAGAGAAATCAGAGCCATGTTCATGATGGACACCATCACAAAGAACATGGATAGCGTCCCAAACGTCTTGGCCGCCTTAGAGGAGTCCGGCTTCTCCATAAGGTCCCATAGACGTTGCCGTAAGTCCTGGCACAAAACACCAGTGAAGTCCTCCTCCTCGTTGTCCATTATATCAGCATCCTTACGAATATCCAATGACTCCTTCATCTCTTTCCTACGGTAGTACTTGTCCCTGCAACAGCTGTCTATGCGGAGCTCATCGATGCCCCAGTACTCGATCTCCTGAAGGAACGAGATCACACAAAGCTCCTCTCGCACATGTAAGTGACCGGTCTTGTAGAAGTTCATGATGTACTGAAAGGTCTGCGAGTTGCGGTCAAAGAAGAACTCGTTCTCCAAGAAATCGGCATCATCGCACAGATCTAAAGCAGAGTCTCGATTGGAGAGTGCCAGCTTTCCCAGGCGAGTCTCTGGGTGAGAGGCCAGCAGTTCCTGAGAGAGGATGTAGCGGCTGCCTCCGACATTTATAATGAAGAAGTCCAGTGGATCGTCGCTCGGTAGCGCAGGCTCGCTGTAGAACACGCTAGAGTCCAAGGACAGCAGCGATGCGTTGTCCTCGTAGAACTCTGCCGGACTTGATGAATCCATGATCATGGTGTTCTGGGTAACGGTGAGCCCTGAGAGACTCAGTGAAGGAAAGTGCATTAGTATGACAGACTGGAAAGAGCAGTATCAATAATAATGAGGATTTGGCTGCTGAAACTGACAGATATTTGAGCTTTTCATACTTTGAATCGTCTTTCTTGACCATGGGCGAACAAAACGGAGTTATCATGTTTTACACTGTTCTTACTTTATCATGGTTTGGTAAATATTCTTTAGTCAGGTTTTGAGATTTCACACTGTACATTTGTGAACCATTGGTTAATGGTGATAACAATAATGCACAAAATATATCTGGTTATATTAAAGAGTTAGTAATTCTGTCATCATTCACCCTCGTCCGTTTCCAAACCTGTATGACTTGCTTTTTCAGATATTCTGAAATATTAAAGTACAGGTACATCCCTTTGAAGGTCAGTGGGGTTCGATTTTTGTTTTTGACTTTCATTGTACAAAAATGGTTGAAAATTCTTCAAAATATATTTTTTTGTGTTCCACAGAAGAAAGAAAGCCATACAGGTTTGGAAAGACATGGTGAGTAAACGATGACAGAATTTTCATTTTTGGGTGAACTATATCTTCAAGTCTTCAGAAAAATGCAGCAAAAAATTATAGTGTCTCTGCATCAATCCAGTTAATGCTTTTGCTTTTTTTTTCAGATCCTGGAATTCATTACACCAAATACACAAAATAATGTTCTTTTTAGCAACATCATATGACCCCTTTAAGAACTGGAAATATTCAGCTGCCTAATATTAGGCCTATGTAAAAGACACAATTCCCTTTGTTTACAATGAGAGAACAAAATTAAACAAATTAAAGATATTTTATGATATTAAATTTCGTGGCACTGGGTATGAATCTTGTTGGATGTTCTAAATGATATATTAATTATGACGTGGCCCCAAAAATATGTGGACATTTAAGTCATTGAATGCCACATCTATTACTGCCATTGCATTAGAATAGACAAATAGAAAAAAATATCAAATGGCATCTAGATATGGACTAAAATTCGCTAAAGAAAAATCTGGATATAACAAACAAGAAAAGAACGATATTATGAGCACACTTTAAGCAGAATACCACACACACATACATGTGGACAATGTGAATGAATAAAGGATATTGGCTACATTTATTTACATTAGACCTATCGTTTTAATGCCACACGCCAAAGATGAAAACTCATAATTGACTGACCCACATGGTCCATACTGGAATATTGTTATTCTCTGGACAATGTTATTTACAGGGAACAGTCACCATTTACTTTAACCAGACCTTTTCTCCATACAACGAAAGTGAATGTTGACAATAGTGAGTGAGTTTGTAATCCTAACATCTTCAAAGTAGAAATAAAGTCTTACTAATTCGACACAACACGGGGGTGAGTAAATAAGAAAACTTTTTTTTATTTTTTTTATTACATTGCTAAGTAACATACACCATCAACGCCAGGGGTACATACAATTGAGAGTTCAAATGCAGGTTACAAAATCAGGAAAATATCGTACAAATGACACAATAAGACAGTTTTAAGGGCTTTGGAGTTGCTGGATGTAAGGAGAGTGTCCAGATAGGATTTAAGTTCCTTATAAAAAATAAAAAAGTAAGGCTTAGCACCCTGAAATTTACATTTATGTAAGAAAAATATTGGTCCTTTGCATCTTTATCAAAATTGTGCAAAATAAGAAAACTGTATTTGGGGGTCTAAATACGCTTTTGTATCCGCGTGGTCACGTGATAGCCCGCCCTCTTTTCAAACGCCATGTTTACTGCGCACCTCCTTCGCGACCAGCAGCAACACTAACGTACAGTGAGTATATATGTGTTAAAGTAGGTTTATTGAGGCTTTACAATCTGTAATAAGTTTTCTAAATTGTATGTTTACGTATACGAAGGCAGGAAATGTAATTGTGTTTTGTGAACAAGTAGGCGGGACGAATATGCTAACGTTAGTCTGCTCACTTTGCTGTGCTATCAGTCCCGCGCCGCCTGAAAGCTTTGAGTCGCCAGTTTATGTTTAAGTAAAAGTTTATATTTCTCTCACGTTTGATTATGTCATTTGCGTTTTCCACCGTTTTCACATAGTTTACCTCTCCTTTATCATACTTTAGTAGCCTGTTAGCATGCGGAAGGTTTGTCTGGGGCTTATACTGCTGGGATACAAACACGCGCCAAATTCGTTCTGCAGCAAGAGCGCACTATTGATAATGTGATTAGAGGCGATGAATAGAGCTGTTGTGTATGTGTATAGAAATGATATAAGTAATACACGTCTACTAATAGTATTCTGTTGAATTCGACGATTATAACACCGCGACGTGTCTTTTTATCCATTTCATTTAGGGTGCAACTGAGAAATTCCAGTCATGAGTGAAGAAATGGAAGCTGTCAAGACAGAGGATCTTCCTTTGGATGGAAATTCAATAAAAAAAGGAGAGGAGGATGACAAGAAGAAGAAGAAAAAGAAGAAGAGTCCATCTGGTGATGCAAAGCAGGATGAATCAGAAGAACCTAAACCTAAAATCAGGTCTAAACCCAAATTGTGTAAGTAATAGTTGATGTGAATTAAATGCCAAAGCTTTAATTTCAAGAAATGTTGTTTATGATGAGAAGTATCGTTATACTTGGAAGTATTGTTTCTCTGTATAGACTTTTTACATAATTTGAATTAAATTGTGCTTGGATTCTCCAGTAAAAATGTACAATTATTGTCCTTTTGTAATGTTATTTTAATTGTCTTTGCAGTTGAACCTGAAATTCTTGAAGGAAAACGGGAGAAAAAAATCATCCAGAGACTTGATTTGATGAGCAAACCGAAGGAAAAGCCAAAGATTGAGAGCACAGGAAGAGGTGCCAAACTGGGAGACATTGTACGGATTAATCACTCCATCGGAAAGCTTAAAGCGCCTCTTCTCAAACCTCTGCATAAGATTGTTTATGATCGCCCGGGAACTGTAAGGTTTAGTTTTAGAATTAATTTAACACATACAAATGCCCAAACGCATATGGTAATACAGATTATTTGTTAGATTGCAATTTGTAACTAATGCCGCTTAATGTTCTTACAGGCATCAACACTGCGGAAAAATCTTAGGCTGTTTAATGGATTTCCTTTTGGAGAGGAAAGTGACCTTTACAACAAAAAAATGGAGAAGGTGAAAAGGTAGTTCAATTAACTCGTTTTAGAGGGGGGGGGGGATTTTGTAGGTGAGTAAATCAGCATAGAAAATAAACAAATTATAAGCATAGATAAATATAATAGAACAAAGATACAAATTAAATGAACAGTGCTTTACATTTTTCAGGTAAGTCCAATAGTATTCAAGTACAGAAATTGAATAATCAAATGTAAAATAACACTGCAAAGTCTTCACTGTATAAATTAAATCTAATAAATCTGTGTTGAAGCTACAATATTTTCTCACACATCCATTTTCTTTCTCAATTGTTTACCTTCACCTAAGCCATAAGAAACTGTTTACAAGGATACTTGCAGAGACATGCATTTCACATGCATCTGCGTTGCTCTCACTGTGTCTGCACTGGACGCTAGTGGCGCGACACGACAAATTGCTATGAACCCATTATAATCAGTGATGCTGTCTACACTGAATGTGGTGCGGCGCGACAAATCCCCGGCAGTAAACTGATGCTGTGTTCTATTTATGACGTACTGACACAAAGTTCAGACAGGGTGGCCGTGGCCACCACTGACCTAAGCTTGTCCACCCCCTTTGGCCACCCCACCACCACTGAAATATTGCCAAATATTGTCCTATCCTAACAAACCATACATCAATGGAAAGATTATTTATTCAACTTTCAGATGATGTATAAATCTCAATTTCGAGAAATTGACCCTTATGACTGGTTTTGTGGTCCAGGGTCACATATAACGTGCAGCCCTAGTGGAAAGACGTGTGCTCTGATAGGTTTCATTGACAGACCAATTTTTGTCCTGTGGTTTATTCCATGTCAACTTAACGAGGTCCCCGGATAATTATTTATCAAGTCAAATATTTGGTTTACAGTGGGAGTAATAATGAGGCTTTTCTTTCTGTCAGGCTTCACAAGGAACAACTCAAAACCATTTGTCTGACTCTTGATCTGGAGAGGTCTGGAACGCAAATTGTTCTTTCAGAGAGGATCATGAAATTTCTCGTACAGCCAACCAACTCAGGAAAGGTGAGATTGTCCTGTCTGAACAATAACAATGCACCTATATATCACTGTACAGCCAATGTACTACTGGATATTATGGGCAAAATGTCTCATGAGTTTGTCTTTTGCTGTTTGCCAATGGCTTATTATGTGTTTACCGTCTACAGCCTATCCTAAAGAAGAAAAAGAAGTCGACCAAAGATGCCAAAAGAGAAAAGTCTTCATCCAAAAGTAATAAACCACAGAAAAAAGTAGAAAGTGGGAAGTCCAAACCTATTGTCACTGATTCCAGTAGTGATGACGATGACGACAATGATGAAGAGGGTAAAGAGAACAGTAAGGACACTGAGAAGTCTGTGACAGCAAGTCAAAAAAATAAAGACAGTGGAGATAAATCATCTGACAAAGAGGAAGATGATGATGATGATGATGCTCCTGAAGAGGACAGCGAGAAGGAAGAAGTGTGTGAAATGTTGTTTTTTTTAGGGCAACAAATATTTTAATATATATTCTTAATATTTATGGTTTTACAGTTCAGGCAATATATTGACAATCTTACTATTTTTAAATTGTTTGTGTTGTCTGCAAATCAACAGAAAACTCCTCAGAAGAAATCTTCAACCACAAAGTCCACAAAGAAATCTGAAATGTCAGAACAGACTGCATCAGATGAAAGTGACCAAGATGTTCATGAAGACAAGAATGCAAAAAAGGTTATACACAAACACTTAGTAGTAACCAGGTCTTGAAAACCTAAAAAAAAAATTTAAATCACTTCACTCCGAGCAGAATCGATATTTTAACGTTTCTGTTCCTGTGTTCCTCTGTATTATTACCATTCTGAAACCGGTTTGAGTTGAAGAAATACCGGTTAATAACGTTATTTTTTAAAAACTATTTTCTTTGCCTATAATAATAATAATAAAGTACAGCGTTTTCTTTACACAAAAAGAAAAAGAAAAAAAAACAAAAACAGGAAGAAATCTGGTATCTTAACCCGCTGTGGTTAGTCACAGCCAATACAGCATCATCTTTTCTAGATTTTGGCCAAATGTAGGCTACTAAATAAAATGTAAAAAATTGTTAACACTTTAAAGACATTAAAGTATTTTTTAAGATATTTAAATATGTTTGCTGCATTGTTAAAAAAATGCTACTTGTAGCCTATAAGATTGCGTTTTGAGAGTGAAAAGAACAAACAAAAGTCGAGTAGGCTCACGTCGCATTTTATTATTACATTCAGAAATAATGTAGGCTAAAATGCCGGTGAAGCAAAATGTTTACAAACATTATAAACACAGTTATTAGTTTCTCCCCACAGCAAATCCTCTAAAGTTAGGGCTATGCGTTTAGGCTATAAAAACGTCAATCCAACAACTAATTAATTTAAGGTGAAACTGATGCCAGCACCTAGGGCTAGGCGATATAGCTAAAAAATTTATCGACGATATGTTTCATTTCATTCGGTATCGATAATTATTGACATTTTTATAACCTTTTTTTTTATTTAACCACTGTATTTATAATTAACACAATTTGAGACAAACAACCATTTTTTTGTTTTAACAATCAAACACATCTCATTTCTAATGTTTTATATGCAGATTAAATAGGTCTTTATTGTATAGGTTTAATTGTCTCCCAAGGCCACAGGAGGGTGCAATGAGCAAAATAATGCAGTGCATTTAAAAACATGAGACGCAGTGAAAAGGAATAAACCTCCACAAATTCGTGACGTGTTTTTTTTAAAGTTTAAACTGTTTTAACTTTGCATGGCTTTCTATACATCTCTTCTGTGAGACGCGAGTGCAGCAGTCATATTTGTCCGTCTAAAAATGCGCTGAATATGCGTTCTGTGTGAATGGCTTGGTTTCGGTTTTAACCCACTCAAGATCTTCTTCGCATTGAGCTTCTGTATTTCTCTAATATTTTGAATGAATAACACAGCAGCGGCGCGTCTCGTGGGCTAGACTAACAAAACAAACAAAAACAAAACATTAAAATGCAACAACGTCACTTACATCATCACCGCATCTCGCGCGCCACTGATGACGCTCCCTGATGCACACCTAACATTAAAATGCAAATGTTTATTTTAAATTCGACTAATATTCATTATTTATTCGCAATCTCCGCATCACAGGCAGGCACAGCTCTCATTTCAGCATGTGTTCGTGTTTGTGTGTGCTGTCTGCGTCACTCATAGCACGTGCCTATATAGTGCGATATATCGAAGAAAAAAAATTATATCGATATTGAAGGTGTACCGTCGATAAATATCTATACCATTTTATCGCCCAGGCCTATGCGTACCTCTCATTTGGCACGAATCCAAATGTTTACATATTTGCGATTGTATCTGGATGCTAATATATTATTAATTATAGGCTAGGCTTTGTGCATTCATCGATGTAAAACATCATCCTTCACATCGGCTATATCAACACAGTGAGGCGGTGGTCATGCTGAACGCAACAGGTTGTACAACGGAGCAGTGTAACTTTTTATTTGTTTCTTTAACTGTATTTTATTTTGGTAATGAACAGGCTGTAATGTCTCAAATATGTTGTGTCCGTGTGCGTGTGAGGTGCCGGCATGATCTGGTCATACCAACGCTGGTTGGTTATACAGATAGAAGCAAGACATCATTCAAAACTGTAAAGCTTTTGCAAAATAAAGAAAACTACTGCCGTCTCGTTTTCCTTTCCAAGAAATTTGGAACGCATCACAATGAACCGTAGCTCACACATTTTTTCCCTTTCGTTTTGTTAATCTGTCAATGATTAAAGTGAAATATATTTTGTGTATATGCCTGTATATTCCTTCTTTGTAAGCCTATAGTTTATTCTGTTTTCTCCTCGTTCACAGAAGTGCTGCAGGTGCATGTGATCTGTTGAATCCATCTTACAATATCCTCATGTAAACTATCCACTCGCTGGATGCGTCAGCTCACGTTTGCCTAGGCCGTACTACTGGAATTCGTGATTGGTTGACAGCAAATTTCAAATATTAAATGGAAATGATAAAATAATGTTATTAGCCGGTTAATGGCCATTTAAAATTTTCGGTTCTGTTCGGAACTATAAAATTTGATTTTGTTTCTGGTTCTGTTCCTGTCAAAATTTTGTTCGTTTCCGACTTCGTTTTCGTTCGGTTCAGAGCCCTGGTAGTAATATTTTTTAATTCTGAAAATTCTAATAAATTCAAGCTTATTTGAGCTTGTCGTTTTGGTCTGCTGATGAACAATTAGTTTATTTACAGCTTAATTAGACAATGAAAACTGTTTTATCTGTGCAAAGAGTTGAACTGCCTCTGAATGAAACTGCAAAATTTTATTTATGACATAGTGATTGTAGCACTTTAGATTGACAGATCTGCAGATGCTCCAGAAATGTTCAGTTTTTATGTCTGACTTTCTTTAATGCCGTTGTGACCATGCACTTCTATGGAACTACATTTAAACTGACCATTTATTTCACAACTTTTCTAGACAAAAAAGCCTGCCGCAAAGAGGAAAGCTCCAGCAAAACCTGTCCCTAAAACCAAGAAAGCTGACAGCAGCAGCAACCGAGGGGGGAAAAAAGCAAGCAAGAGCAAGGGTAATAATGCAGCAAATGCTTCGAGATGCAAGACCAAGTCTTTTTTTGTCGGGAGTAACATGACATAAAATCATTTGGCATCATCTCAAAACTGAAACCGTACACTTTTTTTTGCACGTTTGACATCCTGTAATTTTTCTTCCAGATGAAAGTGAAAGCTCTGATGATGATCAGCCGTTGATCAAGATGATTAAAAAGCCACCAACTGAAGAACAGTTGGAGGCGGCAATCAAGGATCTGTTGAAAGATGCCAACTTGGAGGAAGTTACAATGAAGCAGATTACCCGACAAGTATGTTATTTCAAAGCATTTTGAACAGTGGCTTACAGTGGCTCTTTCAACACTGTAGATGTGTGGATGTCATTGCGTTAACAAAATATCAAACCAAATTGTGTCTTCAAACAAGTGAGACATTTAACTTTAGATGCATGTTCACTTTTCTGATCCATTTGAACCAACTGAAGTCCAGTGATTTTTATTACATGCAGTCAGTTCCTCTTAAGTTCCTGCAGGTGTCCTAGATATAGATATGTTCCCCTAATGTTTGACATCCTGAAAAGTTTCCAAGTACTTATTTATGTACTTCATTGTAGGTTTATGACAAGTATCCTGACTTTGATCTGACCAGCAGAAAGGAATTCATCAAGGAAACAGTTAAAGGTGTAAGTACCTCCGAAATACTAAACCAATATTTTATAATCGATTTGTCAGTTGTCACTTTTATAATGGGTAAATTTCTTGTTTTTCAGTTGGTATCCTGAAGTGAAGAAGATGCCTTATTTAAAATGACAGCGAGGGTGAAGATCGTGTAGAAAACTCGATTTTCACTACACTGTTCACTGTTATTTTATATAAGGTTCTCAACTTTCCAGCAAATTCTGCTTTTTTGTATTTTAAAAAGTATTTTCTAACATTTTAAATTTTCATGTTTGACAGTAAATGATCTGGATGGTTTTAGTTGTTGAAATATGCCACATTTCTAAAGCGACCCTTTTCCCCTCTTATTTTACATAGTATCTATATTGCATTTTGACAGTCCCATTTGAATGCCTTGGCTGTGTCAGTAAGCCCACAATTTACCATGTCATGCAGCTGCATTACTGTTGTCATGACGATGCCAAGATATTGTATGCAATGTTTAGGAAGATCCGATTGGTTTCACCTGTTATTAGGGCTGCGTTTCATTTCTGAGGTCCTAAATGCTGGATGGAAAAAAGAAACTCATTTAGAAATGTGCAATCTGTTTTTATTCACAATTTGTACAGTGTCCCAATGTTTTTGGAATCGGGTTTGTAATTACAAGTCACCCTGTGCCCCATTACATGTTTTCTGAGGCCCCCTAGTGGATCCTGGGCTCCTAGTTGAGCACCACTGCTTGTCACTAGGGACTCCTAGCTTTAAAAATGTTTTCCAAACAGATTTCCATAGGTAACAGATAGAGTTGAAACCAGATTTACAATTTATTACGTTTTTGCATAAAAGGAACCTCCTTCCCTGACCGGGAATCGAACCCGGGCCGCGGCGGTGAGAGCGCCGAATCCTAACCACTAGACCACCAGGGAGAGATAGGCAATAAGGTGAAAAACATAAGTCTAGAAGATATATAAACAATATGTTTACATATATTCAAAGAATTGAATATGCAAATAGTAAAAACGTACTACCATGTCTTTAAAATACATCGAACTACAGCAATCAACCAATGTCCGACGCCTCAGTGCTTCTAAGGGACTTCTCTGTTGAAATGCACCTGCCAGCAAATAATGACAATTGAGAATAAATCCTTACATTATAATACATTGGGTTCACATAATGCAAACAAATCACTATCCTTTTACTAACTAGATAATTCCATTTAGGGGAAAAAAATATTATCTTCACTCCACTCTAACATTACTTCGTCCTCTTTGTGGCCAGTAGAGGTCGCAGCTTTATTCCAGTACGGAGAGCTTTAACATTTCCGGTTATGGCCAGTAGAGGCCGTAGTTTGACGCGTTTTAGTTTTGTTCTGGAGGTTGAAGTTGAGGGGTCACGTTGGCTTACAGTAGCTGACATGATGCAGGCAGAGCAGTAACGTTAGAGACTTGCAGGCACCTGTCTGTGGAACTCAACAGGAGCCGAATCAGCGTTAAAACAAGCCCTCAGAGAGGAAGGGTAGAACCTGTCATTAGGGTAAGCGATGATTTGAGCGCTATTGTTTTGGTTTGTGTGTTTATATTGCTAAATTAGAGCATTTTAGAAGCATGGCAGGCCCTTAGTGCTCACTTTATCTGTTAGCTGGTCTAGTAACATGCTGTCAAAGCGCTTCCTAGATAGATGTGCATAGCTCGCCGCAACGTTGAGGCAATGAAATGCGTATTTTTAGGGTGATGCGTTCTATTTATTGTCTATATACGTCAAGCTAATCTAAATAAAACTGGCAGGTGCTTTATACATCAACTATTGCTAATGCTAAAGCCTTAGCAGCTCGGCTAAAGATAATGCTATGGAGACGTGTAGCGTTATTGGTTTCATCTCCTTGCACAACAAAAAGATAATAAATAGTATCTCAGGGATTTTGAAAGGCATGAAATGCAGGACATCGCAGACAACCGAGTTAATGCAAAACTGTGTTCATATGTAGTTCAGTGACTGTTAGCTTTAGCTTTGTTATTTCAGCTCAGATAATTTACAGTTACAAATATAGTACGTATTCTGTGCAATACCGTAAAAGTACCAAGGTATGCTATGACATTTAGGAAATAAAAGTAATATAATATAAAAAAAATAACATGGTGTTTCTGTCTCATACCTCACAAAACCATTGTGCTACCACAGCATTGCTTTGTAATTAACTTATATTAGTCTATTAAATAACCTGCAAAACCTTTGTCGTATTAGTGCAAATGGATTTGATTCAGATTAAATTTGATACTTTTCGTGTTTCTGTGGTTGTGTTGGAGTTTGACAGTTTATTTATTATGTTGGCTTTAAGTACCTTAGATGTTTTGGCAATTGTTTCCCTATATTAATATAATGTTTTAGTTATACATAATAAACATTTTATATATTTCCAGTTTGTGGTTTGAACAACAATTTCTCAAAAATAGGTGTTTGACAGGAATTGCTTGTTAAGTTAGTTTTTAAAGTTTCTTTAGCTTATTTTTGTTGCTTTGGATATAGTAAGTGAAAATTAAATTTGAGTGATTGATAATTAAAATCAGATACATAAACATAATAATAATTCTGTAGATCTTTGTGGAAGAAATTAAATAAAAATGGAAATGCAAGAATATTTTCAAAATGTGATACAATGAGTTAGAAATGCAAGAATATTTTTTCTCTGGTGTTTATGAAGAAGGATATTTTTTTGAGAAGTGAGTGTGAGCAGGCAGATATCCCTGGCAGCTGTTTTGCAGTAGATTTACAATCAGATGATTTACAGTGGAACATACTGAAGCAAGCGTAAATCCTGTAGAAGTTGTCAGATCTCTAGTTTTTAAATTCCTTCATTTTGGAAACCAATATTAACTGGTGTATTTTAAGTACCCTGTGATTGAAAGCATTGCTGTAGTTGGTGCTGTTACTATTGAACTGTTTGTCTTTTTTTGATGGTTCTGTCCAAAGCAGCAACTTTGCGGTGCACTCTAAAGTTTGATCCCAGCATGCATGATAGTTACCAGGTTCTTATGTCACCAAATTGACAAACGGGGTTGCTTTGCACAAACCGGTCCGTCTGTCAGCTGCACGTGTTTATCAGCCTGTGCCTGCACATTCCCTTAAGATTTTAAGTCATTGCCTTTTTCCATGCTGTAGCATTTGGGTTTGCCAAGATTTGCAGACTTTGAATGGTGTCTCTGGACTCTGTTCTCTTGAAAATCTCCCAGATTCGGCAATAGAGGGAGAGAAGGAAGTGTGTGAATGCAGTAAAAAAAGAGACAGTTAAGACTCAGATGGTCTCTCTCTAAGCTGGAATGGGAAAATGACTGTTGGATAAATGGAAATAATTGACCCCAAGTTGCAAATTCTGTCCTCATTAATTTGTTCGCTCTCATGTCTTTCAAATGTGTATGACTCTCTTTCTAATGGTGAACAAATAGGTTGATATTTTCCATACAATTAAATGTCTTAAATTGAGTTTTCAAGCTTCAGGAAGGATGCAAATAAATAATACAACTATCATAAAAGTGTTACTTATGTCTACTGTTCTGTAAGTCTTAAATGTTTGTGAGCAAAAAAAAGTTTATTTTGTTATTTACTTGTTCACCACAAATGACTTATGATCTGTGTTAGCATTCTTATTTGATTACAAATTATTATTTTTATTACCATTACTGACAAATCTCATTTTATTTTTAATTCTGTTGGTTTTTATCACTGCTTTTATTGGTGTAGTGATGCTTTGGCAATATTGTACATAAATAAATTTTTATGATCAATTTTATAGAACCTTAAAATGTTTATATGCGCTTGGATCATCTAAAAAGAGAAAATTACATTGATATCATTATGTAAAAGTTGTTGACCTGCTTTGATTAAAATCAGTTAATTCTGCTTTCAGTGAAGTGTTTAGCCCATCATAGTTCTCTCTCCGTGTCTGTTTTTATGAAATCTCTTGCATCGTGTGTTATGAAATTTTCCCACAAACTTGAGTAGTACATGTGTAGCATCTTTGTGAGACTGTATGTGTCATCTTGTTTATGTAGTATTTATAGAAAAGCATGAACGGTAGCCACTCAGGAGGTAAATTCCTGGGGGGGGGGGGGATTTGTGCCCTGTGGTATAGTCACAGGGGCACCTGATGACAAAAAAGAGCTCTTTGTAAACCATAGACCGCCAGTATAACCCTTGAACCCTCTGGTTTCAGAGTTTGAAAGTCCAGAAACTACCTCTAGGCAAAGGGTTAATTCTAACAGATAGGTTTTCTAAAGAATTATCTGCTAGCTAGCCAGCTGTTGGCAGTGTTTAAGTTTGATTGGTTGGTAACGGATTACAGTAAGGTTAAATTATTTAATGCATTGGGTATCATAACTAACCAGGAACAGGACTCTTTTTAGCATTTTTTAATCTAGGTTTTGTTTTAATGTCTACACTACCAATAAAATGTTTTGGGGTTGGTAAGATTTTTAAAAGGCTGCATTTATTTGACCAAATACAATAGAAACAGTAATATTGTGAAATACTATTGCAATGTAAAATAACTCTTTTCTGTTTCAATATATTTTAAAATTAAAAAGTAATAAAATCCTGTCATGCAAAGCTGAATTTTTAGCAGCCATTTCTGCTGTCTTCAGTGTCACATTAATAATATTAGTAATATATTATATTTTATAGTAATATTTTTGTGGAAACAGTGATACATATTTTTTTTCAGAATTCTCAGATGAATAAAAGGTTCAAAAGAATAGCATTGATTAAAAATAGAAATCTTTTGTAACATCATAGATGTCTTTACTCTCACCTGTGATTAATTGAATGCATCCTTGCTGAAGAAAAATGGTAATTTCTTTCAAAAAAAGTAGTGAATGCTAACTAGAGCCCGACCGATATGGGTTTTTCGGGCCGATACGATACCGATATTTGGGAGTAAAAAAGGGCCGATATCAATATATCAGCCGATATTCTTTGTGTGTATTATAGTACAGTACCAGTCAAAAGTTTGGACACTTTCCCAATCGAGGGTCCAAACATTTGACTGGTACTATATATAGAATACAATATATACATAAACATATTTTTTGCAATGATCACTCAAATGTGGTGATCAAACACTTATAATGACGTGACAGAGATACGTAATGGAGGCAGGGCATTTAACAATTTAACAATAAACTTTATTATCCAAAATTAGGGCTGCACGATAAATCACATGCGATATTTAACGCGTATCTTCTCGGTAAAGCCAGTTCTGTAATCAGCGGTAAATCTCCATCACCTGCGGGCTTTCACATTGAGCAGCATTAACTACACAGAGCCGTTGTTCACTGACGAGTTGCGCAAAACCACGTTCATATTCGCGTGATTTTTTGCGCTGCTCGCCAGTGAACAACGGCTCTGTGTAGTTAATGCTGCTCAATGTGAAAGCCGCAGGGGATGGAGATTTACCGCTGATTACAGAACCGGCTTTCTGACAAGATGTGCATTAAATATCGCATGTGATTTATCGTGCAGCCCTATCCAAAATGAGTCTGACATCAGTGCACTGAACAGTAAAGTTGAAGTTTATTCAACTTTAATTCAATTCCATTCCATTCAACTTTATTCCTTTGAAGTTTATTTCACTTAGGAACATTCATTCATGGATTTGCGCTACTGTCTTCACACACAGACGAAACTTACTAGAGAAGTGTGACACAATATACCTCTGTAAATAAATACAATATAAATTCATGTCTCGCTCACTTTAATGCCCTTTGATTGTAATGTGTACGTTCCCTTGGAACTGGAATCATGGCGGTATTTTGTGTGAAGTCCACTTCGCAGGGCACTTGCGGTCGAATAATACAATGCTTGAATGCTGCTGCCTGAACAAGAGACCTCCTTACTGAAGTGAAAGTGTTGGCTGGGGTGGTCTCATTCAAAAGCGGGCCTCTAGACGTACACTCGATTCGCGTTCGAGAGGGTTCCTCGAGCTGAAGGGATCCCCTGAATTTGGTGCGGATTCGCCACGCCGTTATGGAGATATGGCCGTTCAAAGTTTCAATGGTTTTCCATAGACTTACGCTTTAAAGCGTTTCATCCAGGTCGCCAGTAGCAAACAATAGAGTGTGCTCTGCTGGACAAACTAAGTAATTACACCATTTCAAGCATTTTATCCACGTTATATGCTCTGTAAAAGAAATGTGCATATCCGCGGCATATTCGCCTATACCGATATATCGGCGACAGGCTCATATCGGCCGATAATATCGGCAAAAACGATATATCGGTCGGTCGCTAATGCTAACACATTTATGTTGTATTCTTTCAAATTAGTTTTTCATTCAAAGCATCACTTATCTATGATGTATTTATACATTAACCTACATTTAAAAATGCTATAAAATTAATTCATTCATTCACTAATGATAATGAAATTAATCTTCTTGTAAAGGGCTACTGCTTGGTTTTATGTATCGTTTGCTGACTCGTGTCATGTCAGAATCATAATACACAAGTTTTATGTTGGCCATACATGTGAATGTTTTTGTACTGTTGGTGATGAATAGCAATAAAGCTTGCCATAAGATACTACTCATTTAGTCGGTTTATGAAGCAAAAATATAGATAATGATTTTAATATGTGCTTTAAATTAATTAGGCTTTTATCAGTAATAATAATAATAATAATAAGTTTAATTTATATAGTGCCATCAAAAATGTGAGGATAACATCAAAAAAACAATAATACAGAAAGTAAAGAGAACATCAGACATCCAGAGAGAAATATATGGATAAGACAACATAAAACAGAATAAACAGAAGTCAACTTAAGAAAGGTAACATTGTGAAAACAAATGAGTTTTGAGCAGTAATAGGAAAAACACGTTCTTCACATCGCAACGACAGAGAGCCAGTTATTGTTATGTACATGCTTGTTCGCACAGATCCCTGGATGCCCGCCGGTGCCCTCGCCCTGGCCGCACACGCAGACTCAATGGCCATCAGCTGACCCCTCCCCCCAGGATGACGGTGAGAGAGCGGCTTCGGCAGAACATCTCGGCTGCCTTCTACCGGCACGGCCTTCTATGTGCCTCCTACCCGGTTCCCATTATTCTCTTCACCTCTGCCAGCATCCTGACCTGCTGGTGAGTCTGCAGTCGTGATATTTGATTCAAACAGGAAGTAATGGGATTGGAGCGAGATTTAAACTAATCAGGGACACAATGGCTGCTAGGCCACGACTCTGATGGCCTTTGTCAATGTTGAAGTACTTTATGTACTTCTGTGGGTTAGGAAAAGCAGCTTATCTGTACAAATCTGGGGGTGGGATGTTTTCGGGTGTGAAAGGGTGAGAGAGGGCAACAAAGGAATGAAGTTGGCTTGTGGTCTGTTGTTCTGCACAGTTTGATTCAACAGCAAGATCGTGCCAGGAGGACTGTGTGTAGCACAAACACAAAGTGGAGCACTGAGCTGGAGAAAACGGTTTTCTCATGCCTTTTCTTTTAGCCTCAGTCAGCAAAATGCGAATTAAATCTCTGACGCTTCAGATAAAGGGCAAAATCCATGCGGAAAAGAGTGAGTGTGTGAACATTTCTCCCAGAGAACAACAGCCCAGTGTCTTCAGCTGCCTGGAGGAACAGAAGTAGGCTTTGTGAAGTGGCAGCTACTTGTCACTGCGGACGTCTGAGTTCTTTCTCAGCTAGAGAAGAGAATGGACTGGGCAGAATAGCTTGACTGCCTCAAGACGGATAATAAAGGAATATACTGAATTAAACATAAATTAAAGGATTAGTTCACTTCCAGAATGGAAATTTCCTGATAATTTACTCACCTCCATGTCATCAAAGATGTTCATGTCTTTCTTTCTTCAGTCAAAAAGAAATTACGGTTTTTGAGGAAAACATTCCAGGATTTTTCTCCATAAAGAGGACTTCAATGGGGATCAACGGTTTGAAGGTCCAAATTGCAGTTTCAGTGCAGCTTCAAAGCTCTCTACACGATCCCAGTCAAGGAATAAGGGTCTTATCTAACGAAATAATGGGTCATTTTCTAAAACAAAATACAAATTTATATACTTTTTAACCACAAATGCTCATCTTGCACTAGCTCTGCAAAGTTCTTTGCATGGTTAGTTCTTCGTCTGTGTACTTTGGTTCAAAAAGGTAGTGTAGGGCGAAAAACTCCATCTCATTTTCTCCTCCAACTTCAAAATCATCCAACATCATTGTTTTACCTTTTTTTTGTAAAGGGCATTTGACTTTGCACCTTCGCTTTGTAAACACTGGGTCAGTACTTCCACCTACGTCATGCGTGACCTTTCCAACGTGACTACGTAATGCGTGACCTTTCCAACGTGACTACGTAATGCGTGAGGTCGAGCTAGTGCAAGACAAACATTTGTGGTTAAAAAGTAAATAAATTAGTACATATACTAGATAAGACCCTCATTCCTCGGTTGGGATCGTGTAGAGCCCTTTGAAGCTGTACTGAAACGGCAATTTAGACCTTCAACCTGTTGGGTCCCATTGAAGTCCAATATGTGGAGAAAAATCCTGGAATGTTTTCCTCAAAAACCTTAATTTCTTTTCGACTGAAGAAAGAAAGACAGGAACATCTTGGATGAGATGGGGGTGATCCATTAAGCACACAAAACCACACACAATTACATTGGTTTGTCCCTCAGTTTGTATGTACCGTGTTAAGGAAAGCACACTCCGAGGTTCCAGGTATAATGTATTTTACACAATAGCCTTTTGTTTCCCTGATGTTAACAGTGTCATTTGTTTTAAACCTATCAGCTTGTGCTCCTCTCTTTAACACACTGCTGTTGTTGGTGGGGGATATTCGTGGCTTTTGAAGCACTATAAAGGAGTTCCTTTTGTGAGAAGTAGGGGTTGGTCAGATCATCCATCTGGAGAGTATCCCAGTCCTTTGTGTTTGTACTGCAGGCAGTATTGTGGGTCTTGTGCAATCATTTTTCCTAGAAAGTGTAAAATTCTTGTTTTTACTATCCTTAGTTTTCTTAAAGCTTGCTAGCCTGAGGATATCACAGATGACAAGTTAATCATACTGGTCTGTGCTCTCTCCTGGTGCAGTTTTATGTTTTAAGCTCACTCTTGCTGCACCTATGTGACTGATTGAATGCTATAAAACTGTCAGTAAAAAATGCAAAAATGACACTTTGCATACTTATCGCCCTTTTTATTCAAATATGATTTGTTTTATGGACCTTGTATGGGCTCTTCGTCATGAGAAGGCCATTCCTCTATTTGGAGGTACCGTGTCCATGAAGAATGCAGCTTGACGTTGGTAATAAAGATTGATTTGTTGTTCTGTAACCATGCTTTCTTTTACAGTTACCCTCTGCTGAAGCTGCCTCTGCCAGGAACAGGGCCTGTCGAGTTCACCACTGGAGTACGAGATTACTCTGTTCCATCTCATGAGTCTCAGGGCGACCTGTCGGAGCGCCCTGATTGGGTAAAATGAAATGCTTGTTTGATATACATTACCGTTACAATTTCAGTTCTGTAAGATTTTTTTATTACTATTTTAAAAGAAAGTACTATTTTTATCCGTAGAATATGGATGAGAATATGGAAAAGAATTCAGAAAAAATTTATTATGATTTTCACAAAAATATTAAGCAGCACATTTGTTTTCGGCATTAATAGTTATAAATGTTACTTGAGCACCAAATCAGCATATCAGAATGATTTCTTAATGATCATGTGACACTGCAGTTTATTTATTAATTTTTTAAAAATAAATGCAGCCTTGGTGACCATAAGAGACTTCTTTCAAAAACATTACAAAATCTTTCCACCCCCAAAAGTTTGAATGATAGTTATAACAGTTGTGAAGTATGCAGCTTTTCTGTGGAATTATTAACATGATTGCTAAGGCTGGCACTGGATAGGGATTGTAGACCTTGCGAACGTTGGGTGTGCATGCAATGTGTCCTACACTGTTACAGACATCAAATCATGTTGAAAAAAAGGTGTATTATTACTTGTCTAATCCCTCAGACAATTTCACCTGGTGGACAAAAATAATTCGGAAAAATTCCAGTTGACTTGCTATGAAAGTTACCTCTAGACTTGGGGCCAGCAAACAACCACCTGCAACACTTTAGCATCAGGAAATTAGCTTGGTCAAGCTCCACAGAAAATGTAAAAGTCAAGTTTCTTTTGAAGACCTGTTACTGTTAATCTAAATATGCTGCTTTTCTTGCAGTATCGGGGTCCTCCGGTGGCCTACATCCAGCAGGTCCTGGTCAAGGCAGCAGTTTCACCATGGGACAACAGTCTGGTTCCTGTGGATGTGTTCCGCTCTCCCCTTGGGCGCGTTTTCAGTCTCCTGGAGGAGATCAGAAACCATATTTACACAGACAGGTCTAAGATTCCCGCCCTGACTTATTAGCTCATGTTGATTGATTTCAAACCATTTCTGTTCGCACTTGTTACCACACATTTCTCAACCTCATTCTTTCCTGTTTTTCTCACTTCCCTATTCTCAGAAGTTTGGAGGCACTGTGCTTGCAGGTAACGGACCTGTTGCCAGGGTTGCGGCGCATGCAGGCGGTCCTTCCAGAGCACGGCTGCCTGCTGGTTTCCCCTGGCAACTATTGGCAGAACCGGCGTGACCTGTTTGATGCAGATCCAGACCTCCTGAAGACAGTCCACCAACATGAACCCAAAGGCCTTCATACTTCAGCCACTCTGAAAGGCAGGACGCTGCTTAAATACAATTTAATCTCTGCTCAAATTAAAAGTTGCCCCGTTCGTTTAGAAAACCTATTTTTACTGTTTGTGCTTTTTAGATTTACTCTTTGGTGTCCCGGGGAAGCAGACAGGTGTAAGCCTGTACAGCAAGAAGAGAGTGGTGACATACACCATCACAATTGCACTAAGCTCCTATGATGCAAGGTCAGCCTTTGTATTTATATATTTCAAATTAATTGTGGTCTATAAGGCAGGCGTCACATTTTCTAGATCTTGTAAAAATATAGTTTTTGTAGCGAACCAAATATGGTTTCCAAACATGTTTAGCATCTCCTGTGTGTGTGTGTCTTTTTGGACAGGTTTGTAGCCAGTCTCCGAGCCCGTCTGAAACTGCTTCATCCTTCAGCGAACTGCACTCTGCGTGAAGACCACATGGTACATGTCCATTTCAAAGAGGAGATTGGCATCGCTGAGCTCATCCCTCTGGTCACCACCTACATTATCCTCTTTGCTTATATCTACTTCTCCACCCGTAAGTGTCATCTCTACCTATATATATTTTTTTTAAGAATTAAGCATTTTATTTAGTAAGAATGCATTAAATTGATTAAAGTGATAGTAAAAACATTTGTAGTGTTTCAAATAAATGCTGGTCTTTTCAACTTTGATTAATCCTGAAAAAAGTATCACAGGTTCCACAAAAATATTAAGCAGCACAACTGTTTTCAACATTGAAAATAGTAAGAAATGTTTCTTGAGCACCATATCAGAATTTCTGAATGATTTCTCAAGAAACATGTGACACTGAAGACTGGAGTAATGGCTGTTGAAAATTAAGAATTGCATCACAGGAACTATATTTAAACATTTTTAAAAAGTTTTCTATGTTTCTCAATATATACTACTACTATACTACTATGTATATTCAAATAGAAAAACATTTTAAATTGTAAAATTATTTCACAATATTACTGTATTTTTATTAAACAAATGGTAAACATAACACATCTTTCAAAAAAAAAGACAACATTTTGAACCGTAGTGCACATGCATTTTTTTCTGGTTTTGTGTTATGAAATACCTGGTTGTGTAATGTAAAGTGTTTCAATTGTACATTCTGACCTTGGAGTTAGAACAGGGTATCATGCTGCGTCTCAGTGTTGTAAAACAATAGGTGATATTGTGTTAAGATATTTGTAGAAGATATATATATACAATATTCCAGAAATATTTATTTAATGGGCCATCTGATGTGCATTAGATTCTATAACTTTCATGATGAAGATATTTGCAGATAAACAATCCAGCGTAAGAGAGTTTCAGACCACTTTGTCAGAAATATCACCAGTGCTTACATTTTTATTTTGGATGATTATATGCACACACACAGTCTGTTTATGCTTCGAAAAAAATTTTTTGTGATGCACTGTATTGAACATTATTGTTGTAAATTCTGCAGTGACTTGTACTACTATTGCAAACAGACAAGCAGCCAGAAATCTTTATCGTTGAGCCTTGATTTGTGTCCACTACTGTTATTGTTCGTCGTGGAAGTACCACAGTTGACAGAAGTATTGCAGACTTGCCAGAAATGGGAGTATTCGTAGTGTTTTCTGCTGTTCTCTATTATTCTTTCTCTAATAATCATTCCATATATCTCTAAAATTATTAGGAAGTAATACAACCGTGTTGAAATTGGACGTTTTTCCAGTTGCCTCGGGGGGGGAAAGCAGTAAATTGGCAGCAGAAAGCTTTCAGATTAGCAGAGCTGTTTGGTTTCTGACTGAGCTTTCGCCAGCTTTCGTGTTTCAGTCTGGCCTGGTGATTATCCTCAGAACAGCACGTTCAGCATCAAGAATTCACATACTCTCTTTCCAGCAGCATTTTATATGCTTAATGACATTTTTGTAAAATGCTCTTGACAAAAATAATTCTGATAATCTCTCCCTCTCACTTCACAGGAAAGATTGACATGGTGAAATCCAAATGGGGCTTGGCGCTAGCTGCTGTGGTGACGGTTCTCAGCTCTCTGCTCATGTCTGTGGGACTCTGCACCTTGTTTGGCTTGACACCCACGCTGAATGGAGGGTAGGAGCTCAGCCAAAACACATCTTCATTCATATCACTAGAATGATTCTGTGCATCACTATCACAGGGCTGCTATAGACTTAATCCCTCAGGAATTAAAATGTCACTGTTTGGTCTTTGAGCTGGTTGATGTATAACCAATCGTCAATAATAATGATAGCGGTTTAGGGGAATTTCATTGCCAGGAAGTGTTTGAGTGGGCAGGGATAGTCCTCCGCCAGCCTATAAGGTTACATGTATGGACTTCTGGTCACAGTGGTGTGAGCTCAAGCTGTCCAAACAAATTTGACTTGGTTCACCGGAACAGGCTGCAGTCAATACATACACACTATTTAGGCCACGTGTGTACTCCATATTGATCCAAGATACAATAGGGCTGCATAAAGTCAACTCTTCAGCTAATGACAGAACGCTACAGTGGATTTTTCTGTTAGGCTTTTATCATTAATAATAAGCTAGCTCCTCACGTTCCTCACATTTTTTTTTTTTGTTATTTTTTTCACATCAAACATTAGTTTTGATTGATTTTGAAAGGTTTAGTTGTTTTCTCTGCTTCTGTTTTGCAGGGAAATCTTCCCTTACCTTGTGGTGGTAATTGGTTTGGAGAATGTCCTTGTCCTCACTAAGTCTGTTGTGTCAACGCCTGTCGACCTTGAAGTCAAGCTGCGTATTGCTCAAGGTCAGAGATGATGCAATCATCTGCACTGTTAAAATATGTGCACTCAGTTTTTCTTTCCTAGTGAATACAGCAGCCCATTCAGTACTAAGCACTGTCTTACTGTTGTGTAGTGACATTTATAAAATGAAAATATATTTTTTAAGTATGTTTCATCACAAAGCTCTCTCAATAATCGCAATAACATTATATATAGTTCAAGTAACTGTCATTTGAGTTTTGGCAGGTTACATGCGCGACGCAGCGAGAGTGAAAAAGCAGACTGGTAATTAATATTGCTATTTAAATATGACAGGCTCGTAACTCCTAAGACATGGGAAATACAGTTGCAAATGGACTTTGCTTTTTCATTTGAAATTTGGCAGTCACTGTGCATTCGCGAAAGCGAAAATGCAAACGCTAATGCAGGATTTGCAATTGCATTTGAATTATGTCACAATTTATGCGTCCACATATTGAAAACGCAATTGAAAATACAATTTGCTATTCTATTTGAAAATTGTCCGGAATATCGTTCCATAGTCTTTAAGATAAACAACAAACATCAATATATATCAAAAATATATACTGCTTTAAACATGTTTTATATATTGTAGTTAACTTCCATAGCCTTAAAAAACATTTTGCATTTTTTATTTTTTTCATAAAGCCCTTAGTAACCTCTTAAGCAATTTGAAATCTTTTGAAAGTATGGGATGTGAAAATTAGACCAAATTGAATGACACATACTCTGGCAAAAGTCTTTTTCTTTTTTTTTTTCTTGGTTCTGTCTTAAGGTCTAAGCAATGAGAGCTGGTCCATAATGAAGAATATGGCAACTGAACTGTGCATCATCCTCATTGGATACTTCACATTTGTACCAGCAATTCAGGTGAAGCTCTAGTAAATAACTTGGATAAATTATCTGTTTTTGGTGGTTAGTTATACAGTACCCTATCACAAACGCTTTACACTTCCCCCTTTTTCTTTTGTGTGTAGGAGTTTTGTCTGTTTGCTGTGGTCGGTCTGGTGTCCGATTTCTTCCTGCAGATGTTTTTCTTCACCACTGTGCTGTCTATTGACATTCGCCGCATGGAGGTGAGAACCACCCACACAGAGAACATTCTGGAAAATATCTTTTACAATTCCATGAGAAATGCATGAATCATTCATTGCTTCATCTGAGTACCTTGTCTGGAATGTTCAGTTTGATTTTATCGTCTTTACCAACTCTCATGTCTCTATATTAACAGTTGGCTGATCTGAACAGGCGTCTCCCGGCAGAAGCGGGGATGCCTCTGCCTAAACCGGGCCCTTTGCGTCCACGAGAAACACCTCCACCACCCCGCCCTTCTCCCCACACCATCACCCTGCAGGCTCCTGCTTTCCGGAACCTCCGCTTGCCCAAGAGGCTCAGGGTGGTGTACTTCCTAGCCCGCACTCGCCTGGCACAGAGAATCATCATGGTAAAAATTACACCCTTTAAAGGAATCGTTCACCCAAAAATGTTGTGATCATTTACTCACCCCTATCTTGTTCCAAACCTGTATGAGTTTCTCTCTTAAGTTGAACAGAAAAAAAGATATTTTGAAGAACCAAACAGTTGTTGGTCCCCATTGACTTCCAAAGTAGGGAAAGAAATACTATGCAATCAATGGTCACCATCAACTGTTTGATTACCAGCATTCTTCAAAATATCTTCTTTTATGTTCAACATAAGAAAGAAACTCATACAGGTTTGGAACAACATGAGGGTGAGTAAATGCAATTCTTATCCCGCCCCCTCTCTCTCTCCCACTTCACTTTCTGTCATGTCTGACCTGTCCTATCACAATAAAGGCAAAAATGCCAAAGAAATAAATAAAAATGCATGCTACTTTTAAAAACATAAAAAAATCTTACCGAACCCACACTTTTGAAGAGTAAAATATGCTTTATTTTATCTAAATTTGTTGTCTCTTTATTTAATAGGTTGGCACTGTGATCTGGATTGGGATCCTGGTCTACACGGACCCTGCTGGTCTGAGGACTTTCCTTGCTGCCCAGGTGTCAGAGCAGAGTCCTCTTGGGGAGGCGGGGCTTCCGCCTCACTTGGGCGTTGCTCCAGTATTTCCTGGTGGAGACCCAACCAGCACACTGAGCGTGCTTCCTGCTCCTGAACCCACTCCTCTACCTGAAAACCAATCCCAGGGTCACCGAGCAGCCCGCCCAGGAGTTGCCCCTGTGTCCAGCCCCCAGATCACTTGGGGCCCTGAGGATGAGGAGCTGTGGAGGCGGCTTTCTTTCCGACACTGGCCCTCACTCTTTAGCTATTACAATATCACTCTTGCAAAGAGGTGCGCTACTCTCTCATCTCTTAATAGATTATATGGATCAGGCCATCTCGTAGTTCTGCCTAACATGCCCCTGTCTGATACCCTCAGGTACATCAGCATTCTTCCAGTCATCCCCGTCACGCTCCATCTCAGCCCGCAAGAGGCCATAGACACACGCCATCCCCAGGATACACACCACGCTCCTCCTCCCAGCATCAAGACCTCCGATCTGCAGACAGATCTCACACTCTACAAGTCAGTGTTGCACTTCATCTATTTGGGCATTCTGCCTGCTTTTCTAAATGTTACTTATTCAGTTACCAATTCAGTTTGAATTATTATTAGAAATTAAACATAGCTTAGGCAGCTATGCACCAGATATTTAACAAATGAAGCCAAAAAAATGTATTCCTTTTTAAATTTAAAAAAAATTTAAAAAAAAAAAAAAAAAAAAAAAAAGTAATTTATTGTTGTGATGGTAATGCTGAGTTTTTAGCATCATTACTCCAGTCTTCAGTGTCACGTGATCCTTCCTAAATCATATGTGCCGATTTGGTGGTCAAGTAGCAGTTCTTATTATTATCAATGTTGGAAACAGTTGAGCATCTTAATATTTTTGTGTAAACATGATAGGATGACTAGAAAATAATGTAAAAAACAGCATTCATTTATTTAAAATTTATTTGAATTATTATTATTTGAATTATTATTAGAATTGTAATAATTTTTTTATGAATTTACAGTATCTGACATAAATATATAACATTATATAAAATACAAATATATTTTATATAAATATTGCCCTCAGATTAAAAAAAAAAAACCTCTTAATTTCAGTTAGCAAATATATTGTCCCTTATGAAAATATAAAAGGTCTGGTTTAGCAGTGTCACAAATTCCCTTTTTTATTGAGTAATCTAATGTGGTGCATTTTGTGGCGACACCGCAGAAACAAATTCCACCAGCTCTGTCACGTTACAATAAATAAAGACTTCATTCTCTTTCGTATTTGAGTCTTCACCAGAGGGTTGTAAGGATAAGAAAGGAATTTTTTTTGTTCTTTTCCCACCTTCTTGTATTTATAGATCAGACAGCAGTCATTCATTGGTAAGCTGTAAGTTGCTCAATGAGTTTTCTCTGAAAACATGCATTACCACTTTCCTTTGTGGTCTTTCTGTGAACAAATATCAAGTGGTTTTAAACCTCATGACCAAAACATTATTTTTGCAAACAAACACTTACATTCTTCATTTATACATGGAAAAACTGTCACTGATTAACCATGAGTGCTCATTCATATCTCATACTAGTACACACAGGAGATCCAAATATGTGACTGCAGAGACAAACAATAGTCTCTCTCATTCACAAACAAACACACTGAGATTGTGGTGTTCAAGGTCATTGTTCCAAGGCCCCGTTCTTATCTATGAGGCCGTTATGGTTGTTAGATACACATCAGATGGATGTAGTTCAGTTTGCTCTAAAACTTGGCCCCTCCTTCTATTTCTTCCTTTGGCCCCCTGCCTGTGTTTCCTGTTTTCTGTGATATATTTACCCTGTGAGAACAGATCAAGAGTATGTGCACGTGCTCAGATGTTGTCCAACTTTCTGCATGTAATGCTTACCTTTGCCTTCCCATCCCTGGAGGTGGGTGGACTGGAATTTCAAGAGAGACTTGTTTTGCAGGGGCTCATGCTCACATGCCAGCTTTAAATTGATTGATTGACCCATTCATTACAGGGGAAGTATTTAGTGTATGTGTCAGTAGGACACCACACAGATTAGGAAAAAATAAGGAGAGTTTAATGTCAGGTTTCTCAAACACTCCCCTATCTGGCATTGTTTGGACTAATTGATTTTAATTGATTTTATTTTACTTTACTTTACTTTACTTCATTGTAATATGTGTGTTTGTGCAGGGTGGCAGCTCTTGGACTTTTCGCTGGTGTGGTGTTAGTTCTCTTACTCTTCTGTCTGTATCGTGTGCTCTGCCCTCGGAACTATGGGCAGAACGGGGTTCCCCATGGTCGCCGTCGCCGTGGAGACCTGCCCTGCGACGAATACGGCTACTCGCCGCCAATCAGTGAAATTTCCCCTCTGCTGCTGAGAGGCCACAGCATGGTGAGAATCAAATTGACTTGCACTGACGCGTTTCCATAAATGCACTCTGAGATATATAGAATTACATTTGGCATCTCTTCCCAGGACATTGAGTGTCTGGCCAGTGATGGCATGCTGCTGGCCAGCTGTTGTCTGGCGGGACAGATCCGTGTGTGGGACGCACAGACAGGGGACTGTCTTACTGTTATGCCCAACAATGGGTAAGGAAATGTATAAACTCAGTTAAACAAACCTGCACCCACTGCATGACCACTAATAAATGTAATATATATATATATATATACAGTATATATATGTATATGTGTGTGTGTGTGTATATGTATGTTTATGTGTATATGATGTTGTTGTTGTTTTTTTGAATGTGTATTCATTATTTATGTATGTGTACTAGTCTACGCAGGAGCAGCAGCAGTGGTTGTTGGGAGCACCGTGATGGCTGGGATCACATAAGTGCTTGTGAGGTCGAGAGCCTTTTGGGGGCAGACTTTCGGGAACCAGGAGGAGTAGCGATGGGAGGACCAGATGTTGATATTTTCCCAATAAGGAGGAGGACCACCCCTGCACGCCCTGCCCTGTTTGGGGACCAGCCAGACCTCACCCCTCTCATCGACACCAACTTTGGGTCATTGCCCCCATCTCAGACTTTAAGCAGCTCTGGCTTTGATTTCGGGGAATTGGTGGAGAAAGCATACCAGGAGCATGAGCCCTCGCCAACACTGGCCTTCCCACCTTCTCCTCCGGCTTCACAGCAAAGGCGACGTAGCCTCGGGGACCAGCCTGTCTTACCACCAGAGCTCTCCCCGCAGAGCAATGGCGACTGGGACAGCTCGGTGTGGGCCATGGAGCTGAGGGGTAACCTCATTGCCACGGGCCGCAGCAGCGGAAAACTGGAGGTGAGGGAAAGAGAGGGCTTTTATAAGGAGAACATATAGATCTATCAATGTGATTTAATATGCTTTTCTTATTTTCTTGTATCTATCAGCTGTGGGATGCAGTAGAGGGATCGTTACGGTGCAGTAATGAAGATGGAGTATCTGGAATCACTGCCTTGGCTTTTCTTAATAACAGGTGCATTTCACAACAACCTGACTTTAACACCCAACCACCCGACTTATGTTTTCCTGCTAATGGAGGTATTTTCAATTGCAGAATTGTGGCAGCTCGCTTAAATGGCTCACTGGATTTCTTCACAGTGGAGATCAACAAGCCTCTGGGGTTGCTGCAATATCGCGGTGAGTCATGTCAAAATAATTGAAAAAAGGATACTCAAATACAACATTCTCACGGCCTTGAAAAACCTTTAAAAAATGCCAAAACCAGGCCTGGAAATGTCATGTAAAATAATGAAATGGAATGTCATAAAGAAAAAAAATTATTATCGTGAATATAAATTTTTCTGTTTGTCCTTTTTTCAGCTAGACTTTTTGGTGTAATTTCTATAAATTATTGTTAAAAGTACAGATCTAAACCAACTGGAAAAGTTATGGAAATTCATTAGATCAGAAAGCATGAAAACACAAAAGACCCTCATGTCATTCCAAACCCATAAGACCTTTGTTCATCTTTGGAACACAAATTAAGATATTTTTGATGAAATCCGAGAGCTTTCTGACCTTGCAGAGACCGCAACGCAACTACCACGTTCAAGGCCCTTTAAGCGTTTTTCCTGGGTTTTTTTGTGTTAGGACCCCCAGGCCGAGGCAGTCTGCCCCCCTCTCCCTGTTACAGCAGTGAGGATGTGATCAGCTGTCAGCTGACGCGCTCAGTGCAGTGTGCCCACCAGAAGCCCATCACTGTGCTCAAAGCTGCCGCTGGCAGAGTGGTCACTGGCAGCCAGGACCATACAGTCAGGGTAAGGAACATATGAGTATATGGAAATATAAATAAATATGCAAACAGGAAGTTGGCACACCACAGATCCAAAAGTAGAAAAATATTTATGTTTTCACCACAGGTGATGTTTCGAGCCTAAAAGATCTTCATCAGACAATGAACACATATATAGCTCAGCCCTTATATACAGCACAAACCGTTTGCAGTCAATTGTTGTTTTCACTTTTATATATATATATATATATATATATATGGTAAAACATGTTAAATATGGCAGACAGTGCAACACTTTGGTTATTAAAAGCATTATTATATACAAAATATTAATAAAAAATATAAGGGTTATTTGTGGAACTTTACATTTAGTCATCAGACTGTAAATGATTTGTTCAGATGCTGGAAATCTGTAGAGCTTCCTGTGAGCACAGATTCTGTTCAAGTCTACAGTTAACTCATGCTTTAGTTTGTTTATTTGACATTTTTCTTTTATAGGTCTATCGTTTGGAAGATTCTTGTTGTCTCTTCACCCTGCAGGCCCACTCAGGTGGTATAACTGCTATATACATAGACCAGGTCAGAATCACATCACTATCTCCCACATATATTATTGCTGCTCATATTCTAATTTACAATACTGTAAATTAACTGAAAACATGGTGGGTGGATGGGTGGATGGACCAATGGATGGATAGTTGGATAGACTTGTAGATGGAGAGATGGATGGATGGATGGATGGATGGATAGTCTACAGTTAACTCATGCTTTAGTTTGTTTATTTGACATTTTTCTTTTATAGGTCTATCGTTTGGAAGATTCTTGTTGTCTCTTCACCCTGCAGGCCCACTCAGGTGGTATAACTGCTATATACATAGACCAGGTCAGAATCACATCACTATCTCCCACATATATTATTGCTGCTCATATTCTAATTTACAATACTGTAAATTAACTGAAAACATGGTGGGTGGATGGGTGGATGGATGGATGGACCAATGGATGGATAGTTGGATAGACTTGTAGATGGAGAGATGGATGGATGGATGGATGGATGGATAGAGAAGAGGGATAGAATAGATAGGAATAGATGGGAGATGAGCAGATAGATAGATGGTTAGTTGGATAGATAGGCAGACTCAACTCAATTTTTTTCTGTGCTGTGTTGTAGACCATGGTTCTAGCCAGCGGGGGGCAAGATGGCGCCATCTGCGTGTGGGACGTCCTAACAGGCAGCCGGGTGAGCCACGTTTACGGTCACCGTGGTGATGTCACCTCATTGGTTTGCACAACTTCCTGTATCATTAGCAGTGGGTTGGATGACCTCATTTGCATTTGGGACCGTAGCACAGGCATAAAGCTGTACTCCATACAACAGGTGTGTGATTATGAGAATTAGGACTGCAGGATTTCATCAACAAATCAGCATATTGTGATTTGTTATGAATAACATAACAAAATCTCTTATGTCTTTCTCTGTGTTTCAGGAGGTGGGCTGTGGGGCCAGTTTAGGGGTGATCTCTGAAAGCCTGCTGGTGACGGGAGGACAAGGTTGCGTGTCGTTTTGGGACCTGAACTACGGGGACCTGCTGCAGACGGTGTACCTGGGCCAGAGCAGCGAAGGTCAGAGCGTCAGGCAGCTCCTGGTTCTGGACAATGCTGCCATAGTCTGTGACTTTGGTAGTGAGCTCAGCCTAGTCTACGTGCCCTCTGTTCTGGAGAAGCTGGACTGATCACACACACAAACACCAGCCCACAGATTTAGCAAATTTTCAGAGTGGCCGGCACAAAAGCACTCACCCTTTAACCTGAATCACCACAGGTTCATTGCAGACATGAATGATGTTTCTCGTGTCCTCTCATGTACCACCCTACACTTAGTAGGGAGGGAGTGGCCACTTTATACCACATCTGAACAGGATGTAAATGCAAAACCTGATTGTTTGGTGTTCAATAGGCCTCTTATGCGCCATCAGAGCATTTTGTACTTTTGGTAGAACATCATACAGATTATTCTGTATGAATCCAGACAGAATTGCATAGCTGCTGACAGTGAGAGGTGGCTCACTTGGCCTGCCTTAAGATGTGTGGATGTTAACAAGCTCACGGTAAGAATGCCAGGCCGCCCAGCCCAGAAACTCTCAACTGTGTGACAGCTAGAGGTGAGAGAGTTCACAATAATATGCAGAGGGAGAGGAGGAACGAAAGGTGGTCGTTGGGACAGAAAAAGGCATAGATATTTCCTGCTGAAAGGAGTGTGTTCTTTGCGTGCAACAGTGTTTGAGTGTTTGAATCTTCAGAAGTGTTCAGGTCACGTTGAACCCCATAATCAAAAGAATTCTTTGAGGTTTGAAAGACCCAAAGCTTGAACATCTTAGCAACCGCATAGGAATTCCTCTTGCAACCTTGCATAAAGACAGTAAACCTATTTTAGGACCAATCATATATATTTTTTTTTATTTTAATGACAATTAAAACAGCCTTTACATATAGTTATATAAAGTTTTTTATATTAAAGATTATTTTACATATATAAAATAATTTGTATATTAGAATATGTTTGTGTGTGTGTGTGTATATATATGTATATATATATACATATAAAATTCACCTGTATTTTGTATTTGTTATACTGAATTTTTTTCATTAAAAAAAGAATAATAATTATGGATATTTATTTGTTTTTTTTCTTTATATATACTTATATTTTCAGTATAGACAATTTGGGAGGGGGTGCTTAATTGTCACAAAAAAATCACAATGCAAATAATGTATATGATCCTTAAAGTAGGCCTCCGTTTCTTTTTGCAACACTTATTTTCTTTTGATTTTGGGGTGAAATTTGAACTGGATGCTGTTTCTGTGAGTGGTTGTGTTTGTAAGAGCATACTGTATACGTCTGACTCTCGGGTGAGGGGCGGATCTGTTTTTAATATTGAAATCAATTATTTATTAGTGAAATTTCTAACAATTTGTATGAAACTTGGCTTATAGATAAGTTGAAGTGGAGATGTGGTCATACATTTTAATATACAAGAAAAGCTTTGACTAACTTACACCGAAATAATATGATTATATTGATCAAGTCAGTTACTGACAGATGTCAGGCAGCAAGAAGGGTGGCTAGAGAAAAGAGAAGGGGAGATGTTCTCATTCCAGTCCTGCCTTAAACACGTGAAAAATGTTCCTTGGGACATGCTGTGATGTCATATCTGTTTCCTGAAATCCTGAATGAACATTTAGTAGGGTTAATTTCTACAGCACCTGTATGCCAGGTACATTTTTAGCTAAGCCGTCAGTACGAATCACCCAATGTCATTTTAAATGCAGCAGATGATGAACACCTCTGGAGGAGTTCGATGCCTCTCTGTGCTGAAAAGTGATGGACAGGGCTGTTTTTTATTACTAGATGTGTATATTTTCTTAATTTGCTGTATTAAAATTTTTTTTTTTTGTAGCGCCATGACCATTAGTTGTTACTGTGTATTTGGGCCCGGTTTGTAAGTGTGTGTATGATAAAACATTAGTATATCCAATCCAGCTCTGCAGAAACCACACTAATGTGTGCATTGGTTTGGCCTATTTTTCATATAGCCATAGCAGTCAACCAATTTTGTGGTTATCTTTCAGGGCAAACGCACACATTCGTGAAAACTGAAATTGAAATATTAAAATGCACTGAGAGACTTCTTTAGTTTCATTAGACAGCAGCAGAGATTTTTCTACATTTAAGTTAAGTTTGTCTGGATGTGCATTCCACTGGCAATTTTTTAAATTTTATTTATGGTTTGGTAAGTCTACCAAACGTGTACCCATTTTCAATACAAGTGAGTCATAGGTGGTTTTTGTTGCACTTTATAACTTATCAATTTGAAACATGATGCTTTAAACTTTAAAGATTAAGGAGTTTGATACCATTGCATATTGTCGTTTTATAAATTCCCCCTATTGTTTAGATTTTTGCAAAAGCATAACTATAGTCCCCAAAACAATTGAAACCAGGAAAATTATTTTCCATCTGATCAAGTCAATAGAAATGCACATGACTCTGTTATTAGCCATGGTTTACGAATTAAAAATATTAGTTAATAATGTTGATGAGAGAACTGGTGTTTAATTAGTTAATTTTATGAACTACACATTTCCATCTGATCAAGTCAATAGAAATGCACATGACTCTGTTATTAGCCATGGTTTACGAATTAAAAATATTAGTTAATGTTGATGAGAGAACTGGTGTTTAATTAGTTAATTTTATGAACTACACACTTGAAACCATGTAGTAGCATTGGTCAAAATTTTTTTTTTTTTTTTTTTAAGTATACGTATGTGCATTTTTCAGTGGGTTTGTGATTGTGGCATTGATACGGCTAAAGTTTCATAAGACCAGCTGTGCAGCTGTTGTAAGGATGCTCAAATCTTGTTTAAACATGAGAAATAGCAAAAAGCAATCATTTTCACCATGACGTGATGATGTATGGCCAGTTATCGCTCAAGAACAAATGTATGGCTAGCAGCTGGGAATTGTTCAGAATTATTTATGAGTCGTTAACTTGTCACATGATTAGATTAAGCATTAACCACATGAGAACAGAGTGCTGAGAGAAGACAGTGATTTATAATTATTTCCGTGACCATACTGAAAAGCATCATTTACTTGATGGCAGGGTTGCTGCCACATACAATGGCAGCCGTTTTATTGCGAGAAGTGAAATAGCACCAAGCTCCATTGTGTTGATTTTACTGCTCGCTCTGCCTTCCCAGAGCACATTCCTAGACATGATAGATGCATGCAGTATTGAAGTGAAATACTGCTGTCAACCTGCTGTATCTTACTGCTGCTGAAGTAGAGGTGGAGGATGTTTAAAGTGATGTGAAATGCCTGAATGTTGCACTGTTTCTTAAGATTGGGAGGGGGCAGAGAGACTGGGTGTAAATATTTTGTCTTTTTTGGGGGGGCCTGCTCTGCCCTCTTCTCAGTCTTTTCCAAATACACTACACAGTGTACCAGACAGTAGAGGATGTAACTAATGCTCTGTTTTATTTTTAACACGGGGGGAACCTTTGTACTAATTCGCAAATAAAAAGGCTTTCATACAAAGTAATTTCTTTTTCTTTGTCCTCATCTGTTAAACTTCTGGTATTAAAGTTGTATTCTGGGTTAAATATAACAATTTATCAACATCATTTGTAGCTTGCTGTAAAATAACTTAGAATGCATTGACAGTAATGCACTTTAAAAATTAGCTTAGTGGTACAGGATTTTACAATTTTAAATGAAGCAAAATTGCAATTGAACCTGAGAGTAAACATGCATTTATTGAAAATAATATGGTAATATGAATTGCAACCTGAGAGTAAGGCAAGTAATGACAAGTTTTCAGAACAAATAACAAATTTGAATGTGTGATGTGCTGCAGACTGGGTAAATATCACTATAAAATAAATTATTTACAGTTCAAACATAACGCGTTATGGCATCTACCACCAGGGGCTAATGAGCCCATGCTAACAAAAAAAAACGTTGTCCTCTTTTCATTTTTTTGCTATTTTTATTTGAAAAACAAATCAATTGACACCATTATATTCACATTTGTTAAGATTTATTTACACAGTTCAAAGAATGACCAGTTAGAATCAACTCATAAAAATGCTATGATTTCTGAAGTGATTCAGAAATGTAAGTGTTTTAAGTATAACGAGTACATCAAGTCATATCAAGTAGTATTTTCATCACCAGCTTCAATTTGTTCCTACATATACTTTCCAGATCACTGTAGCTCAAAGACAGGTGCGGTGACTAATAATATACAACCCACAGTGCAAGCAGCATGTGTACAAAGGGCGAGCAGATAGTCGTTCAATCAAACTGTTAATATGTTTTCTGATAATGACAACTGTAGCTTGAATCACACTGTTTCCATTCTCAATGTTTATATTTTTGGTGTAGAGGCAGATGCCCACTGCAGAAGAACCAACACTCAGGCACCTTACAGGCAATCACAAACACCATGGCATTAGGAGTGCATGCTAGGAGACAAGACTGGATTTACGCAATGCAACCTGAAACACCAGGATCAGTGCTGGAAAAATGGCAACTGAAAACTTTTCAGAACACAAGCGGACAGACTTACAGTGATAAGGTCCAAGAGGCATGAACATGGACAAGATGATACACAGGGTCAGAAACAGTTCATAAGAGGACTACCTGTGGGGGAGAAGATAAAAGAGAGCTCCGTTATGTTGTTTCAGCTTTTGTTGAGTGTCCAGAGAGGATCCAAACTACTGAGCGGATCGTCGCCCTCTGGTGGTCCCTGCAGGCCTTTGCCTTCTTGCGGCTGAAGGAAGCTTTGCTTGCTAATCCGCTGCTTGCCTCGATGGGCACTGTCCAGAGTAAAGGCTTCAGGTGTGAGAGAAGCAAGCAGATCTAAAGATGAGGAGGGGGGCGGAGAAGGAGCATGAGGCGCTGCTTCAGTGGATGGGTGGTGATTTGAGACGGGAGATGCAGGAGTGGACCCGGTGAACCCATTCCCTTCGCCACTAGGAGGCGAAGGTGACTGTGTCTTACCTGGAGAAGAGGTGCAAGAGAGGGGGGGACTGAGGGAATCAGGCATAGCTTCATAAAGCAAGTCCTGAGAAGGCTGAAGTGACATATCTGTAGAATCTGGTTCCGCTGTGCTTGCTGCTTCAGAAACAGAGGGCATCTGGTCTTGGCCGGGCTCTTGTTCATGGTCAACACTGGGTGGTCGAATGCTAAGTTTGGCCACGGTGGCCTGTATGGAACTAATAGGCATGTCTCCTCCCAGAACAATGTCCTGAGATTCCTGTCGTGAGTATGACTAGAAAGTCACAAAATATAACAATCACACTGCTGTTTGGTTTATAAAAAGACAAGCGAGTAAGAAATAAGTTGTTACCTTTAATGCAATGCTATTTGGGGTCCTGGTGCAAGGGGATGTAATAATGCCATGACGTTGCAGAACCTGCTCTGTATGTTTAAGGACAGCCTCATAGCAAAATTTGAGATGAAGCTGTGGAGGTTTTTTTGACAAAAGTACCATTAAATTCGATCAACTTAACACTATGCAAAATCTCAAACCTCATTGGGAGAGTACCATTACCTTTTCTTGCAGCATGTTCTTCCTTTGCTGCCTCATCTTCCTCACCAGCTGGATCAGGTCAGATATACCATTGCCAGCCTCAATTTCTTGCAGCGCTGCATAAAGCAGACAGAAGGTGCCAGTACGGCCAACACCAGAGCTATGAGAAACAGAAACAAAACCGTAAATGTACTTGTTATTTTCTGCTTTTGCTTAGCCTTGTCTATGTGTTCAATATCATTTGTAATGTCCTTTATGTGTTAAAGTATGGTACCTGCAGTGCACTACGACTGGAGTGTGTAGTGGGCGCTGAAGCAGGTAATGTCCATGGACTTCTTGAATGAAACGGATGAGGTTGCTTTTACTCTCTGGAAGGCCCCTTTTTGTGAGAAAATACAAACAAAAGTTATTAGTGTTTTGATAGTTAGCAATTTTAATAGATTGACTGTTTAAGAATGAGTCCTCACAGTTCAGGCCATGAAGTAAACTGAATGTGTACGACAGTGCGTCTCAAACTTTGGTCTCGATACTGCAGTCCTATCATGCGCTCTATATGGGTAGGAGTACTCTTCTGAGTGGTCAGGGTAAGGGTGATTGGCCCCTGAGCAAGTTGTTGGCCTCTCTCTGATGGAAAGTACCGCAACACCTTTTGCTAAGAATAAATTGAAAATCATTGTAAATCATATAAAATAATTTTAAAAGCCAATGGGATTCTAGAACTTTTCAGAAAAACTCATGCCAAAGGAGATTTACCTTCTCCAGTTCTTGCTCAGACACTAGCATGACGATTACAGAAACTTTCTGCTCATAAACCATGAGCCAGAAGTCAGCTGCAGTGCCAGTGAGGGGAGCCTGTGTTGCAATGAGCCGGGGGCAATATGGAGACAGGTCCTCAATGAAACTGGCATTGATGTAATCATCTTTACCGGAGCACAAGACAACACGATTGCAGTCGTAAGGCATCACATACTGATGGCGGTTCTTCATGGTATAGCAACGAGCAATAGCGATAGAGAGCTGGCGAGTATCCTTCTCCTGCTGCTCTTGCAGTTCTTTCCATTGAGCGTCAAGTTTCGACAGACCTCCTTCCCCTGTCGGGCGCTCTAAGGATTGGACTGTTGATCTAAACCGTTCTAACTGTGCACTGAGTTTTGAGACCCTCTCTGGTGCTTGGTAAGGGTCACCTTGGATAAGTCTCACAGCCTCTGCTTTTTTTCTGTGTTGTTCCTCCTGAGGGTCAGCTTTTGTGGGTAGTAAGACATTGGCGGTGTCCTTGGTGCCGCTATGCTGGCTCTCTGGGCTTGAGGAAAGCAAGTCATCAGTACTAGAGTTCTGTCGCTGAAACAAAGTGGAGTCAGATGGAGTCACGGGACCAGTGGGTGTTGGAGCCTGAACTGAGGACTGCGGCAATGTTGCTCCTCCAACTGGGGTAAGAGCAGGAGAAGGTCGTTGGGTGACCATACCAAGGGAGGGAGGACCAGGAGAAGGAGAAGGAGAAGGTGATGGGGCAGGAGAAGGTAGCACATGAGGCTGTGGTGCCCCTGGTGCTCCTGAGGATGGAGTTATCATGCTTTGAAGCCCTGGGGAAGCAGCAGCTACAGGATGCTGCATTGTTCCAGGAGCAATGTTCCCACCTTGTGGAACAGCATACGATATTGGGCCTCCCGGGGGCAGCTGTTGCGGGGCTAAAGGCTGTGAAGTGGGTGGCTGGGACTGAGGGTGCAGAGGTGCCACAGACTGGTTGGAAACCATAGGAAAACCTCCTGGAAAACTCAAAGGTGCAGAGCTAGGAGGAATGGTTGGCTGAGGTTTGTAGATAATGTGAGGGAGTGCTGGAGGACAGGACTGGGGAAGGATTTGAGGATGAGGGTGGTTTTGATGCTGTGAAGGAGCGCTGGGGTGCATTTGTATCTGTGATGAGAGAGGGCCATGGGGTACCTGAGGTTGAACAGGAACAGTAGCCCTCAGAGGGACTGCTGGGTACGCTGGCTGTTGGTTGAGTTGATGAGTAGGGATTATCTGTGATTGGGGGCAATGAGATAGCGGTTGGGAGACTGAGGGCATTTGTGGATGAGAGGAAGGAGACATGTGAGTGGATGGTGCAAGCATTTGTGGCTGCTGGGGAGGAGGCATCTGTTTTGAGGCAGGAGGTATCTGCATATGAGGAGCAGGGCCTAAATGATGAGAGGATAGTGGTATCTGGGGGTGAGGAGCATGGGGTAATTGATTGACGGGAGGTGTTTGTGGCTGTGAAGCAGGGGGAATCTGTTGATTGACATGCGATAAGTGTGGCATTGACACAGAGGGCACTGGCTGGGAGTAAGGGGGAATTTGTTGATTAACGTGGGCTAAGTGTGGCAATGGCATAGAGGGCACTGGCTGGGTGGATGGAGGCATTTGCTGATTAACATGAGCCAAGTGTGGCATTGACACAGGAGGCACTGGTTGGGAGGATAGTGGCATCTGTGGAGGTATTCCTGAATGGTGCATCTGGCCCGGGGTGACAGTGTTAACTTGTGGAGTTTGGGACTTCGAAACATATGAGACAGGGGGGTAACCCTGATGGGGCTGCACATGGGTAGCTGAAGCTCTAAACTGTCCTTGGATTTGTGGTTGATGAAAGTTTGGTGGTCCTGGTTGTCTTACTTGGGCTATGTACTGTGGGAACTGAGGCTGAGTATGCTGTGGAGGCTGTGGCCCAGGCAAAGTTCTTGGCATTTGCTGTTGAGTTAGTACAGGTGGGTAAAACGGCTGTGGCTGATTTTGACCACCCTGTTGAGCAAACACCTGCTGAGGTTGAGGTTGAGACTGTGGATGAGGGGCTGGCATTGCCTGTGAAGGTTGGCTCATGGGAGCACCAGGTTGTTGCATGTACTGGACATGGGGTGTCATCTGAGGTGGAGCTGCATACACTGATGACACTGGTGGCATCGGTTGGTGTTGGCCAGGACGAGGCATAACTGCCTGGGCAGATGCAGGACTGTAGCTAGGAATAGGTGTCTGTACACTATCCACTGTAGTGGTGGAAGGTCGGACTGGAGTGACTGGTGGACCGGGTTGGTTCTGTGAAGATGGAGGGCAGTACCCAGGCACAGATGGTGGTGGAAGGACCTGTGGGTTGGGCAGCTGTGGGAACTGTTGCTCTGCCAGAGGAGGCCGGGGAAGACTGTAACTGAAACTCTGAGAAAGGAGAGGTGTTTGAAAATGGGAGATCTGAGCAAGAACTTCAGGAGATGGTAAATTTGGAGAAAATCTGGGTTGTATGTAGAGTAAACCCGAGTTAGCTCCAGGCCAGCGCAGAATAGAGCTAGCAGCGGCTCTGGAAAGCACAGAAGGATGACCAGATGGTGGAATGGTAAGTTCAGGAGGCAGGCTGCGTAGCTCTTCTGGAAGATCTCCACCAAGAGCTAGGATAGCAGCACTCAGCTCTGCCAGTTCAGGGTCATCTAAGTTGGCAGGATCCACACTTTGGCCTTTCTTCGGGGGTGGCTTTGGGGCAGTGGGTCTTTGGGGCACCTTTTTTTTTAGTTCTCTGTGAAACATTAAGCAGTCAAATTAGAAGAAATAAAAGTAATTGGATGCAACACATTAAACTTTCTATTATATACAAGAAAGAAAGACACTATGTCTGACCAAGAGGTTTGAGTTTCTGTGCAAAGAATTAAACAACGGGGTAAAAAGATTGGTGATTAAACTTGTAGTTACTTTTCCATAATGGCTTGTCTCTCTTCCTTTCGAGCCTTGCAGACAGTCTTGGCTTTCTCCAACAGGCGAGAGGCCTTTGTTTCCAGATCTTCATAAAATTCTTTGCCCTCCTGAGATTTCTTCATTAGATCTTCATAGGCCTCATAGGAGGCCACAAGCATCTGTACAGTGCTGTTCCATCTAAAAAGTAAGTATACTGATGATGCTACGCTTGCTAAAGTTTATGCATATTTGTCACGTAAATGTTATTCCTTTGAGTCATACTTATGTTCAGTTTCTGCCAGGCCCTTGCGCACAGTGGCATACTGCACATTAGCTTCTGTCAGTGCCTTCAGGATATTCTCTTGAGCTGTCAGGTTCTGATCAAGGTATAATTTCACCTGCTCATACTTCTTAAGCTGTTCCTTAAACAGTTTCTATGGGTGAAAAGTAAGCAAAGATAAAACTATAATGCAGTGACAGATTTCTAATACAATCCCTTTTAAAAAATTGTGGCACAGTCATGTAAAGCCCATACCTTCATTTCAGCACGCTCAGTTGTAACCAGAGAAGTAGTGATGTCATCCTGCTGAATGAGGTCTCTAAGTTGCTTTTCCAGGGAGCTTCGTTGGTCCCGCATTTCTTGCACTTTACCCAAAATTCTTTTCATAGTCTGGAGACCTGCCATCTCATCTGAAAATGTCAAAAATGTTAATTCACATTAACATACATAAGCTCTTTTATGTGAATTATGTCATAAAACACCCACCCTCGCTAAGTTGAGGTCTTGGCAATGCCTCTCTAAGGGTGTCTAGTGGTCCACCAAGGAGTCTCAGATTGCTGATGTGCAGATTCATGGCCCGATGAAGTTCTGTGTTGGTGAAGCTAGCTTTCTCGTGTGCTTCCAAATACTTTTCCAGGTCTCTCCGCAGCTCGGCCAGAGCTGAGGGCCGTTCTGGTACAGCCTGCTTCCCAGCAGCCTCTTCTAAACGTCTCTCCTCTGCCTCATCCTCATCCAATACATCTCGAATCTCCCGCAGAGAGGCTTCTACATCGGTGAACACACCTGAGAGGACTGGGGAGGGAGGAAGATAAATTGGATACAAAAACTTTAACTTTTTTAATGTTTAACTGTACGTTTTTAAAGAGCAATTAAATAGATTGAATTGAGAAGCACAACTCGATTTAAAAAGTACACCTGAAGTATTTAGCTTTATAACTGGTAACATGAAAATACCATGAAAAAGGACTTTGAAGTGATGCCACTAACCCTGCATTGACTGAATTAGGTTTTTTACAGTATCAGGTCTCACACTCAACGCAGCACATTTTTCCATCAGCACAGAAGGAAGGGTATTATACATCTCCATATTGTCTACTGACTCTGGGTCCAGACCGAGAGAGTCCATGAACTGTCTGTGGGAATATGACAACTGAGACATTTAGATGCATACTATGTGTTTGTATGAAATTTCTTTAAGCTGTTCATACTCACTCTAATGTCTCATTCCTGCTATCTATTTTTGCCATGACAATCCTTAGCAGCTTGGCCTTCTCTTCACTGTAAATTTGACAGAAAAAAAGAAGAGTTTTTAGTAGTAAAACACTTGACACTTTGTCCCATATTGGATTGCCCTTCCAAGTATAACACATGGGGAACTGACAATTATCAGAATGAGGAAGTGTTGAATGGTGTGTGTGTATATATAGATATATATGTATATATAGATAAAGATACTAATTAGTCAAACCTGTAAAGAGAGGAGGCCTCGTGGGCAGACATGGGCACCAGCTTTGCAAAAATGTCTGGGCCAGTGACACTGGGGTCTGTTGGGTTTACAGGCAAGGCTTTCACCAGTGGGGCTCCTGTGATGGAGGCAGGAAAGCATTAACTTTTTTTTTAAGCTAATAGAAACATGCATTTATTCTAGTCATTCCCATGCAGTTACACAGCACTACAACATAATGTTGGCCAAAATACCTTTCACTGAGGTCAGTGTCTCCAGAGTTGGCACAGATTCATGGTAAATGAAGTCATTGTCTTTTTTGGCAGAGTTAAATCTAAAATGAGAAGTGACAAATGAGTTTCCTGAAACTTTTTATACAAAATGAATTATGCCTTTTTGGTAAATTATGTATAACCATCATATCTGCTCACTTTCCCCCAATGATATCCATGGTAAATCTAAGGGCTTCCTGTACACTGTCTGGCTGACCCTTAGCCATCTTAATTGCCTCACTGAGTTTGTCTAGAGAGCTCTGAATGTAAGCAACCTGTTGAAAAATAAAGTATTAAATTAGATTAAAAAGGTTTACAAAACAGCTGGTTCCTTTCTGGGTTCATTTCAAACTTATTTTAAAATCATCCTCTTCCTCTCAATAATAAAATACAAGAAACGTTAGCAACACTGTTCTTCTTAAAAAAAAATAATAATAATTAAAAAAAAAACCTTGATCTTTTTAAAGGACAAGAGGCTAAGATGAGGTTGAAACTAGTTTTCCATGCCAAAGAGCACAGATGGCCACTAGCTGAAATTGAAGACAGAAAAACAGGCATGTTGTACCCTCTCTCCATACTTCTGCTGCTCTTCTGCCTGTTTTCCCATGTGCAACTGTTGAGAGAACAAGGATTTGTATGATTCGCTTAGAAACATAAAAAAAAAAATCACATTTGACCAGCCTGCTCTGTAGTTAATCCAACCTCAGTTTGAATAGAAGACTCACATGAGCAATTGCAGCAAAGTAATAAATCTTCATTTGCACTAATTTCTTCCAGTCTTTCTGTATCTTTCCTAACATTGAAGCGGTTTCTGAGTTCTCCAGAGCTCTGCATGCCTCTTTATAATAGTCCACGACCTGCAGACAAAAAGATTTCATATCCAAACTTATCTTACAGTCATACTGCCAGCAAATGGGATATATATAGCCATGAGCATGCTCAAATTTAGCAACGAATCATAATCTTAAGATGAAATGTACTTGTAAATGGTAGAAAAATAAGCAAGTACCTGGGCACTTATCCGAGCGACAAGAAAGCTCTTCCTGTTGTCCAACATAGATTTTTCTAACAGGCACTCTTGGGCCTGACCCTGAAAACAGGAATTGGTACTTTAGCCTTAATCTTCAGCATGGCCAAAAAAAATGTAAACAAGCACCCTTAGCAGATGACAGCAGATGAGTTAAACTAACAAGAGATCATACCAGCATGAGGTTGATGTTGAGATTAAGTATCTGGTGACTCATGTCCACACTGAAGTTGTGGCTGAAGTGATCTCTCAGGTAGGTGAATGCTCCAGCCGAGCACTGGAAGTGTGTGCAAGATACTTTCATTCCCTAATAGTGATGTGAAACGTGAGAGTTAGGATGTAAGAAAAAAATTAAAAGGTAAAAATAACATTTACATATTGCTTAAACTCCGATATTTAGAATTGTATGAAATCTCACTTTTCCCTTAGTCACTGCGTCACGTGGCACACCCACAGACTTCTCACAGTCTGTTCGCTGACTGACCAATGCATATTGCTCACAGAACTCACAAAGCATTTTCTCAATCTGGTGTCATGTAAAACAGTGGCGAAATAGCACTGTACCACTACAAAATTCTGTTCTGTTAAATTTGTTATAATTTTACTATTGATAATGTCTTTAAACGTCTTGGCATGACATGGAAATTCACACTTTTTTTCTATTGCTTCGCTTCGATCTTATTGTGAATGATTCATCCATGCATATGCATCTGTTATTTGTGAAGAAGTGCTAAAATGGAAATAATTATTTCTCAGTCTGATGATACGAGTAGCTGAATCAGCAATTCCGACGTGCACACTAAATTAGATCACATTATATTTAAATTGGTGTATGTATGCTGTATCTTCTCTAATTCAGCTCACCTCTTCGGACACCCTGTTGTCCATGGCTCCCAACATTGAATGGAGCGCTCCTACAACATGGCAAACATGACTTGAATCAGGAAACAAGCCAGGTTTTGAACAAAACCCTCCTCTGAACAACACAGTAGTTATTTTAAATCACAGACAATGCAGGCATTGACTAGAGGAATAATACATATCAGTCTAGTACTAACTCACCCAAATTATAAAGGATGCATGCCTGCTCATAGCAGATGTCCTCATGGGTTACTGTCTTCCCAGAAAATATCTCTGTCCTATATATATTAAACAAGTAAAGTGTAAGCGGAAGACTAAAAGTCAACAACAGGTAGTATACGAGAGGGAAATATGACGGCTGGGTTGGTGCCCTCACCAGGAGATCGGGACAGCAGCTTCCTGCCCCAATCCCAAAGGCACACGACTATGAAGATAGTGCAGTTGCCCAAAGTACTTCCTTAAGGTACTGCAGCCCTCAAAGTCTCGTG
Organism: Sinocyclocheilus grahami; assembly: GCF_001515645.1. Taxonomy (NCBI): domain Eukaryota; kingdom Metazoa; phylum Chordata; class Actinopteri; order Cypriniformes; family Cyprinidae; genus Sinocyclocheilus; species Sinocyclocheilus grahami. The sequence continues at coordinate 735,921 of NW_015505464.1, read as the reverse complement.
TGACGTTAACAGCACTCTAGAAAGGCAAGACAATGCAGAGAATGTACAAAATGCATAACCATAGACTTCCTGTCCACCGCTTGCATGTTGATAGAAATGTTAAGTGTGATTTTCAGGGAAGACACATATAATGAATAAAAGTATACCCTGAACGTGCTGTAAGACTTACCTGTCTCAATTGCTCCAGTTTCTTCAACTGCTCATTATAATTGTCAGGATCTTCACCGTAGTTCTTCAGTATGAACTGAGAAAAGGGGAAAAAGCGAATAAGGATTTATACACAAAAGAAACAAAGCAGGGGAGTGTTCTGAGCTTTTTGGCCACTAACAGGACAATACAAATTTTCAATAGAATACAAATATTAACAATGAAAAACAAATTATTAAAGAAAGATGAATTATTTTGCATTCTTCAAATTCCCGAAATAAAAGTTCAGAATTTCTTAATATCTGGTATATTTGGTGTATTTATTTTATTTTTATATGTTATGTTATTTATTTTCCACTAACAAGACCATTCAATACAAACAAAACAAAATTAATTAAAGACATTAAAAAGTAAGATTTATGATGGAACCTACAACAAAATCTGAGAAAAAAAGCAGTTCCTCTTGAACTCCTGATTCACTAAATTATAATAGTTCTGTCAATTTGTTTGCATGCAACACTGTTAAAAATTACCATGTATAAACATAAACAACAACATTTAACAATCTGAACCTAGATTGCTATTCTCCCTTTGGCCTAGTTTAATAGGAATGGATCCGATAACTACTATGACGAAAGCTAATTAAAAAAAATCCTGAGGAAGTGAAGGATGAGGAAGCATGATTTTAAGTTTAACACATTACTATAAACATTTAATTCACTACCACACAGTATGTATCCTCAGGAAGGGACACTGCAGTAAATTGCAGATGAAACAATAATCATTCCATTTTCTCACGCCTTTCAAAACCCATATGACTTCGTCAGTGTAACTTAAAATGAGTCATTTGTAACGGAATGTCTGTTCTTTTCGATGCATCTGAGTGAATGGTGACCACAATTGTCACGTGGTAGTAAGATTTATACTGAGGAATTGTTTTGATGTCTCTATACGGTTCTCACACAACGCTATAATATGGCCAAAGGGGATTTGGAATATAGCACAAGAGTAAATCATTCTTATTATGCTTTTTTTTGTTGTTGTCATTTTAGAGTTTGACATCACCAGTCCCCATCCCCATCTTCATTACATGTATAAAAAAATAAAAAAATAAATAAAATAAAATCCGCAAAAGAAATCAAGACAAACGGATTTCAAACGACACCTTGGTAGGTAAATATTGACAGACATTTTTGGTTAATGACAGATATATTTTTGGTTGAACTGTTCCTTTAAGAAAACACAGAATAGCTCACACAATAGCTGAAAAACAAGGCCCTGGGCTAAAACTTGAGTTTTGGGGTAGATCCCCTATAAAATCACGCTGTTTTGTTTATTTTCCGTGTGTATAGGAGCAGTGACAGTAGTGTGTGGCTCCATCAGGCCTGTCTGGTTCCTCACCTGTTTGACAGTCGGGCTGAACTGAAACTCCCCTGCCTCCTTCAGATCCAGCCAGATCATCGGCATTCGCGGCACGGCTTCCATCGCAGCCGCCGATGTCGCTCAGCCGCCTAAAGCAGAATAGTATTATAGCGATCACGCAGTTGGAAAGATACCTGCGGAATTATTATTTTAAATTTTACAGCTCTGAACGACTGTGTCATGTCCCCATTTAGACCCATACAGGAAGCGATTGCAGCTTCCGGAAGTGACGTCATGAGATGTGAACGGATTCTGGGAAATGTAGTTTAATAAACATTTTTGATGCTTTATGAAGAATGATTTAAATATATGATTTAACCTTCATATTGTGCTTTTTCTTTGTCTGTGTACGTAAATCCACATGTTTAGCCTATGGTTTTTTAATTGTTTATTTTTTAACTGTAAATGTCTTATCTCTTATTAGAGATACGACCATGTTTTTTTCTCTTATCATATATGTATTATAAAAAAAAGTAAGTACTGTGCAATGCTGCATATTGATGTCTGTTATTCCATCAAAAGATTTACTGGTATACCTGTTACATGTGTAAAAAATGTATTAAAGATGAATTACAAAATATCTAGCCAACAAATAGCCTCATTTACTTGAAGAAAAATGAATAAAAAGGTATAATGTGTTTCTGATAGCGTTGGAACATGTTTTACATCTGTGAAACTTCCCCTTTTTTTGGTCCTTATGTGAGACCGTCAGTACTAAAGGTAATATGAAGGAAATGGAAATCAGCATTCATTTGAGCAACCTCTTTTATTCATTTTCTCTCCTTATATTTTGTCTGACACTCTAAAGTGATAAAATCATAACTGCAAGCTAAATAACTGAAACAGTGAACTGAAATGCTGCAGATTATTCCGCTTCACCTGCCTGGTAAGATATTTTTCAATTAGAGCTCTCTAATTGAATTGTTACTAGTAAAAATTAAATTATGACGAATAACGCTGGGAATATTCTAAGCTAAAACGGCTTGCCATAGATAATATTACTCATTATTAAGTGTCTTATTACTCATTATTAAGCAATGTTGGTGAGGGTCAGTGGTTAAGACTTACAACACAAAGTTGCCAAACTGTATGTAGCCAGAATAAATTGCTATCTAAACTGCTTCAGATCAGTTCATACACCTGTTTGTTTATTTGATAAGACATAATGAAATCATATTTTTTTAAACATTTGCTCAGAATCAAACCCCTTTCATGACATCATTAAAGATGTTTGATGTACCAGCTTATGTGCTATAAAGTATTTCTGCCACATTTACTCTTAAAAGGAAAGCAAGGGAAAATCTAAGAAAACCAACGGAGAAGAGAAAAGAAGCAGAGGGTTCTCTTTACTGCACTATTCAAACAACGGTAAATATATTTGTAAAACCTTAACATGTAAAAAAACTAAAATGATTTATTATTATTATTAGGAAGAAAATATGAGATGTATAACAGTAAGAATCGCAACAAGTGTTTTCATGTTTATCACTGTTCTAAGTTAGAATTGTATAAGGATATACATAGAGACCCTGTTGTAAGCACCAGCACTGCTGTTTTGGATGCTGGTGTGTTGGTGTTTCCACCAGGTTTCTTAACCAACAAGTTCTGCTTGGTTGAACCGGCAAACTCAGAAAAAACACACTGTTATTCGGAGCTGAACGGTACAAAAGATACAGTTCCACATAAAGTCATGTTCCTTGCCATCTGTTTGCTGTTAGGCCGACGCAGTCTACTCAACCATCAAAAACCCTCAAGAAGCCAAGGATGAACTGCAGCAAGTGTAATATGCTTCAAGTGTAAGCCTTCAAGACACACGACACTGGTCGCATTTTCTTCATACTTTATTTCAGGGGTGCCCAATCCTGTTCCTGGAGATATACCTTCCTGCAGAGTTCAGTGCAAACCCTGCTCCAACACACCTGTCTGAAATCAATCAAGTGTTCCTGAAGATCTTAATCAGCTCATGTGTGTTTGATAGGGTTGGAGCTGAACTTTGCAGAAAGGTAGATCTCCGGGAACAGGATTGGGCACCCCTGCTTTATTTAACCTGACCAGTAGTTATGGAGATGATGCAACATGATTCATTATATTTGATTATGTCAGTCTTGGCATCCTATTAATAGCGGATATGAGTTTGTAAGTATTTTACTGTAATGATCTTCTTTGTTTCTAGGTCTGCAAACACAAAGCAGCAGAATGATTTAAACATACAGTGCAGTGATGAACAGTTAATCTCATACTTTTAGCAGTGATGATAAAAAGTGTGTGTGTGTGTGTGTGTAAGTCTGGTTTTGCCTACATTGTTTTGACCAAATGTCCCCATCAAAAATAGTAAAACCTGAAATCTTAGATTGTGAAATGTTAGGTTGAGGGTGTAGGTTGGGGGAATACTAGCTTTAGCTTAATACAATAAACATATAAACAACAGAAGTTATTGAAAATTATAGAAAGCAAACATGTCTGTGGGTTTTTAGATCTAAAATGGTCAAATGTGGAACTGTCACTGGCTAGTTCTCAAATACAACAAATATAAATGTGCTTTTACCTTTTTAGATAGAGCTGTAAAGGTTAGTGTTAAGAGTTGGGAGTAGACGGTTAAGCTAAAAAAAATGCTTCTCAGATAAGTATTGCTTGATAAAAAGAAATCTAAAAACATAAGAATTGTAAATAATAAGAAAAGTACTGAAAAAACTTTAAAATTACATTAATAAATTAATTAAATTAAGAAACATTCTAGGAAAAAATGTAAGCTACAATATAAATATGAAGGCTACTCAATATAAGTAATAAGGCTTCTCTAGTTATGAATCTGTTTTGTATGGATTTTAACATTTATGTACATGGCATTTGACACTGTAGCACATGCAGTTGTGTGGTGTTCTTTTATGCTTATGCTGCAACTTTGCATTGTTATAAACCAAATATGCATAATAAATGTATTTGTGATTATTATTATCTTTATAAACCTACTTAATCCTATAATTTGATCTCACCAACTGATTGATCCTACTGATATCCAAAAAGACTAGAAAATAAACTTGATTTAGTTAACAGTCCATATTGCTCACTAGCACCATTTAAAAGAGAAAAAAACCTTGTATCTTTCTTATTTATTTTATGCCATCATTTTTCTCTCTTTTTTTTAATCCTCACACTTTCTTTTTATTTCCAGTTTGATGCACTGGCAACCAAAAGAAACAAAGGAAGGAAGTGTTCTCTATGGCTAATAACAAGATCATTCAATGCAATATAAATAAAATAAAATAATTCATAAAAAGCTCAACTCATTTGACAGTGAAGAAACGCTGGAAATAATTAATCAGGCTTTATGATGGAGCTACAAGAAAATCTGCAGAAGCAGTTCCTCTAGGTGACCAAATAAACAAATAGGTTAGGATATTTCATATTTGTCTAGTTAAATGAATTCACATTATCACAGGAATCTAAAAGGTAAATGTTAATCATGTTCATCTTTTCAAAAAGCTATTCTGCACTCTTTTGCTCAAATAAAGTATAGTCTAATTGCTCATTTACTCAGCATATAGTGTCTTCCAAAACCCATATGACTTTCTTCAGTGGAACATATAAAAATAAGTAACTTGTAGTAGTATATGTCTGTACAGTATATATCTGTTCATTAATACAATTGAGTGAATGGTTACCAAAGTTGTCAAGTAAGATTTTTAATGAATTAAAGGTCTCTGTATATTTCTCACATAAAGCTATAATATGGCGTATTCCATAGCAAGATGCAATGAAGCTGTATTGCATTGTATCTAGAGGTGTAAAAATAGTACAAAGAAACTATACCTGATTGAAAGGATACTTTGTCAAAAATTTAAATTGTTATAGCTTTGGAATATATATACATCTGTAAATGTGAAGATACTGTTAAAAAACTTTGTAGACTTATAGTTTTCATTCTTACTTGCTCTTTTAGTCCTTATGCGAGTCCATCAGTGCTAATGGGTATTAACCCTTGTGCGCTCCTCATTTGGGAGTCACACTCATGGTCTTCGCGGTCAAAAGTGACCGGACACCTGAAATGTAACTTTTTTTTCTTCAGTAAAATCAATCTAATATATTTTTGTTCAATAATATTTTTTATTTTGTATTTTGAGATAATTTTATGGTAATAATATTTATGCAATAATTATTATAATTTTTTCCCATTGAAAATAGTACAAAAAAAGATTCTCTATTTTTTTAAAAATAATTTTTCAATCAGTGCAGTATCTCTGATTCGAATAGAGACTAGGCCTTTAAAATTATTTTTTAAAGGCAGATTAGCACCTCCTGGTGATTAGCTGCATTTCCTGGTGTAACCACTAGATGCCTGTAAAGCCCACTGTTGCAGAATTACAACATCACTTTTAACCATTTTTTTAAAAAGGCCTGCAAATGTTTTTTTTCTATCTCAAGACTACATTTACATAGTTAATGGGTTCTATTGTTTGTCCTCACAATGCTATTGGATAGAAGAAGTGTTTATAGGTCCGGTCATCTGGCCATGAACTCACTCTACCTGCAAACTTCATGTTGAGCTCATCTCCTTTTTTTGCATGACTGGATTTGTCAAGATTCCTTACATATTTTTTGTGTGTTTATTACAATGTCTATTTTTTTTCTTCTTCTTTTGATTCTGTCTCTCACAGTTGAGGTGTACCTACGATGAAAATTACAGATCTCTCCATTCTTTGTAAGTGGGAAAACTTGAAAAATCGGCAGTGTATCAAATACTGATTTGCCCCACTGTACATATTTAGTTATTTTGGAAAACTTTAATCAAATTTGATTTGGAGCTTGTTAAGTCTACGTTGTAATTCTACAACGTTGGGCTAGAGTGGTAGTCAAAATAGCCTGTGCTCCTCACACATTACATATGGACACTGCACTTCTCACATGATCCCAAATTGAAATTTAAACTGTTAGATAGATGATTCATTGTAACAAATTTCTAAATGTGCTTTTCTGTTAAATTTGTACTTAGTTTAGCTTGGACCATAATTAAGCACAGGAATAAATTGTATGTGGTATTTGAAACTCCATCTAGAGCAGTATCTGAAACTCCCTGTATCTTTGTAGTTTTTTTTTTTTGAGTGTTGCCCAAGTAGTGGTTTATAGCATTAGGAGATAGAAAAACAGGCTCTGAATGTTCTGGATTTTTTGGGGGGATGTCTGTTGCATTGTTCAGGGACAGGTGTGAATGGTCTTGAATATGAACCTGTAAGTGCTCTGGGAGGATGCATGTGTTCCTTTTAGTATGATAAGTAGAGAGCATAATAGGCCAGCCAGACAGTATTGTTTGAATGTGGTAGTGGAATTTTGATTAGCATTTGCATTGAAATTATAATACTTTGATGGATAATACTTAGATCTCTACCCTCGACACATGGTCTACCCCCCTGTCTATTCTTTCAGTTTATCTACTACAATATAAGACCCATATGTATTATTCACTTTTTTTTTTTTTTTACTTTTTCCATTTCAGAACGCCACCAGCGCAGAAAGGTCATCTATTCAGTGTGCAGGATGTGATTGCTGCAGTCCAAAATTGAGAGAGCGATTTTGGAAATGGACTCAGATGACACTGATGCAAGTGACTCAGAGAATGAAGATGCAGGTGAAATGGACAAAGAAAACCACCAACCCATTGACTGCCCAGCCAATGATGATGTGGACATCAAGCCCCAACCAAAAAAACACACCGTGCCCTGTGACAGGTTTCGCTGGCTGAAAAAGGAGTTTATCAGTCCCAATACTGATATTTCTGGTTCAGAAATCACCAATGATGCCACCTCCCTCCTCACCCACTGGAGTACTTCCAAAAGTTTGTGACAGAAGGCATGATTGAGGCTCTGACAAGAAACACAAATGAGTACAGCTTGAAAAAAAATGGAACCTCTGTAAACACCAATAATAAGGAAATTGAGAAGATGCTTGGCATGTACCTGAAGATGGGCCTAATGCAAATGTCTGGAGTCCGTATGTATTGGGAGACAGACACATGGTACACCCCTGTTTCTGATGTGATGTCCCGCAACCGATTCCAATCTCTGTTGACTTCATTACACTTTACAAACAACTTAACTGTGTCAGAGATGGAAAAGAAGGACAAACTCTGGAAACTCAGACCATGGCTGAATTCATTCAGGGAGCGATGCCTGCAGGTGGTACCTGAAGAACACAACTCTGTGGATGAAATGATAATTCCTTTCAAGGAGAGATTCGGTTAACATCAAGCAGTATATGCGTGGCAAGCCACACCCATGGGGGTTCAAACTGTGGGTGAGAACTGGAATCTCTGGCATGCTGTGTGACTTTGATGTGTACCAAGGGAGTGTAGATGGAATACGACAAGCCAAATCTGAATTGTTGGACTCATTTGCTGCCAAGTACAAGTTCCCCATGAAATCATACCTCTGGTACATTTACATCTTCTGGCACACCATCATCCTTGCTGTGACTAACGCCTGGCTCCTCTACAAGCGGGACTGTAAAGCTCTGAAGATGACCAAGAAAGAGATACTGAACAGGAGACCGTTTCAGGCACAACTTGCAACCTCTCTCATCCTGGTGAACACACACAACACCCAAGAGTGGGCGACCATCTTCAGGGAAGACGAACACATTCACACAGAATGTGACATCAGGGAGCCCTTTGGATCCTCAGAAGAGACCATCCTCAACAGATGTGAGTCCCCCAGCCAAGAGGTCATCTGACCACCCCCCACTGGATGCACGCAAAGACATGATTGCACATTTCCCAGTAAAGACGAAGAGAGGACGCTGCAAACACTGCAATAATGGATACACAAACACACTGTGTAGCAAGTGCAATGTTCGCCTGTGCTTCTCAGATGAAAAGAACTGTTTTGGGGACCATCACTGCAAGTAAACACAGACTTCATTCAAACCACATTGAAAGTGATAGAAGAAAAAGTTTTATACATTTATTTTTTTTTTCAATATTTTTATTAATAAATGCTTATTCATAATAAAATGTGATTATTACTCATGATATATATATACTGTTATGGGGATAAGTAAGCAATCAACCCTGCAAATGAATGCTTAAATGCTCTGTATATCTGTTCAGACAAAGTGAGTAAATGCAGAAATTCTGCTCCTAACTAGGGCCAATGTTGCAATATTACAACATTTCCCTAAAAACTTACTAAAATGTAAAAAAAATTGAAAAATCTTTAATTTCTACATCAGAGGCCTCCTAAAACAATATCTGAGAGGTAAAAAAAAAATGTAGCCCTTTTTATTTTTTTTATTTTTTCTTCTTCCTATGTTTGGGTATTACAAGGATAGGAATCTATAGAGAGGCTTTTGAATTCCCTAGTTGTTTTTATACATAATTGTTTACTTTTATTAGGTTGTGGATTTAAATGTATATTAAGGCATTCTCAAAGACTACTTTTTGTCAAGGTTTATATTTTTTTGTTTTAAATGTTGATTTGAAGCGTCAGTTTTTGAATTTATTATTTCTACAGTCAAACCTGAATACAGAAAGCATTTTGTTATACAAAACATTCAAATTCTATAAAAATTTAACAAAAATAAACCAGAATGCTTTATCAGAGCTTAATCCTTCTGGGCCTGATCTGATTTTAACCTCTTATTTCAGTTTTCTGACTCATTTTGGCTATATGGTTATAGCCATACCAATTAATTTGAGTGTGTATAATTGTGTGTGTGCAAGTGAGTGTGTGTGTGAGTGGATGTGTCTGTTTTGCACTCTTGATGTTTTAGAGTTTAACCCCTTCCTTGCTGTCCACTTTTTTTTTTACAAAATTGTAGTTGAATTATTGATTTTATTTTACATAGTTGCTGTGTTACAGGCACACCAGTTCATAGGGGTGTGTGTGTGTGTGTGTGTGTCCGCGCGTGTGTGAGTGGGTGTGTTGATTTTGCACTCTAGATGTTTTAGAGTTTCACCCCTTCATTGCTGTGCAATTTTTTTCTGCATCATGGGGGATTTGTAGATTGTACACACAAAAATGTTCTGTATTTCCCATTCATTTCCTATGGTCGGTCATTTTTGACTGAAGACCGTGAGTGTGACTATTTTTTTTTACGAGCACTTAGCTTTTTTTGAATCATGGCCTCAATGTTTTTTGTGTGTTCACATACCAAGTGCCATAAAAGTCACCAAGTTTCGTACCATTCTGATGAAGCTACGATTTTTAAATATTCAAAATGTAAAATTCTTCGGTCAAAAGTGACCGAAGACCGCACAAGTATTTTAAGAAGGAAATGGAAATCAGCATTTGTCTGAGCAATTCCTTCATTTTCTCTTCTTGTGTTTTGTCTCACGCTCCACACAAACCATCTTCTTTAAGCGAAATAACTGAAACAGTGAATTGAAATGCTACAAATTATTCTGCTTCTCCTGCCTGGTAAGAAAATATTTTCTTATGTATTTTGTGCATTTTGTTTGTTGTCCAGTTTCCCTCTAATTCATTTCTAGCTAATTTTAATCAACTGAAAATATACAATGGAGACCAAATTCTGAGGCCACTAAACTGTTGCTATTTTGTGTTCTTTTTGTTTTCTAATGAAAAGTTGAAAAGAAAAGATTGAAAAGATTTTATAAATACCTGGTGTATATGGAGTATGCATCTGCTTATTTTATTAGTGACATAAATATGACAGAATCTTGAATATCATACCTCATCAATTTATGCCATAACTTTTCTTTGTTGTACTTTTTTTTAAAAAAATAATGCATTTAATGCTTTTTTTATGTGAGCTCAGACTTTTGGATCCCATTGTATAATGTAAATAAGTTCTTAAAAACTGTCACAATAGATGTTCTAGATAATATCTAAAACGGATATTGTGTCAAAAGATATTTTAATTATCCATTTCAACTATCTACAGTAACAAATATTATAATTAAAGCATTCTGTGCTCCTCAGCTGTTGTCAGTGATCAGTGGAGTGTGCGTTATCCTCCTTCGATCTGTGCTGCGAGGGGATCCAATGTCACTATTAACTGCACATTTACGTATCCACCTGAAAATAACATAAAGCAAGTGCTATGGTGTTCAATGAGATCAAACTATGGCAAATGTCATTATCAGCCATATGTTTATGATAGTGAAGCAAACAATAGTCAATCATTTCAATACATTGGAGACAAAACCTCAGATTGTTCACTTTTGATCAGTAATATTAATCAAGCACATTCTGGAGAGTATAGATTCAGATTTATAACCAATAAGGAAGATGGGCATTGGACAGGTTATTCTGGAGTGAATATTTCAGTACACGGTAAATATAATTGTTTACTCTGAAAACTTACTCCTTGATACTTTTGTTGTTGTTGTTTATTTGTTTGTTTTTACTAAAAGGAATCTCTCAGTTTTATTATGGATTTTTTTTGATAGATTTAAGAGTATCCATGTGCAGGTCAAGAGAAAATGGAAGCACAATACCTGGAGACTTGTTGATTTTGACATGCACACTCAACTGTTCTGGTAATTTAGCTGAGGTTCAGTGGTTTCAGAATGGTGATCCAATTCAACAGTCAGAGCCCGTCCTCACTTTCAGCAGAATAACTGCTAAAGACTCTGGGAATTACTCTTGTTCTTTGAGAAACTTTAAAACAACTGTGTCTGAAGAATTTACCATTTACATTGAAGGTTGGTTGAACTGATAAATATTTGAATATTTTCATATCTAAACAATCATATTCATATTTGGAAAATGCAAGATTTATTTCACATACTTATGTAAAAAAAAAAATGTTTGTCCTCAATAGGTGTCCCCAACAGTTCTAATTATTGTGGTGTCTTTATTCTCACTTGTTTTCATCTCTGCAGCTGTGATGCTTATAAGAAGGTAGGATATTTTGATTAGTTTGTACATGCACACACCAATATATTATAACTCTCTCAGCTACTCTATACAGTCAGTCTAAATGAAAGGAAAAAAAAAGAAAAATAAACCTTTAGAAAGTAAAAAAAATAAATAAAAAAGTACATTTTGTGTAGCTACCAGGGGAGTTTTGTAAAAGTTGATGAGGCCAGTGGTTAAGGCTTACAACACAAAGTTGCCAAACTGCATGTAGCCAAAATAAATTGTATTGTTATACTTTAGAGTTCGCTGGCTGAAAAAGGAGTTTATCAGTCCCAATACTGATATTTCTGGTTCAGAAATCACCAATGATGCCACCTCCCTCCTCACCCACTGGAGTACTTCCAAAAGTTTGTGACAGAAGGCATGATTGAGGCTCTGACAAGAAACACAAATGAGTACAGCTTGAAAAAAAATGGAACCTCTGTAAACACCAATAATAAGGAAATTGAGAAGATGCTTGGCATGTACCTGAAGATGGGCCTAATGCAAATGTCTGGAGTCCGTATGTATTGGGAGACAGACACATGGTACACCCCTGTTTCTGATGTGATGTCCCGCAACCGATTCCAATCTCTGTTGACTTCATTACACTTTACAAACAACTTAACTGTGTCAGAGATGGAAAAGAAGGACAAACTCTGGAAACTCAGACCATGGCTGAATTCATTCAGGGAGCGATGCCTGCAGGTGGTACCTGAAGAACACAACTCTGTGGATGAAATGATAATTCCTTTCAAGGAGAGATTCGGTTAACATCAAGCAGTATATGCGTGGCAAGCCACACCCATGGGGGTTCAAACTGTGGGTGAGAACTGGAATCTCTGGCATGCTGTGTGACTTTGATGTGTACCAAGGGAGTGTAGATGGAATACGACAAGCCAAATCTGAATTGTTGGACTCATTTGCTGCCAAGTACAAGTTCCCCATGAAATCATACCTCTGGTACATTTACATCTTCTGGCACACCATCATCCTTGCTGTGACTAACGCCTGGCTCCTCTACAAGCGGGACTGTAAAGCTCTGAAGATGACCAAGAAAGAGATACTGAACAGGAGACAGTTTCAGGCACAACTTGCAACCTCTCTCATCCTGGTGAACACACACAACACCCAAGAGTGGGCGACCATCTTCAGGGAAGACGAACACATTCACACAGAATGTGACATCAGGGAGCCCTTTGGATCCTCAGAAGAGACCATCCTCAACAGATGTGAGTCCCCCAGCCAAGAGGTCATCTGACCACCCCCCACTGGATGCACGCAAAGACATGATTGCACATTTCCCAGTAAAGACGAAGAGAGGACGCTGCAAACACTGCAATAATGGATACACAAACACACTGTGTAGCAAGTGCAATGTTCGCCTGTGCTTCTCAGATGAAAAGAACTGTTTTGGGGACCATCACTGCAAGTAAACACAGACTTCATTCAAACCACATTGAAAGTGATAGAAGAAAAAGTTTTATACATTTATTTTTTTTTTTCAATATTTTTATTAATAAATGCTTATTCATAATAAAATGTGATTATTACTCATGATATATATACTGTTATGGGGATAAGTAAGCAATCAACCCTGCAAATGAATGCTTAAATGCTCTGTATATCTGTTCAGACAAAGTGAGTAAATGCAGAAATTCTGCTCCTAACTAGGGCCAATGTTGCAATATTACAACATTTCCCTAAAAACTTACTAAAATGTAAAAAAAATTGAAAAATCTTTAATTTCTACATCAGAGGCCTCCTAAAACAATATCTGAGAGGTAAAAAAAAAATGTAGCCCTTTTTATTTTTTTTATTTTTTCTTCTTCCTATGTTTGGGTATTACAAGGATAGGAATCTATAGAGAGGCTTTTGAATTCCCTAGTTGTTTTTATACATAATTGTTTACTTTTATTAGGTTGTGGATTTAAATGTATATTAAGGCATTCTCAAAGACTACTTTTTGTCAAGGTTTATATTTTTTTGTTTTAAATGTTGATTTGAAGCGTCAGTTTTTGAATTTATTATTTCTACAGTCAAACCTGAATACAGAAAGCATTTTGTTATACAAAACATTCAAATTCTATAAAAATGTAACAAAAATAAACCAGAATGCTTTATCAGAGCTTAATCCTTCTGGGCCTGATCTGATTTTAACCTCTTATTTCAGTTTTCTGACTCATTTTGGCTATATGGTTATAGCCATACCAATTAATTTGAGTGTGTATAATTGTGTGTGTGCAAGTGAGTGTGTGTGTGAGTGGATGTGTCTGTTTTGCACTCTTGATGTTTTAGAGTTTAACCCCTTCCTTGCTGTCCACTTTTTTTTTTTACAAAATTGTAGTTGAATTATTGATTTTATTTTACATAGTTGCTGTGTTACAGGCACACCAGTTCATAGGGGTGTGTGTGTGTGTGTGTGTGTCCGCGCGTGTGTGAGTGGGTGTGTTGATTTTGCACTCTAGATGTTTTAGAGTTTCACCCCTTCATTGCTGTGCAATTTTTTTCTGCATCATGGGGGATTTGTAGATTGTACACACAAAAATGTTCTGTATTTCCCATTCATTTCCTATGGTCGGTCATTTTTGACTGAAGACCGTGAGTGTGACTATTTTTTTTTACGAGCACTTAGCTTTTTTTGAATCATGGCCTCAATGTTTTTTGTGTGTTCACATACCAAGTGCCATAAAAGTCACCAAGTTTCGTACCATTCTGATGAAGCTACGATTTTTAAATATTCAAAATGTAAAATTCTTCGGTCAAAAGTGACCGAAGACCGCACAAGTATTTTAAGAAGGAAATGGAAATCAGCATTTGTCTGAGCAATTCCTTCATTTTCTCTTCTTGTGTTTTGTCTCACGCTCCACACAAACCATCTTCTTTAAGCGAAATAACTGAAACAGTGAATTGAAATGCTGCAAATTATTCTGCTTCTCCTGCCTGGTAAGAAAATATTTTCTTATGTATTTTGTGCATTTTGTTTGTTGTCCAGTTTCCCTCTAATTCATTTCTAGCTCTACATGTTTGTGTGTGTGTGTGTGTGTGTGTGTGTGTGTTTTATCTTTAAAAATGTCAGATGAACTGTCTCTGGCTAGTTCTCTTTCTTATGAGCTTCATTTGAACAGTCTTAAAACGTTTAATGGCAGCTGCGTTGGGAGTAGATAGAAAACTTCTCAGATAAGCATTGCTTGATAGCTACAAAAAACAGTAAAAGACAGTAGTGAGTAAAGAAAAACTTTAAAACGTTAAAATGATGTTAATAAATTCATTAAATTGAAGTAGAATATTCATCTGTCAACATTAAACCCAAAGAAATGCTTCAAATGTGAGATTTCAATACACATATAACTGTGGTCAAAATTTCTACATACATACTGTAATTGCTTTATTTAATCTGACCAGTAGTTATGGAGATGATGCAGCACAATTCATGATATTTGAAATCATATTTGTCTATCTTGACATAATATGAGTTTGTGAGTATTTCACTGTTATGATCATCTTTATTTCTATAGGTCTGCAAACACAGAGCACCAGGATGATTCAACCATCTACAGCACAGTGATGAACGGGTAATCTTATACATTCAGCAGTGAAGATACAGATTTGTACTGTTACATGTTTGTGTGTGTGTGTGTGTGTGTGTGTGTGTGTTTTATCTTTAAAAATGTCAGATGAACTGTTTCTGGCTAGTTCTCTTTCTTATGAGCTTCATTTGAACAGTCTTAAAACGTTTAATGGCAGCTGCGTTGGGAGTAGATAGAAAACTTCTCAGATAAGCATTGCTTGATAGCTACAAAAAACAGTAAAAGACAGTAGTGAGTAAAGAAAAACTTTAAAACATTAAAATGATGTTAATAAATTCATTAAATTAAGAAACATTGTTTCTGCTTTCTGTTGTTTTGCTTTTTAAAACATTTTAATTTGTAGATAATGTTTTGAATGTGCAACTTATAGAACAAATAAGCATAATAAAGTTTTGATGACATTTTTATTTGTTTCATTATTATTTTATCTTTTTAAGCCTACGTGATCCCATAATTTGATTTCATAACCGATCAAGTTTCAACCAAACTTTTCAAATAAACTGGCTAAAAATATTTTTGAAGGAGAATTCAGTTTGGTTCTGGATTCCTAATATGATTTTCAAGAGATGTGGACATTTACAGTTTTTGCTTTCTTCCATAAGCAAGCTTTAGACTCATGGAAGCTCTTCTTTAAGCATAATTTCCCCCCTCATATTATTTGGAATAATCCATATGTTTTATCAGCTCATAAATCAGTTTTCTTCCCTGATTGGTTCTCCAAGGGCATTGTGTTTATCTCAGATTTAATAAGCAACAGTGGAGATGTTTATGCTTATGTTGATTTTATTAATAAATATGGGATAAATGCTTCAAAACGGGACTATACTATTCTTACAAATCCCATTCCTGCTAAGTTGTTATTTTTAATGAAGTCTCTTAAAATATATTGTCATTTTAATTTAATTATCCCTCGATTATTTATTCAAGGGGTTAATATTATGGATAATAAGTGTACAAACAAATTTTTGAGAAACTTTGTTACTGCTAATAATGCTTCATCTTTTAAAGCTTATGGAAAGTGGTTGGCACTTTATCCAAATGTTCATTTTCAGAAAGCATGGACAGTCCCAAACTAATTTTTATTTAATAATAAAATAAAAGAAGTTCATTTTAAAATGATTCATCATTATTACCCCTGCAACAAATATTGAAGTAAATGTATACAAAATCTTTCTCCACTCAGTTCTTTTTGCCAAGAAGCGGAAGAATCTCTTTAACATTTATTCTATTTCTGTCCTTATACTAAACAATTCTGGCTTCATATTTCAGCATCTTTACTTCTTGTATTCTTTCGTCTATGTAAGATTTCAGCAGTTAAGGTTCTCTTTCATTCTGTGGTTTCTGACAATAGGGAGCTAGAGGATGCCTGGACTTTATTTGTATGATGGGAAAATTCCACATTCACGAGATGCCTTAACTTTAAACCTAATTGTAAAATATTCACTTCTGATTTACTTTTGCTTTATTCATCACTTCAAAGAATCTCCTCTAATAAAAAAAAGCCTTAAAAACATCCAATCTTATTAAAAAAAATCATAAGTTATACATTTTATGATTGTAAAATAACTGTATATTTATTTACCTTTTTTATTTAAATTTTGATGATTAGAGCTTACAGCTCATGAAAGTCAAAAATCCAGTATCTCAAGTCTTGTTCGGCGTCCTGGGGTGTTACAAAGTATTTGTGAAATCTAGCTAACAAAATATATATTGTGTGTTGGAGTGGTCCAGACGCTACACTGAAAAGAGGACCACTGAGCAACAGTCCAGTTCTTTTTCTTCTTAGCCCAGGTAAGTTGCTTCTGATGTTGTTTCTGTTTCAGAAGTGGCTTGGTAGCCCTTTTCCTGAAGACATCTGAGCATGGTGACTCTTGATGCACTGACTCCAGCTTCAGTTCACTCCTTGTGAAGCTTTCCCAAGTGTTTGAATCGACTTTGCTTGACAGTATTCTCAAGCATGTGGTCATCCCTGTTGCTTGTGCACCTTTTCGTACCCATTTTCTTCCTTCCAGTCAACTTTGCATTTAGTATGCTTTGATACAGCACTCTGTGAACAGCCACCCCTTTCAGTAATGACCTTCTGTGACTTACCCTCTTTGTGGAGGGTGTCAATGATTGTCTTCTGGACAAGCAGTCTTCCCCATTATTGTGGTTTCAAAGAACAAGAGATACCCAGAATATATTTCTTTATTTATTTATATGTATATATTTAAGTATTTATGTTTTTTTTTTTCAATTTCAGGTTTATTTCAGTTACCAAAAATTATTTTAATAGTTTCAGATTTAGTTTTAGTTCACAATAACAAAACTGATGCTTGTGTTGTTATTATGACTTTTGTTTCTTGCTGCAGCACAAAAGGAAATGTTTTTGTACTTGTCACACTTTTCCATGCAATTACAATGACTGGAGCTTTCAAGCCTCTAAAAGTACACAAAAGAACTGTAAGTGGTCAAACAATACTTCTGAATGGACATTTGAAGATAGTGAACTAATCTTTCAGAAGTTTTTGGGTACTGGATGAATCAGTTCATTAAGATCTGACTAAAACTGATCATTTGGTCTCAAAGCAGACATCTCTCATGAACTCTCTTGAACAAGGAGTATTAGTAAATGATGACAAAATTTGAATTTTTGGTGCACTATGATTAAATCTGAAATAAGATTTTGAATGGAGTAAACAAATGGTTTATCTTGTTTGTGACTGCAGATTTCATCTCTTGACCTCTTGACCCATCATGTCCTATTGGGTATTTCCATTTTAAATGAGGAACAGTTGTCTCTATAACAATGTGGCAGTCACTTAAAACAAAACGGCAGCCCACTTTCAGCTTGTCCTCTGTGGATTTACCTGTCAGACAAGATTCCTTGGAGACTCCTGGCAGCAGTGCTTGTTTCTGCTCACCTCATGATCCAGCTCTCAGTTGTGCAACCTCCCACTTGGGTCCAGGTCCACCAGAAATCTCCCAATTTGTTTGCAGGTGCCCAGACTCTCGTACAGGCTGGTCTGTCTCCACCTCCTGATTTTGCTCTCTCTCTCTTAGGCACTTCCTTGCACACCACTGCATGACAGATTTGGGGCTTTCTTGGTCTATGCTGCTACATCTGTTTGATTCCAGACCTTTAAACTGGTTCATTCACTGAACTGGTTCATGTATCATGGGAATTTTCTCTCCATTTATTTTTTACATTACACATCATAGTAATTGTGACAGTGCCTTTGTAGGGTTATCTGACCTTAACACCTCAAAAAGCACAACATTTTCCCACAATTTTAGAAAGAGTTGCTCAGCTGATGATGAATATAATCCATTCGTATTGTAGCCAGTCTAAATTTTTAAAAATAATTGTCTAATGTGTATGTGATAATCTAGGATGATGTCATTATTTTCTGCAAAACCTCATCACAGATAAGGGGTGACAAAGGATGTAGACTGTGAAAATGAGCAGGAGTTGATCAACAGAGCCCTGTCATTTACTGTATATCCATACCTGTTTCCTCTGATCTCAGGGTTGAAATAGAATATGGTTGAAATAGAATATGGAACCATGCACGTTAAAATTGCAAAGGATTGTGTTTGGTTATTTGCTCAGCTTTCCAATATCCTTAAAACAGATCTTAAATTGCCTCTTCGCCTCCAGAAAAAGACTAAGAAATGAGACATGAACGGGTGTTTACTAACTAAATTATGGAAGGGGTTCAATACTGTATTACAGTCCTGGTAAAATAGGCATGATCAGCTTTGACATGAGGGGACTATCTATCCTTCATTATCTAACAAACTAGAGAACATTGATTAGCGGATGCTTACATTAACAAGATGAGACTGAATGAATTTTCATGTATTGTACTATTTATTTCATATACAACAGCAGAATAAAGAATGAGAGGCTGTTTTCATGAATATAGTCACATATAATTGCCTCATGTTAAATGTTAATGAAAATGTTTCTTTAAGCAAAGCTATTAAGTGCTAGAAGATAAAATCCCTGACATGTTATCAACATGTAAACTGTAGGTTGGTGATGATCAATTGTAAATAGTTTAATTTGTCCAGTAATTGACTGGATCCTTTACTTGAAGTGGATAAACATAAACATTATCTTGGATGATGTAACAGCTTTATGGATGATCATGATATCTTGTTGTTTTGATCACTTATCATTATTCAGGTAGAAGCTTCTAATGTGAATCCATAATACAGAATGTTAACAGCTTTCCACAACATCAGCTCAACTGTTCATTAGATTGGTCTTGTGACATAATGCATTATCAAGGTATGTTAGCTCTAATGAGACATGAGAGGAAGTGGCCAAGGCGAAATTAGATTTTCGAAATTAGACCGACCTGTCATACTTAAATGTAATGATTCTTTGTGTGTCTCGCCATTGAGTCTCACTTACGTGAGCTTCAGAATGGTGCGGCCTAGTGTTTGTGCCATTAAAATCATTGTTTGTTATTTGAGCTGCTACATCCCTTCATGAAGTTGATCATGTTGGACATGTTGTTTGTTAGGGGTGGTTAAAAATATAAACTGGTAACTGAAACCTAAGTAATATTTCAAAACATGCAAAAAATGTAATTGTTGGTTTGAGCAATATGAGTAGGCCACACCTAACATAGCAGACCTGGCGTTATCCATCACTTGTGCTTGAATATTTAGTTTAAAGTTGAGCATTAGTTATAGTTCTCTCTAGAGAGATAAGACATCTTATAGCATGATAAAGAAATCTTGCCTTATTTCCCTGGGAGTGTAGTGCCAATTTAGAGGTATCATGTGCACAAAACATTCTGTTGTTCATGTTGAAAAGGTTAACATGATAGTTCAACAAAAAAATGAAAGGTCTGCCATCATTTACTTATTCTCATATCATTTCATTTGGTGTGATTCTGGTATGATTTTTCTTTAGGAAAACACAAAGCTCCTGTAGTGTCCAGTTCATGAACTAATGAATTTTCAGTGAATCACTTGACCAAGATATGGAGTCGCTAAAGGAACATGATGAAAAAATGAGATGATATGTTACAGAAATTATATTTCAAAGCATTAGCTCCCAAAAAAGTTAGCATCTGTCTCTTGCAAAACAACTGGTAATGGAAATGATATGAGATGGGAGGAAAAACCATACTAACACCCTCAAATGTAAGCAAGAGCACCCTAAGTTGAAACTATAATAAGAGCATATTGGCTAAACAGATTTGACAAACACTCTGGTGCATATTTGTTTTTGTGCTCTGGAGAGCATCAGAGGTTTGATGTTGATTTCTTGAACACATTGGCCGATCAGTTAGAAACCACTCAATGCTGAAAACAGTTTATGGCCAGTGCTGAGTTCTGAATTGTTTGTGAATCATCTCATTATAACAAAGAAAGTGTAGACAAATAAATAACTTGTGCAGTGTAAAGATTCATGGATTACAACAGAACTTTGTGAGATTGCGATGAACTAAAATGAGTGACCGCTTTTTATTGATTATAAAGGGAGCACTCTATGTGCTTTCTAGGCTACATATAATCACATTCAGAATTTGAATAAATGTTTTGCATGTAATGCTGCTCAGAGGACTAGCAGCCACGTACATGCTGCAAAGTGTTGGGAATAACATCCGCATATAAATGTGGGATTTACTCTCAAAATTGCAATGACTGACATAGTGATAACTATAGCAATGGACAGGAAAATTTTAAAAAAAATATGCATTAAGGCTAGCACACCCTCACTAATATCAGAGGCATCTTCAGAGATTTTATTCCGGAACCAAGCGTGGAGCAGACACAAAGTTGAGGATGTTCAGAACTATTGCAAGATATTGTTTTGCGAGCAAATTCAAAGTTTCTCTAGGGAATGCCAAGAATTGAAATATAATTTTTCCTCCCATCTAATTTTTTCCATCACCATGTCCTCTTAGTGGCTCCATACCATACAAATTCACGAAATCATCCTCAATGGTTTGTTCATGAAATCAGATCAGAATCCATGTGATCAGGAGTTTCGTGAAACAAATTCCATACACAATTTCGATCATGTTTGCCTCGTTTACCTACAAAAACTGCTTGTCACTTGTGTGTGAGCTTAATACATTGCTATACTATGGACAGTAGACCTTTTTGCAAATATGACCTCAATAATCACATACAGTGGATGACTTTTATTAATCTTATGATACTTTTGCTCTAGTACTTTTGGTGCTTAAATGCACCATTGCCCATATATCAAGTCATATGGGTTTGGAATGACCTGAGCTGCCAAACTGTTTAGTTCTGAATGAACTGCTCCATTAAGGAGTTGTTTCCTGCATCTTTAAAAACACATTACCTATTACACCCGTGTCTCAGCTTCCAGGAAAACCTGACGAATGAGAGCTATCCAAGGCCAGCATTGAGCTATTGAAGTGCACTTTACCTGTTTCCTTTGCTGTAATGATTTTCAAGTAGGAAGAGGAAAGAACAGAATGTAGGAGTAGAGAGAGGAGAGGTAAATGAGAGTCCTCCTTCAACAACCTGAGAACCAATTTACAACAAAACCAGGAGGCAGATGCAGTGCGTTCCTCTCTGTTGGTGGTATTTGATTAACTCCCTTAAGGTCTGGAAATAAGGTCACTAAAATATGATTTAAAATCCCTGCTTTGTGTTAAATGCTCATTTGCATTTTTCTTCTCGCTAAAAGCCGATGGGATTAAATTAGCCGCTCTGAGCATTCCTTATTTGTCGCTTTAACTTGAATTATGACGTGCATAAAGTTTGATCAGCAGACGTGGCAGTCATATTCACTGCCGACTAGAGGAAAAATATCCTCAACAGAGTTTTTCTCCAATTGTCATTCATTCCAAGATCATTCTTCATTTTTTTTTAAATGGCTAATGATCACAAGTTCTGCATTATTCAAGACCATTGGTTTTTAATAACACCATGATAATTTATGCTTATTGTTTTTATTCAGATGGATTTTCTCTGATTTTAAATCAGTGTCATCGTGAGTGACTTTCATCTGAAATGCACCAGAAGGTGGCTGATTCTTTTTTTCCTTGTCATTGCAAAAGGTCAAATAGGTCGAGGCAACTTTCTGTCAATGGATGTCTCTCCCTCAATTTTAACACTAAAAGCAAAATAATTACAGTGACCCTTCATAATTTGTGCGCTAATGACAGACTGAATTTACAGTGTGGTCCTGGCTTCCCGATCCCTTCAGGCTTGAAAAGGTCAGGGAAAACAATCTGTTCTTTCCTAAATGACATTTTTGGGGACAGGTTACAGCTGGTAATTGAGGGACGTGACGCTTATATAAACGCAGTGCATCTGAGCAGCGGTGGCAGGACACGCGAAGTAGGAAATTGAAGAGAGAATGTGGAAAATTAAAGGCTGAACAAGCAATAAGATGAGCAGGTTGATTTGGGGGGCTCATGGGAGCAAAGCCCACAGACTAGGGCTGAACGATAAATCGCATGCGATATTTAACGCACATCTTATCAGTAAAACCGAGCTGCGCAAAACCACGTTCATATTCGCGCTATTTTTTGCGCAGCTCGTCAGTGAGCAACGGCTCTGTGTAGTTAATGCTGCTCAATGTGAAAGCACGCACGTGATGGAGATTTATGGGGACAGGTTACAGCTGGTAATTGAGGGACGTGACGCTTATATAAACGCAGTGCATCTGAGCAGCGGTGGCAGGACACGCGAAGTAGGAAATTGAAGAGAGAATGTGGAAAATTAAAGGCTGAACAAGCAATAAGATGAGCAGGTTGATTTGGGGGGCTCATGGGAGCAAAGCCCACAGACTAGGGCTGAACGATAAATCGCATGCGATATTTAACACACATCTTATCAGTAAAACCGAGCTGCGCAAAACCACGTTCATATTCGCGCTATTTTTTGCGCAGCTGGTCAGTGAGCAACGGCTCTGTGTAGTTAATGCTGCTCAATGTGAAAGCACGCACGTGATGGAGATTTACCGCTGATTACAGAACCGGCTTTCTGACAAGATGTGCATTAAATATCGCATGCGATTTATCATGCAGCCCTACCACAGACTATCACTCTTTAACAACTTAATTTTTTTATTTTCCTGGTTGTATTAGCTGTCAATCTTGAGCTTCCTGTGAAAATAGGATGCTTAATTAGAATATCGCGCGCACACACACACACACACATGCGATGCGCAAAACTCGGCATTTGAACAGTCAATAGTAAATACTTAAACTAATTTGATGAATGTGAATGAGTTTGCTATGATGGACATTCACATTATTTTTCAATTTGTAACTCCAATTTTATTACCGTTTATTTTATAAACTTACACTACTGGTGAAGGTTTGGAAGTTTTTTTTAATGTTTTTGAAAAGAAGTCTCTTATACTCACCAAGTCTGCATTTAATTGATCAAAAATACAGTAAAAAATCATATACATTTTAAATATTTTTACAATTAAAATGAAAAATATTTTCTATTTTAATGTAATTTTTTCCTGTGATGGAAAATCTGAATTTTCAGAAGCAATTGTTTTTCAGTGTTATATGATCCTTAAGAATGTTCTCTTATATGCTGTGCTCAATGGTGCTCAAGAAACATTTACTATTATTATCAATGTTGGAAACAGTTTTTTACTGCTTAATATTTTTATGGAAACCGTGATACACTACCATTCAAAATTTTGGAGTAAGTAATTAAAAGAAAATAAATTAATAATTGTATTCAGAAAGGACATATTAAATTGATCAAAAAGGATATTAAGGATATTTATAATGTTACAAAATATTTATTTTTCAAATAAGAGCTGTTCCTTGAATTTTCCAATGATCAAAGAATCCTCAAAAAATGTATCACGTGGACCACAAAAATATTAAGCATCAAAAACTTGTAAAATAAAATTGATAATGCTAAGAACCATTATTAATAATTGTGCATGATTGTTACTTTGAAGACTGGAGTAATCGCAGCTGAAAATTCAGCTCTGCCATCACAGGAATAAATTGCATTTTGAAAATCATTCAAATAGAAAAGAGTTATTTTAAATTGGAATACTATTTCACAATATTGTATCTTTGATTAAATAAATGCTGCCTTGATGAGCATAAGACACTTTCAAAAATATAACTTTGTTAATTTTTTTTTAAACTTTTGACTGGTCGTGTATATTGCATCTAGTATTGAAACCACAAGCCTGGGTTAGATTTTTTTTTGGTAATTTCTAGTCATAATAAGCCTGAAGCAAGTCACATGATCTGGTCCTGTAAACTGTGTTGGCCTGTTGTGGTGACATTTTGAGAAAATGTCTTGTTGTGCCCTTGAAAAACACTCTGGGGAGGGAATGCTATTTGCAGGGACGTTCCAAATGAAAGTGAGTGATAGAATCACCCTCTTCCCCGAGGGCTTTAAAATTATGATTTTAAAGACAATATGAAATCAAAATGGACTATTTACTTTCTTAGTACACGCTCCTGGGGTTATTATGCATGATTCATCAGAGCAAAAAGTCATTGAAAAATAATAGCTTGCTCTCTTTGGTATAGTGGATTGCATATGCCTTTTAGTTGAATTCCTAACCATAATTCTGGATGCATTTGCTCCTAACCCTATTCCGTAACCATGCAGCTTTCAAAAGCACTCTACTTACACTGTCCAGCTCCTCCTTCATCCCTGTGGTGTCTTTTCTATGTTCAGCGATGGTTCAGAAATGCTGAGAGCATCCTGACATCGCCCAGAGATCACGCTCATCTCCCCCACAGCTTCTGTCTCAATCTCACCATCTGATCTTCTCATCTTTTCCTTGCTTATTAAGACATATCTGCAGGTCAGACTGGTCTCGTGCCATCACTGCCCTGTGCTTTTAGAAGGCTTGGTCAGTGATTATTACATTTTGCACGTCTCCTTTATCTTTTTCTTTGGCACACAGGCTGTTGTCCGTAGCTGCTTTGTTCCGCAGGTAACTCAGTGAATTTAATAGACATTCCCCTTAGGAAAGAAAAATCAGGATTGAGATCTCTGATCGTTTCTCATAGACAGCAGTGAGAATAAATGGAGAGCAGATGAAGACGTTTACTTTGTCTGCTTCTCAGATTTTTGAGATACTGAAATATATACTTGTAATCTCACATGAGTCTCATCGAGAGTTTAAGAAGATATCTTAAAGGGATAGTTCACCTAAAAAAGAAAATGTTGTCATTGTTTATGCGCCCTCATGTTGTAATAAACCTGTATAAATGTATTCCCTCTTTTGAAGACAGAAGAACATATTTTGAAGAATGTTGGGGACCAAAGATTTGCTGGTAGCCTTTGGCTTCCATGTTTTTATACTTTGGAAGTCAATGGCTAGCAACTCTTTGGTTAGAGACTCATACAGCTTTCTAACAACTTGAGGGTGAGTAAATGATTAACTATCCCTTTAAATGTCACAAAATCAGTCAAAATCAAAATCAGTCAGAGATTTCAATATTTCTGCCTTGTGTCAAAGGCCAGGGCTTTTGGTTTTGAATGGAGATTTCTTACACACTTAGGGGGAAGTAGTGGCCTAATGGTTAGAGAGTCAGACTCGTAACCCAAAGGTTGCGAGTTCGAGTCTCGTACCGGCAGGGATTGTAGGTGGGGGGAGTGAATGTATAGTGCTCTCTTCCACCTTCAATACCATGACTGAGGTGCCCTTGAGCAAGGCACCGAACCCCCAACTGCTCTCCGGGCGCCGCAGCATAAATGGCTGCCCACTGCTCCGGGTGTGTGTTCACGGTGTGTGTGTGTTCACTGCTGTGTGTGTGGGTTAAATGGAGAGCACAAATTCCGAGTATGGGTCACCATACTTGGCCACATGTCACGTCACACTTTTTTTTTTCACTTACCCTTGGAATGTTATGGAGATAGTTTGCCTTAGGACACCATATTTTTTCTTGTCCAAATTGCTGTACTAAATTGATGTGTCAGACCACATCCATATACATATATTAGCTTTATTAAAATTGTCACAAAATTTGAACCTGTGTTGACCTGAACTAAATTTCAAATGTCCAACATTTGCAAAAGTGAAAAGTCTAATTTTATTTTTGTAAGACTGTCCTCTTTATATCAAACATGATATGAGAACACTGACATCTTATATGAGATGCTGAAATCTTACGTTTTTATATGATCTGATCTATTATTTTATCAACATTACCATTTTATTATTCTAATATTATGGTGACCCTTGTTGTACTTAATATATATATTAACATCCATAAACATCCTTAATTATTTAATTGACTGCCAGATTAAAAAAGAAAAAAGAAAAAGACAATTGAGCAGTTGAATTGATAGTCTGTGACCAAATTTTAAATATCCAACATTCGCAAAAGTCTTATTTTATTTTTGTAACTGTCCTCTTTGTATCAGACATGACTATATGATAACTGACATCCTAATTTATACAAGATGGTGAACTTGTTAGAAATCATATCAAAAGTTCTAAACATAGCCATGATTTTTAACAGGGAAAAAGGTTTTATACAGTGTAGTCAAAATTGCACAACATTGTATGATTTCGCCATCTTGCACAAATTAATATACGAAGAGTTCATTTGCAAAAACAGATAACTCTGTTAATTTTTTTTTTATCCTGCAATTCCAGTTAATATCAATCAAACTGCAGTTGGGTTGTTTTGATTTAAATAATAATAACAAAAAAAACCCCCAGCTAACTAACACAATAAAACTCAACAAAAACATAACACAATAAAAAACATGATTTATGAAAATAATAAAAACTGAGTTATCTGTTTTTGCAAATAAACTCTTATGTCATGACAATGTGTTGTAGTTTTTGAGAAGTTTAAAAACTTGTATTTTCCACATTGGCAGCTTTTGGGGAAAGAAATGCAGTAGCATTTTACCAACTGTTGATTCCAAATAGTTTCCAAGCTGTTGAATAATAAAAGATCACAGATGCCATAAAAACATTAAAAACTGTTTTAATGTTAATGCTGTTTTGATTGTGTTCTGTGCTCTGGGTTACTGCGTATCATGTGGAGTTGCTACGTAGATTAAGGGGGATCCCTCCTGTGCTGAGTGTGTGCATTGAGTTCCATTACCCTAAGAGACATGGGATGAACAATAGGCCTCACCATTGATCTTGTTTCTGTCTCGTTCTCAACGAGGCAAGGGTCACTCTGATCTACAGCAGCTGAATAAAGCAAGATGAAAATCTTATGAATAGAATGAAAGAATATCTCTGCTTCCAGCTTCTAGTTCTCCTCGTTCTGTTCTCTTTCATCTTGTGCATGTTTGCCATCGTGTTCCACATAGGCTGACTTGCATCTGACAGATACTCACTATAATCAAGACAAGACTCATTGATCTTTGATCTTCTGTCTGTAGTGCAAGTGTACTGCTTTTCTGTTACATAAGGTTTCTGTGCATATTTGGTAAATGACCCTTATTATTAGTATTTATTGTATTTATTCTAATATGCCGTTTTTTAAAATAAACAATGTTAAGACCATGTCATTTTTATTACTATATTATGATAATGATAATTCGATTTTTTTTCTCTTTACAATACTGAGAATTTGAGTGGGAATTGTCACAATGCAAAAAACCTTAATTATTCCATCGACTGGCAGATTTTAAAAAAGCAAATATGCTGGAGCTGAATTGATAGTCTATGACTGTATTCAGGATGCTCTATAAAAGCATAATGGGTGCAAATATGGAGCTGGCTGTGTGTGTTTACTAATTGTCTGGCATACCACCATGCGATTATTTGTGGAAATGTTGCCTTTGATATAGTCACAAGAAAAAGATTCTGTTATAAATGAATAAACATTTCCTCTACACGACTCACTGCGGATCTCATTACCACCTACTCCTTTGGATAAATGTCATGCCTCCATGCTAAGAGACTGAAGCCACACACACAGAGAGAAAGAGGGTCTGGCTTCCTGTTAAAAAACAGCTCTGGGTGGGAATCATTAGGGATGGGAAGCCTCTATTACGCTCCAACCATTTGCTCCTTCATGAACACACACACACACACACACACACACACACACACATACACACTCTTACATGAAGAAAGTGATCTGATTGCCCTGGAGCACTTTGCACCTGAACGGTTGAACGGTAACAGTGAGCTGATAAAGATGGAGCTCTGCTTTTTCTCCAGCAGTGTGGCTCAGATCTGTCCATTCATCTCGTCTCCTTTAGCAGGCCAGTCTTCACCCCGCCAGCTGCTCCCATCTCAAGATATCAAAGAGACTGTTGAGACCAGAAGTGTTATGCCCAATCAAACTTGAGAGATTGCAGTCCAGATCTGCTTGATGCAAAACAAATAGATTTTGACTTCAACTTTAGAAAAATAATTAGTATGTCTGATAATGGAAGGGGCAGTATTTTTTGTTGCACTAGTCATATAACAGCCTTGTCTTAGACTTAGGCTATACTTATACTGACCAGTACCGCTGCTCCATACGTGCCCGCGACCGCTCTTACCTCATGTTTGCGGCAGAATTCAAATAATCATAATTGATGGACAAATATGCCTGTGAAAAGACATCAGCAATGTGGCGCCGAAAAAAAGATTAAGCCCGTGCATCACTTTCAGGTACATTCATAAACCAGTGAAACTTTTTTGGCTGTTAATAACGTGTTTTAATGTCGGTAATAATTTAACCACCAACAACGCAACTAATATTCTCTCTGAGTTTCCATGTTCCCTTACGAAAATGAGCTATGGTTTTACTATGAATAAAACCAAAAATCATGGTTCAGCCAAGGATGGTAACCACAAATTAATCATGGTTTTGCCATAGGTAACTGTCTAGAGCTACAATTGTAATTTGTAAATAATACAATTTAATTACAATTTATTTATTTGCTTTTATATTTGATTAAAGTTCTATTTTGGCCCCTAGGTGTGTTTTTTTTTTTTGCATCCATAATATTTGGGGGAGGGGGCACAACAATACAATTCTGCTTAGGGCACTCATTTGGCCAGCACATAAAAAAAAATTTAAACCTGGAAATGTCATGGATTATATGGATCCCTTCCCTTCCCTTCCCTTCCCTTCCCTTCCCTTCCCTTCCCTTCCCTTTATTTGATCAATTTTAAAAATGTTATACAGTCTCTCCAGTCTTCAGTGTCAAATGATCCTTCAGAAATCATTCTAATATGCTGATTTGTAGAAACTTAATTTTCTGTAAAGTTGTTTTGCAACGATTTGTATCGTAAAAAGCGCTATACAAATAAACTTGAATTGAATTGAATTGAATTATCATTAACACCTTCAGACCCCAGAGGGTTTAACAGTTGCTCTGCTTAATACTTTTATGGAAACTAATTTATGCATACTTTTTTTTTCAGGATTCTCTAATGAATAGAAATTTCAAAAGAACAGCACTTATTTGGAAAATAAATCTTTTGTAACATTATAAATGTCTTTACTGTCACTCTAGAAATCTTTTTGTGTCCCACTTTTCTAGAGATTACACTCTGGTGCCCCTGATGCATTTGCTCAAAAACTTTCAATATATTTCATTTGAGATCCATGACATTCTGATAAATGAAAAAAAACACTTTTTTGTGTGTGAAATTGAGGTACAACTGACAGGGAGGTTTTCATTACTTTTGTTCATGCTACAATGCTTATTCCCAAATTCATTGCTCAATTAAACCTTTGCACTCATGAAAAGCATTGATGAAAGCTTTTTGAAAGCATTCGAGGAGGCTTTTTGAGTGATGATGGTCATAACCGTAGATAAACATATTAGGGGGCCAACAAATTAGCCAGTCCGAATTACACTCATAATGTGAATCATCCTTTGCTTGGATGCGTGGCGAGCCGCACTTACGTTGAGCAAACACTTCCCTCAGGCAATGTGCAGGAGGGCTTATCCAAAGACATTTCAAATGAACTGCTAAGCCCGCAGTATATCCACACAGTGTGCTAATCTGACTCATGCCCTTCACTGCGTTACCGATAGAAGACTTTCCTAATGGAACTCACTCTCTTGAGACATTGACAAATGTTTGTTGTTATTGAAACGAGGGGTGCTGAGTTCAGCTCCGTGTTCAAACTGAGCTCCGCTTCAGTCGTATCATTAGTGGGATTGATTATTCTCTTGGTGGGACTTGGTGAAAACAGAGAGATCCTTAAATATGGCACATATTTATATGCTCATTCTGATTCCATTATTGTATGTTTAACGGAAAAGTTTAGAAAAAAAAAAGTTTGCTTGTTTGATTGTCATCTCAGTTTGTTTGGCTGTGAAGCTACAGGCACAATACAGTGTGTTCTTTTATGCTCCATGAAAGAAAGAAAAAAATCATAAAAGTTTGAAATGACAGTGAGTAGGCCTTAATTATGATAGAATATTCATTTTTGGATGAACTATCTTTTTAATTGACACTCAGATATATTTTTAATTGTCTTTGATCATTAGCAGTGGGGTCTCTTTCTCTCTTGCTCTCTCTCACGCTCCCTGCAGAGGTCTCAGGAGACTCCGGGCATCGTGACTGGTGCTGCCAGTGTGTGAAGTGTAAATAGGTGCCCAAAGACTTACATTCTTAAAGACAACTTCACAATCCACTAATGCAAACAGAGAAAGATCAGAGAGAATGTACACATAGGAAACCAGAGAAAACTCCACAGTAATACTCTTTGAAGTATCTTTTTGGGAGCAAAGACTGTTTATTTAATCTACTTTTTGTCTGCTCTGTGTAGCCAGGACTCCAAGTGCTTCATGCAAAAGAGATGGATATTCATTTATAACATTTTGTGCCTCTTTAATTTCTCTTTGTTCCACCGAACAAAGATTTGGACTGTAAGTTGGAAGAGTTGAAACGCACAAGCCGGACGTTATCAGAGCCTCAGGTCTGTGAATGGCTCTGTCAGCTACTGTTGTGAGTACATTACATGCATCAGAGGTGAACCAAGAACACCGCTCCTCTTTTTTTGCAGTGAATAATTCATAACTGACCTAATTTCTATTTTTACATTCAAAATGATTTAAGTCTTTTATAGCTGGCCCTTACATTAAAGTTTGCACTTTACAAGACAAATATGCCCACAACGGAATAACACATCTCTAAAACATCCTTGCGTCTCGCAGCTTCTGTGGCTATTGATTCTTGTTTGGCTTGCTTAAACAGGAGAATACTTCACAGGGATCTAAAGGCCAAAAATATATTTCTAAGGCAGAATATTGTTAAGATAGGTAAGCTCTGCTTCACAGCCCAAAGGATGCTTGATGTGTGTTTGATGTTCCAGCAACGCTTTCAAAAGCGACTTTTAATGGCACCAAAAGCCCAAACACCTCCCATTTGGTAAAACAGACTATTTTTTATGACAGTTAAGACACTCATCTACAAAGAAACAAGATCATTTAAAAAAGTGTACGCGGTCAGATACCTCAGATAGTTTTGATAGAACACAAGAAAAGCTAGATGAGCATTGCTTTTATACAGTATTTTCAGTTACAGTGCATTGATGGACACCACAATTTTATGCCATACTTTTTGTTATGAACTTGTCAGCATAAAGTCACGTTTAGCTCATTTTGGTGCAGATTAATGGATTTGTGCGGTCTTGAAGTAGGAAATTCTTTCGTACAGCCGACTCACTTGAACACTAATCTGTGCATTTGTGTTGCTTTACGTCAATTTGCGCCTTAGCCTGCCAAAATAACAGTGTTTGCTTCAAACGAATTCTCAGGTCACACTGTAAAAAATGAAACGTTGAGAAAACTCATAATACCATGTCAGCATTATGCAAGATATTTTCAAGTTCTAGCCAAAGTTTCTCACACATCTAAAATGTCTAGTTTTACGTTATCAGAAAACAGTCACGATGCATTGAGATGGAGTTGGAGTTCTTCCAGCAACTTTAATTTGTACATTCACTAAATGTTAAATGTCACATTTATCTAATAAATTTGTCAGCGCAACCACAGATCTCTTGTTCAGCAGATGTTCAATTGGCAACACAGGAAGCTTTGTCTTTATCATTACATTTTAAATGACTGCTTGGCTCTGAAGGAGACGACATTTTGCAAGGCTTTTTACCTCTAAAAATAGAACACAACTTGCAGCCTTTTTTTTCAAAAAGAGACACATAGACTCTAAGCACTTAAAGTAACACATAAACCTCAAGAGCTGTGACAATTAACAAGCATATCCCTGATGAATACTGAACATCCACACAACAAACTGTAATGACAAAACAACTACAGAAAAATAAAACCATAACAAGGGAAACAATAATAATCCTGTAACAGTAAAATGATCATTTATGCTTTAAAGCATGCTGGCAACTCCTAAATCCTTTACAAATCTGCAGTATTGCTCGATATTATAATGTTTGTTCGGCTGAATCTCCCTTAAGCTGTTTTTGGGGACAGTTTTTGGAGGAATATTGTTGGCCTAACATGTATTTGTACTGTATGTAGATTCAGTCATTCACAAGCCGTTCACATTTTCTATTATCTTTTATTCAAAATTAATGTTCAAGCAAGAATCTCAATAAGTATGTGCATGGTAGTCAGTTGCTCACATATAAAAGCTTGTTTGGTGGCCATTATAAGGTTTGTTTTTTAAAAAAGTGTTTTTGCTGATAGAACTGTTTCAATCTTCTTTTAAGGTGACTTTGGTGTATCCTGTCTGCTGATAGGGTCATGTGACCTGGCGACTTCCTTCACAGGCACTCCATACTACATGAGCCCTGAAGCCCTCAGTCACAGAGGATACGACTCCAAATCCGACATCTGGTAGGAATAACTGAACCATTAAATAATTTCTGTCTATTCTTAATCAACCAAGACTTTGGGTTTTGCATTGTGTGGGTTTTACATTTGCAGTACAGTACACATAATCAAAAGTTTGGACACACTTGACTGAATTTATGCTTCTCTTGGTATTAAAAACCTTTTGATCTAAAGGATTATGCTTGAATTTGTTGTGTTGACAATATTCATAGGCAAAAAAATGGTAATTACATAATTATCATACACTGTAAAAATATATTTTTGAAGTTAAACAAAGTAGTATGTTTCACAGACTAATACTGTTTTTCAAATTTCACATTAAATTCAATGTGTTACTTGCAATGTCTTTGTATTATTTGTGAAATTTTACTAGCAGTTTCTGAGTAAAAATTGATTCTACACCATTTTTTAGTTTCTTAGATGTAATTTTTTTGTGATTTGTTAATTAATGTTCTAAAATGTAATATTCTATGAAAAATGGAAATAATAAAGATTGAGTAGATGCGTCCAAACATTTGGCTATTGATGGTTCTTCTAGCAGTTTTAATTCTCAGCAAGAAACTTGCAAAGTTATTCCCTCATTAAATCAAAACAATTCGTCATTATGCATCATGCAAAATTGCAAGTAATGAGGTATTATGTTTGATTGCTGTCAAATGGATGTCTTGAAAAATGTGTGTGTTCTAGCAATCCATGAAAGTCATTTTAACAAACATTTACTGAAAGATGCAATCAGGTGTAGTGGAAGGTGCAGGTGAAAAATGGCAAGCATAATTAACATAAATTCTGATATCTCCGGTTGCTTATTGAGCTGTAACACTCTGTATCTGAGCTGTGTGTATGTTTGGTAGTGTGGGATATAAATTCATGGCATGAGACACCAAAGGCACCAAAGCGAGGTTCCCCTATTAAAGATCTTCACTACACAGCCCCTTAACACCACCAGAGCTCTGTCCTCTCCTCCCCCTCCACTTACAGTATAGATATATGAAGGGAGGGAACATGGGGAAACAAGATCCACTGGGAAATAGTGGGATAACAGCATATTAGTAAAGTAGAAAAACTGAGGGGGGAAAATGACCAGAAAACAATAAGACAGAATGAAGAAGAAAGAGAGAAGACAATCTTATTTGCCAAACAGCTACTAATTTAAGGGTCATGCTTTTCCTCACGCAATCACCTCGTTGTGTATGTGCAACTGAGAGCTGAGGGTCTCTGTTCAGACTCATAAAGCAGCCTTTTGGGAATTGGACTCTTTACACTGTGGTCTCAAGTTTGTAAGAACACAAGCACCAGGCACACTGGAGGAAAGGGTTCACTGTGCTGCTTAACAGAGACGGAGAGCAGAAGGATGAGCTAAAATTGAGACATCCTTACACAAATTATACCTATTTTTCTCTCTATTTTTTGTTTATTTTCAAATAGGGCAAGAGATTATAATTCTGTAATTCTTTAATTTTTTACTATAATTCTAATTGTAACTTTTATTGCAACCAAATGAACCAAACAATGATTTATTGAATTTATTTACATTTACATATTTATTCATGTCATTTTATTATTCTTTTTAACATTGTTTTCATAATTATATTTTAATTGTAAAATATTTGTTTAAAATGATAATGATACCTTTATTCGATTTTTTTGTTTACTCTTCTTTTATATTCTCTTATTCTCCTCCCAACCATTCTATTGACAACTTTAAGTTCCAGTAGTGCCACTATTTGTGTTCCATATGCTAAAATTACAATGGCTGGTATATGTAAATATTAAAGAAAGCCTCTGCATAGATGCATTTCTTTTTTCTGCAGAACAAGATGTTTTGAAGAATCGTAACCAAACAGTTCCCTTTGATTTTCATTTTATGGACCAAAAATAAAGTGGAAATCAATGGGAGCCGAAACTGTTTGGCTACCAACATTCTTCAAAATATCTTCTCTTATGTTCCACAGTAGAAAGTCAGTCATGGTCAGTCAGATTTGGAATGATGTGAGGTAGGGGTGGGCGATATGGCCAAAATCTTATCACGATAAAGGTAATTTTATTTCACCGTAACGATGTATCACAATATAGTTATTTTTGCTTTACATAAGGTCTTTATGATATCAACATTTTTGATAGCATAGACATTTCATAATTCTTGTCACCAGTGTCAATACCACAAAAAAACGAATAGCCTAAATAAAAAAATAAAAAAAAACTTTTCTCTCTTTAGTTGTTTGATTAACATGAATGAGAAACAGCAGGAATATTAGACTGCTGTCACTTTAAGACCTGCCCAGATCCAATATATTGTTACACATGTGTTTTCTTTCTCAGCTGTTTTCTTTCACTTGTAAAGACGTTTCTTTTGACGCATACAAATGTGTGTATTTAACTGTTCAAGGCCTATAAAGCAGCAAAAATAACTCTATACTCTATGAGCACCATCTTCACGTGTATGTGCCTCACACACAGACAGCGCACATATAGCAAAATGAGTTCTCTTTCGCTGCTGATTGCTTTTCAACAGCTTAAAATCACTTGTTTTTAAACCACAATGCTTAAAAATGCGTGTAAACATTAAGTTTTCATGACCATGTAGCAAAGAAATGTCACGTGAGTGTGTAGCTGCGATAGAGACAATAGTCCAAAATCTCTACCTGTTAACAGATTTCTACCGGTTAATCATGTCTACCGGTATATTACCCACCCCTTACGTGAGGGTAAGTACACTCTTAAGAAAAATGGTTCTAAACAGTACCAGAAAAGGGTTCTTCGGCTTGTAACAATAGCAGAACCCTTTTTAGTGCTAAATAGAACCTTTTTTATAGGGTTCCATATAGAACCATGCTTTGTATAGGATCTTATTGGTTTTATAAATAACCTTTTTAATTATAGTTTTAATTAATATTAGTATGTTAATATCATTAATATTAGTATTATTATATATTATTTATTAATACTGTTTTTTTATCCCTCTATCTGCCTGGTCTTATAATATCTTGAAGTGTCTATTAGGGTTTTACATAAAATCAACAACAACAACGTGTCAATTAGATACTTTTTTAATGACGTGAAATTGTAGCAAAAATGGCAGTTCTAACAACAGTTAATAGCAGAATACATTAATGAGTGAAAATGGACATTGAACATAAATAAATGCTTAAAGAAATAAAACAAAATAGAACATAAAATAGTGCATTGAAGACCAAGCTCCAGTGAAATATCTTCACAATCCTCTATGATGCCTCTAAGTTAATCATTATCTGTATTTTGGTGTGATTGAATGACAGTTTCTCTCTGTAGATGACAGTTCACAGTGTTAAAAGGAAAAAGAGATATATAAAATCATGGGATAGTTTTAATATTTATTGTGACTGGTTATGTTTATACATAAACCCAAGTAATAATTAAAAATATCTAACAATATGAATTATAAATTCATTGTCTCTTTTACTTACTTAGTGGAGAAGAGGAGAGAAGTTTCCACAGCTTAGCAGAGCTGCACACACTTATATGTGACAAAAAAAGAGAGATAAGAACGTTTGTTTGGAAGCCAGTTACATTTTTAAAGTTGAATTTGTATTTAAATTTTAAGAATGAAATAATTTACCTGTTGAGAGTGTGTTGACAGTCTTTTTACGCGCTGCATTGCATCGCGCCACGTAGACATAAAACCGTGTCTACATTTGTGATCAGAGAAATGACAAACTACAAACGCTACTCTACACTGCTCAAAACTCGCGTTTGAATCGTCAGTGGCAAATTCTTTTAATATAAAAAATGTACTTACAGTCTGTGAGTCAGAACAGCCGGCATTGTAGTCTACTCTCCCAGGATCAGGAAACAGTCCTCCATAAAATGCGCTGGACACATCTGAATATTTGGGTTGAAGTGTTCCGGAACAGTGTTGTAAATACAACTTAACCACTGATTTCTAGTCGTGTCCTCTTTTGGAAGGCTCCAGGCATGACGAAGCGGATATCGTCCTCTTTTGGAAGGCCAAACAAAGTAGTTTCGCTTTCACAACGAAACACACAGCGCCTTCACGACATGGCGGTGGCGGCAACAACAATACTGCAGCGAGAATAAAAATTACGCCTTCTTTCTTTGCGTGAACATTTGGGCGGCGTTAAGAAAATCTTACCACATAGTGAGGTAGATATGTGGGGGCGTGTTAGAACGAGCCGTTTTAAGTAGGCGTGATTGACTCTTAACTTTTATAAAGAATATCTCTTTGGATATGAGACTTTAGTCTTTGCAACTTTACAGATCTTCTTTATGCACCAAGAGCTTGTAACACTCCAAAGAGAAAGGAAAAATTATGACCCCTTTAAGTATTTCTTCTCTATTTGTTCCACCGGTGCAGGTCTTTAGGCTATATCCTCTATGAGATGTGTTGTCTGGCGCAGAACTTCTTGGCGGTGGCGGTGGTGATGAGGATTGTGGAGGGACCTACTCCATCCCTGCCAGAAACATACTCACGGCAGCTAAACTGTCTAATGCAAAGGTACCAGAAACAGATGCTGCCCTGGTCCAGGCACAAATCGGGCCCATGTCAACCCACACCACCAGGCTATATCTGTCTGTCTGCCCGCTGTGGATGAGTAGATAGACACAAATCAATGGCTTGTTTGATTCAGCCATTTTTCAAAGCAGATTATGCAAAATCCAAGCAGGTTTAGAAGCATTCAGCTAAAACTATCAGCATTTCATGAGGTCTTAAACATAATTCTCTCTCTCTCTCTCTCTCTCTCTCTCTCTCTCTCTCTGTTCCTGTGGTGCCAGCATGTTAGAAAAGGATTCTTCACGCAGGATCTCTGCAGCAAATGCGCTGAGGAGCAGGTTCATTGAGGAGAGCTTGCAGGTGAGGAGACACCGTTAATCAGATCAGCTGGACGGGAGGGCATCCGACCAGCTGTTCTGAGTATCTGCTTCAAAGGTTAATGGGAAGGGCCATAATGCACCAGGAAGACTTTGATTGCTAGCCAAGCTCAATAGGTTTCTAAAAGTCTGTTATGCATACTCGTCACATTATCGATTCGCCATCACATTTGACTCACCCTGTGCGTAACCTTTTCAGATTGTACTTTTGAAATGTCAGTGATTGGCATTGTTGCCGCTTGGTGATTGTATTGATTGTGGCTTGTCGTAGTTGGTCTTGTTCCCTGGAATATATGAATTTTTATGCATCTCTCAAACAATAGATCAGTTTGTAATTGTATGAAAGTTCAGAATGTTTCCGCAAACATTTCTTTACCCTTTTTGGAAAGGACCATTTTCTTTGAGAAGCTTACATAAATTAGTTTTTCACAGATTTCAATTCGCAAACTTAAAATGTTGAATATAATTTTATCTAGCTGGTAAACATTGATGTTGATTTTTGAATTTTGAATTGAAATTGAAAACGTTTTTTGTTTTCCAACAAACATGTTTATTAATTTGTGGAGTTACATAGCAGCATGATTAACAACTTGTTGCATATTTAAAAAAAATAAAAATAAAAAAGACATTTTTTAAATGATAAATATTAATACTTCTGTCAGTTATTTAAAAAACGTAATTATTTTATGCTAGTGCCAGTGAATATGTTGGCAGGGAAAGTTCAACTCTGAACTACAGGTCCAACTGTGCAAACAGAAAAATCCTATTATTGTTGGGCCATGAAGCATTTTTTTTTTTAATCCAAATAAGAAATATATGAGTATTATATTATATTATTTTTTCCACAGTGCTTCTCCTCATGTATTTTTGCCTTGGGCAATTAGCATAACAAAAGCTAAACGTCTT
Organism: Sinocyclocheilus grahami; assembly: GCF_001515645.1. Taxonomy (NCBI): domain Eukaryota; kingdom Metazoa; phylum Chordata; class Actinopteri; order Cypriniformes; family Cyprinidae; genus Sinocyclocheilus; species Sinocyclocheilus grahami. Next base: position 697,421 of record NW_015505464.1, on the reverse strand, counting down.
GTTACATTGCCTGGTGCGAATTCATTATGGATCCAGGCCTTTTTCTAACTTTCTGTGTAAAATAACAGTTGGTTGTTGAAGTACTTCTGGTATCCTATTGAACATAAAATAAAGTGAAATCAAGCGAATCAGATCACAAACTGTTCAGAACAGCTGTGTCAGGTATAATCCTTAATGAATTCTTCCCTTAATTATAACATAATGCTTAATTGTATCAAATACAGTATATAAGATGTAAACATCCGGATCACATGACCTCCCTAACGTCCACATCCAGCCAAGATGTCTTGTTAATAACTGCAACCCAAAGATCATGTAGAAATCTAATCCAATGACTGCTTAACTTCCTAGAGCTACTGTACATGTCATTAGTGTTCTTCATTACATAAAGAATTCTGAAACCATCCCACTGTGAAAATATAATTGCACTATAGGCATCTTTATCATGATGTGTACTCGTAATGGCCCTGTGCATTGATTTTTTTTATAGCCCTTGTTTAATGCATCTCGGTTACAATATTTGCAGTTATAGCACCCTTTCATCACTCGCAGTCATATTGACTTGTTTACATCAGGGCGTTTAGTAATACTAGTGATCCCATAACCCCCATCTGAAACATCTCCTGGTGGGATGTGTCTCTTCCACTGGCTATTACACCATCACCATTTCAGAAACATGTAATCAGAGAAGGAAAGGGCATCTAAACTACAACTCTGTACACAATACTCTCTGATGGCTTATCCCTCTGTTGTTGTGTACAGTTTCAAGTCTATCTTCTGCTTGTGTAATTTGCGCCTTACAAATGTCTCGTATTGTTCTTTAAATGTGCTCGTGGCAGATTCTTCCCTGAGGATAATATCAGTCTTTCTCTCCCCCTTTTTTCCCCGTTTGCTCTGATTCAAGAGTTCTGAGATACGCAGGAGTCTGTGTGATTGAAAAGTAGCTTTGTTGCTGCTGTTTTGCTTTGTTTTTGCAGCTGCTCACAAAACACTACCTTTTACGAGGCCTTAGAGAACAGCATTAACCGATTTTTCATCTCTTCTGTTATTTTTCTCACTGCAGAGCATGAAGCACAAGTTTTTCAGCTTGATGCTGCGAGACAAGTCGATGCGGGGAGAGAGAGACGCGCCGCAGATCCTGAGAGCACTGTAAGTTGTGGATTCAGAGAGAGAGATTTTTTACAGGCAGTCGCACTTCTCTGTTCCTGCAGTGCCGCTGTCAGCTGAGAAATGCATGACACTATCTACACCAGGGATTTCTGGGAACAGGACTGTTTTTGTTCCTTTTTTTGTTGTCATTTTCTCAGTGCCTTGTTGGGGGGGACCTAAAAATATGTATGTAGCTCTGTTGCTGTGTACCCAGTGTATGTAACATGTTAATCAGGTGGCAGGCTATGAGCAGCAGACTTTCATTAATTCAGTCATCGCTTTCCATGCTAATTAAAAACTTTGTCACCAGAGCATGTGCCAATCATAATTAGCTATGACCTAGTGAAAATCTATGCAATGTTAAAGCCAACAGTGCATAGCGAGATCTATCAAGCGCAGTTCATTGATTCTTGAGCACTGGGACAGAATAGGTAGCAAAACTGGAAAAGTTTTTGTACACTACCGTTTCAAAAGAATAAGTTAATTCTTTTATTCAGCAAGGAATCAAAAGTGACAGTAAAACATTGCTATTTCACATAAATGTTGTTCTTTTGAACTTTCTATTCATCAAAGAATCCGGAAAAAAAAACTGTGTTCTAAATACAAAAATATTAAGCTACCCAGTTGGTTTTCAACATTGATAATACTGTACTAAGAAATGTTTCTGGAGCTTCAAGTCAGCATATTAGACTGATTTCTGAAAGATCATGTGAAGCTGAAGACTGGAGTAAGACTGGCGGCTGAAAATTCGGCTTTGCCATCACAGGAATAAATTATATTTTAAAATATATTATATAATGCTTAAATTGTACAAATATTTCACAATATTACTGCTTTTACTGTATTTTTGATCAAATAAATGCAGCCTTGGTGAGCATAAGATACTTTTTTCAGACATATTATTATATTATAATAACTGTTATTACATTTTATTTATTTATTATATATTATTCTAATTCTATTTATTAATTCAATCATTTATTCATGTCTTTTTAAGTGTAATTTATTTGAATATTTAATACTGAAGTATTCATGAAGTATTGATCTGTTATTGTACATTATGAGAACATGGTTTTATAGGTAGTATGTGATAATGCACATCATAATTTTAATAATATTATGAAATAATCAAATGAAATGCTGTAGTATGTTTGTCTTAAGAACATTAAGAACATGAGTGATCTTTTGCTTCATTTCAAAGTTTGAATATTGCTATTTTAAAAACAAATGGCAGATAATGTTGTTGGACATAATTTGTTTTACAGTAAAATTAGTGAGTTCCTTTATACCTTTTTATTTTCCTTTTTCCTTTTCCATGTCTGTCTTCACCATGAGGCATAAAGCTGAGATATATGCATGAGGTTATATGCAGCCTTGACTTGAACTGAGAAATCTGACTGAACCTTTTGCTCATTAGCTCGTTCAAACACCATTCTAGTATGCTTGGTGTCCAAAGACTGCACACAAAGCATCTGAAGCTGTCTCACACAAGTTCTCATGAATAACCTAATGATATACTTTCCTTGTTTGGATTCTACTCTTTTTTTTTTTTTTTATTAAATCCTAACTTCAAATAAAATGCCCTATTTCTTTTGAGATTTTCATGAATTATAGATACACTGCCAGTAAAAAATATGGACACACGTTCTCTTTTTCTTATTCCTTTTCCACATTTTTGAATAATAGCAAAATAATATATGCTGACTAATAAACCCCAATGGCAAATTCATGAACATCAACAACTTTGTCACATCAGCTCTGATCACACAGTTCAAACAATGTCTGTAAAGCAAAGGAGTAGTCATTAGTCATTTCAGTAAATGTAGTTCTTGAACCCCACAGGCAGAAGAAGGTACATCTGCAGACACTGCGGGAGAGATCAGAGGTGCAGAAAATGAGCCCGAGAGAACGCATGTGGCTCCGGAAACTCCAAGCAGCAGATGAGAAAGCAAGAAAGCTGAAGTGAGTGACGTTCATTGCACTGACCGTGTCACACTGAATGTTAATCAAATGTGACTCGCAGTTCATATTCCATAAAGTTAGCATGAGTGTCAGGGCTTTTCTGTTTTCACGGTGCAAGGATTTTTGGCAGTGTGTCTCATGTCAGCTCTGATTCTTTGTGTTGCACTGATAGAATAGGAACAGTCAATGATGGCTCATATGCCACACTCAAACCAGACTGATATATTATGCTCATTACTACCCTCATGTTGTTCTAAACCTGTATGACATTCATTCTTCTACAGAACAGAAAATATTCAGATATTCCAAAGATGGATTAAAGTTAAGAATGTCGAAATCATAGATTGCTTTCTTACAAACACACAGCTTTTCACTTCACAAGACATGGACAGGATGGGCTGGAGTCGTGTGGATTATTGTGATGTTTTTATCAGCTGTTTGAACTCTAATTCTGACGGCACCCATTCACTCCAGAGGATACACTGGCGAGCAAGTGATGTAATACTATTCCTGTGATGGCAAAGCTGAATTTTCAGCATCATTACTCCAGCCTTCAGTGTCACACGATCCTCCAGAAATCATTGTAATACGCTAATCTGGAACCATTATTATCAATCATCAATGCTGAAAACAGTCGTGTTTTGTGGAAACTGTAATACCTTTCTTTGAATAGAAAGTTCAAAAGAACAGCATTTATTTGAAACCTTTTGTAACAATCTAGAAGTCTTTACTGTCACTTTTGATAAATGCAACTTTGCTGAATAAAAGTATTAAAAACAACTTTTAAATGATCGTGTATGTAAAGAAATTCAAACTTCTACAGTCCTTGGGAAAGTTCACCTAAAGTTTCTTAAATATGTACAGAAATATTCAGAGGCCACACTTTTTGTGATGAGGTTTTTGTGTAAAACAGACATAAGCAGAGTCAATGAGGCAGGACTGAGGCCTGAACAAATGATCGTTTGAAATGACTGAGCTGAATCGCAGAAGCTTCCTGCACGGTGATGCAGTAGAATGCTCTTTCTGCTCTTTGTCATGACTAATCCTCTTTACTGGATAAAACAGAGCTGTAGTGTTGTAAATGTGCTCCCGCGGCTCTTTTCTTTCATTTTAAATTGCAGGTTGCACTTTCATTGGGGAGCAGCAATTTACTAATTTAGACAGGACTGAAACATAAAGCATGGCGTGGTAGGACATTAGCCTCTCAGGTTATTAACTCACAAAAAAACATAGCAAAACATATATATTTCATCAGAATACATGACTCTTTATTCTGTCCATAAAGAAACATGTTTTTTCCTGCTAGATGGTACAATTAGTTGTTGGTCTTAAAGGCACAATATGTAAGTTATTTTTAATTAAAATATCCAAAAACCACTAGAACAGTGTTATATATTTTGCTGACATGTGTACTTACATTATCCCAAATGTTTCGAAGAATGTTTAAATCCAGAGAAATAAGCAATTTTAACTAGTGACACGGACCGTGTCTATAGTGTCATTGTGTCGCCTGCCAATGACGTCATAACCCCTCGATTTTGTTTTTCAGAAAACATGGAAACACCAAAGACGTATTAATATGCTATGAATTTTATTAGAAAAAGGTGATGACCGCACAGAGTAGCATTATAACAGAACGTTCAAATGTATCTAGTATGATAAAACAGCGCTGCTTACTTCCGCTGCTTTCCGGAAGGAGGCAAAAAATTACAGTGGCAAAAAATTACATATTGTGCCTTTAAGGTGGCTGTTCGTGGGATCTCGTTCAAAACGCAGGATATTTCTCAGGTGGAGAGCTCTACAAAAGAAAATGAAACTGTTGAGATGTTGTTAAAGTACAGTCTAACACCCTCCTCTCGCTCTTTCCATCTCTCCTGCCATCTTTGTGTCTCCAATTGTGAATGCCCAGTCGCTGGCAGCTGTCTAATAGAATCAGAGGCATGAAACTGTGTAATCATCTTGGTCGCAGGCCCAGGAACCGGGGTGTGTGTGTGTGTGATAGAGGTTGTCGGTGTTCATTTGTTCACACGTGTTCGGTGTAGAGGTATTCTGTTGGTTTCTGTTTCAGAGATGAAACTGGCACAGATCCATTCTCATTGTCTCAGTGTCATCAAGCAGAAAATGTAAGGTGATAATGATAGAGGCTACCTGTCGAATCAAAACATTGCTCAACAATTCAGAATATTGGTTCAATCTTTGCTATTTTTTAATCGTTTCAACAATCCCTGAGGATCCTCAGGCGGCGGAGGCATTTTACTCCGTGGATGAATTTGAGTCATGCTCGGAGGAAGATTCAGATAGAGAGGAAGACTCCCCACAGACCCTTCCTGTCAGACATGTGGACAGGTGAGGAGAGATCCACCGCCTGAGAGAAGCTCTTGTCAGTCAGCTGTGTGACTGTGTGATATTTACATTTAATGAAGATTTAACTCTGTGCTGCCTCAATCTTGTACACACTGTAATTAGAGTTTTCTGTCTGTCAGCAAAATAAAAACTAAAACTAAATGGTTTACTATACAAATTAAGCTAAAAAAAATATGAAAGAAAATAATACTTTTATTCAGCAAGGATGAATTAAATTGATCAAAAATGACGTTAAAAACATTTATTCTGTTAAAAATGTTTTCTGTTTCAAATAAATTCTGTTCTTTTGAACTTCTTATTCATCGAAGAATAAAAAGGAAAAAATACATTTCCACAAAAATATTAAGCAGCCAAAACATACTTGACAACCAAATCGGCATTTTTGAATGATTTCTGAAAGATCATGTAACACTGGAGACTGGAGTAATGTCTGCAGAAAAGTCAGCTTTGAATTTTTAAATAAATTATACTTTAATAAATGTAAATAAATTACATTTAAATTACATTACATGTATTGCATTTTTAAAACTATGATAGTCTAAACATAGTGAAATATTTATAATTTATTTCCATATTTTATTCGGGGG
>NW_015505464.1:643110-690844 GCF_001515645.1 Sinocyclocheilus grahami | reverse complement strand
TGAAATTTTTTAGTTTTTTTTCCTTGTTGTTTTGGGGGGGGGGGGGGATCGTTTGTTAACTCTTACAGTTTATTAAAAGTCTTGTATAAAAATCGTGGCAATTATAATTGTGCATAATTTCCAGTCAAACTGTAAAATATAATATAATAATAATTATATTATTATTTTTTCTATATGTTAAAAAATCTTACCAACCCCAAACTTTTGAATGCTGGTGTATATATGGTGCGTTTAAGTGTAGTTGACATGAAGTAATTAATGTAACATGTTGAACTTCATATAAAACTATTTTAAATAGCATTTTGATCATTGTTTTATAATTATTTTTATGAACACACATTAATTTAAAAGTTCGCATTGCAACCATTTCAGCTGAACTAGGGTAGGCTACATGTTTTTTAAACTGTGAAAAACATATAAATGGTGACCAATTGCTTACACGTTCCTTTATACATTCATACAGTATACATCTGAATATAAACTGCATCATCTAGTCATATGCTAATGCCATATTTCCTTCCATCCTCAAGGACACTTTTGGTTTGATATTCCTCAAGTATCCTCTTTTCCCTCCCAGTATCTTTTTGAATTATTCACACACTAAACTCAAAGACACCCTCAAGTCTTAACAAGCCCTCATTGACAGGATCATCTGTTTATGAAGCATGGAATAAAATGATTTCAGCCATATCTCACATGCACTCGAGTCCACAGGTAATGGTTAATGTACAGGTAATATGATACCACTTGTCTGCGGTATTATAGTCCGCATTATGCAAATGCATTTTGCCCATAGAGGGTTTCTCAGCCAAACTCAAACTCATTATTGCAGATACTTTGTAGTGCTTGAGTTTTGAGACACAACAGCAAACACATACGTTCAGATCAGGTGCGAAAGAGACAGGGGCTCATCTGGACTCCCAAGAGATCACGAACTACGCACCTCAGCATACTCTTAAATCGGCAATCCAATACCAGGCTTCTGCACGATTCGATCAGGCTAGCCGAGATAGATTAAAACTATTTGTCACCATTGAGAGGAAGGAAAGAAAAAAACTCGGAACCGTGATGGTATAAGTATGAAACCAAAAGAGAGAGTGGAATAGACTTCTGCCCCAGTGGATATTTGATAATTAGCTGGCTCACAGTAAGAGTGGAGTGGCGATGTTTGTGCCGCCAGCCGTGGCCGGCTGAGATTCCCCGGAATTGCGGATAGAAGAATTGCATTTTGTAAATAGCAGAATAATACATAGCCGGTTCTTCTGCACCAGCATTTTTTCTTTTCTCATTGCGATGCTTTGCATAGATGGCACGACTTGATACCCTTGAACTGCCCAAAGGCCTACCTTCTACCACAATGCACTTGTCTCTCATTCACAGTAAACTAGGTCCTGCTTTCTGCAAACCAATTGCAGTTTGAATATGGTTTTCCATTTACAATACTGTGTTTCTTCATGCGTTGGCACTTTTATTTTTGCATCTTTTCAAATGCATTTTTATGTATATATTTGCATTGTTTTATCCATGTCCACAACCTTTAATATTAAAAAAATGAAAGCCAGCATAAAAAAAATGTATTGCATTTTTAAAACTATGATAGTCTAAACAGAGTTAAATATTTATAAATCATTTCCATATTTTATTTGTAAAAAATGGTTTGTTAACTTTTACATTTTACATACAAAAAAAGTCTGTGAAAAATTGTGGCAATTATAATTGTGCATGATTTTCAATCAAATTAATATAATATAATATGATAATAATACATGAATTATCATTATTATCATTATCCATAATAGTAATAATAATAGTGGGTTTTATTTGATTTTAAAACTTTTGTAGATGACATGGGGAAATGGTCTTTTGATAATTTCATGATAAAATGTTCATAATGTTTTGCAAAAAAAACGGTGATGAATGTATATATGTAAAAAAAAAAGTAGTTGTCTTGTATAAAATTGTGGCAATTGTAATTATGTAAAACTGTAAAATATAATAATAATAATAATAATTGTAGTAGTAGTAGTAGGTTTTGTTTTATTTATAGGTGGTGGAAATTATCTTTTTATGGAAAGGTTCATGATGTTTTACAAGAACAAAAATATATATATAATCCTGTGATAAATGTATATGAACTTTTGAACATTTTTACTAGATGAGTTCTTAAAAATAGTAAGAGTGTGAATATATTTTAGGAGATTATTTTCTAGAAGTCCATAAAGGGCAAAAGTGCACCTTATTATTTTGCTGATTGACCTTTAGCCCTGCTTCAGACTCATTTAGTCTACCCTAGAGGCTTTCATCTTAACAAGGTGAATGTCTCAAGGGAGTATAAAACCCTTCAGGTTGCCTTTATCATGGTGCTACATCCCCCCTCCAGGTCACGTTATCATTTCAGATAGAAGACCAATTGATCCGGAATGGTGTTTATAGGACTTGTATTTCAAGACCCCTGTGTGGCTAGACTGTCATTAGGGAGTTGATCTAAACAGAAGATCACCCTCTCAGCCCTATAATTTCCACTAATATTATAATGTCTCTGTATGTAGGCCAGAGGGAACATATATGGTGTGTTTCAGCCTGAGCTTGTGGGTCCTTGTTTGTCACAGGACAGTGACCTGGAGGCTATGATCAGACACATGGAGGATGTTCTGGATGGTGATTTGGTTGGTGAGTATTTATTATGGTCTTATTTTCCTAGTCATTCCACACAGGAAAATGCATAAAACAAAGATTAATCCATCAAATCTATGTTTTGGTTTTTGTCTGGTGTGTTTTTCTTTTTTGGGATAGGCCTGTGTACCAATACAATCCCACTGGCAGGTATACTCCATTACCATTGTGATATATATAGCATCTTTGTCCAATAGTGACTGGCCAATTACATGAGAGGTCAGTGAGCAGACAAAAACTGCTTATTGATGGTCACAGGCCTGCAAAAATGCTACATTCTTCTAAAGACACGCGAGCACGTTCATTTAGGTCCATACACACAGAATGAATGACCCATTTGCAAGTGTCACCCCTCTCAGTGTGTGATACTGAGGATTGTTTTCCTTGTTCCTGATGACTGCTTATTGATGGTCACAGGCCTGCAAAAATGCTACATTCTTCTAAAGACACGCGAGCACGTTAATTTAGGTCCATACACACAGAATGAATGACCCATTTGCAAGTGTCACCCCTCTCAGTGTGTGATACTGAGGATTGTTTTCCTTGTTCCTGATTACTCTGAGGTGAGAATGTCAGGAAGCCTGTTTTGTCTGCCACTTGAAGCCATGGCGACATTGATTAGGTAATTCATGTGGGCTATATACAGGCTCTGACCACATCTGATAAGTTCTGTGCATTTCCTCATCGATAGAACTGGAGTATTTATGTGCAGCGCTTAGTTTCTTTCCTGGTTTATTTGACCTTCTTAGGTTTCAAAGGCTTTATATAAACTGACATTTTGGACCACATCAATCCCTGACTATTTTTCCCTTCTAAAAAGTACCACATTCTGTCTAGACAAATATCACAATGAATATTCAAATTTATTAACCCATTTTATTTTATTATTTACCTCATATTCATTTTAAGGTAGAATCTTATTTCATTTTTACGGATTTGTTTTTTTCTTTTTTTCTTCTTTGATTGTTATTTATTTTATTTTATTTTATTTTCACCCTAATCTATTTGTGTCATTTAAAACCTTTTGTGAAATGTTTGGTTTGAAAAGTGTGCTTGGGAATTTCTTTAAATGCTGCTTATTATTGTTATCCAATGCAATGGCTTTGTGTTCTGAGTGTTTGTATATATCAGCTTGAGTTAGCATTTATTTGTGAGTGTGTTCATGCTTGCTGATATCTTTATTTCTCAATAGCTTTTGTCAAAGCCTGTTATTCACGAAAACGGGCTGGCAAATTACAAAATCCTCATATCAGGCCATATATAATAACAATACACTATTCACCAATCCTCCTATTCCCTGTAATGAAAATGTTACTCTTCACTTCTGAACTCAGCTTATCTGTAGAGTAAGATGAATGATAGCAGGATAATGCTAGATGGGTAATATCAGCCCAGGGTTGGTCTTTTGGCATCAGTAAGAGAAGAAACACTTTTCTAACCTTATCTTCTTTCCTTTTTTCTCCAACCACCTTGTCAGCACAATGAGTGTCAGATTTGCTCAGAAAAAAAATAGATAGAAAAAATGGAGAGGAAAATAATAGTTTTTTGGCTGAAAGTGAGAAACAGTATATATTTCATTTCAGATGGTGCATTCATCTCGAACTATCTAACTTAACTGAAGTTCAGAAGATGGATTTATGTGTACTTTTAATGACAAGTAAAATACAGTAAGAGGAAAGTGGTGCATTGAGTGTTATTCATCTAATGATTATGCTAAGATTATAATAAGACCAGCAGTGATATTATACACACAAGCACATATTTGACGTACAGTACTCAACACAGTGCACAAGGTGCTCTGACACATGATTTCTGTGTCCCTTCATCACCTGGTGAAACTCACACACACACACACACACAATCTGCTTTGGCTTGGTGAACCGTAACGCACATGTCACTGTGGCTGACAGCTCAGAAATGCAGCTTTCTGCTTGAGCTCCACTAGCTCATCTCTGACTTCATTCGGCACTGGCCTACATAAAAGTGAACTTTAACAAACCTTTTGCTTTATGTATTTATTTATGTAAAATATCTTCCCCTGGTACCCATTGTCCTTTGTTATTCTCTAATAGCTACAGTATGATGTCAATGAAATCATAAACTCTACAATATTCTGCCATAAAACTGGCTTTTTATTAGAGACTAACTCATAAACATGAACTCATACATAACTCATAATAAACATGAAAAATATGTGCAGATAAATACATCTATTGCACTGGTCCAGATGGACTGTGTTTGTTGTTTTTTGATTTTCTTTTTATTATTATTCTCTTGTTTTGTCTGCATCATAGACAGCATAGAGCTGTAATGTATATCTCTGTGTGATAAACTGAATCAATAAGGCCGCTTCCTTCAGATTCAGACCCCTTACTTGTTAGAAACCCCAAGTCAATTTTTTACTGCGTACATGCATTACTGTTAAAAAGTCTGGGGTTGGTAACAAAATAAATTTTGAAGACATCTCTCATGCATTTGTTTGATCAAAATTACAATTAAAACAGTAATATTGTGAAAATAAATTTTAAAAATACATTTCAAATGATTTTCTATTTGAATATGATTTAAAATTCTGTGTTGTAATTTCTGTGATGGCAAAGCTGAATTTTTAGCAGCCATTACTCCAGTCTTCTGTGTCACATGATTCTTCAGAAATCATTTCAATATGCCGATTTGCTGCTCAAGAAACAGCTTAATATTTTTGTGGAAACTTTTGTTTTTTGATGAATAGAAAGTTAAAAGAAAGCATTTATCTGAAACAATTTTTTTGGTGAAACAGTAATTCTTTTGAACAGTAGCTTAAAATATATTTATTTATATGCTGTGTATATAATGTGTAGAGGCAATTTATATTAGTCTGCAAATTTCAAGCATTTTCAAGCAAATAAATAAATTCAAATCAGTCTATTACCTGACATTGTATATGCACTGTCTTTGTGTTTCAGGATCTGAAGAACAGAAGCCTCAGCTGGGTTCTCTGGGAGTGAGTAGAATCAATACCTCCATGGCTGAGGGCAGAATACAGCGCATGAGAGAGTGAGTGTGCCATCTTTGACCTATTCACAGCCATCACCTCTTTAAGAGTTTCTAACACACCCCATGCACCTCACAATAGGTCTTATTCACTAATAATTGCATTTACCTACATGCTTGGAAGCATTTTTATGGAGATTCTATCCTTCTATCCTATAGCTGTGTTGATTTATAAAGTTTCTCTGTGTTTCTATACTGTATAAAATGCCTGTGTCTCCCAACAAATGAGACTAAGAAGTGTTGACCTGTCCAAAGCAGATATTTTGCTTTCCCAGACCCATTAAAGGCCAGCTAGTAGGTCACTTCTGATATAATCCACCTGCCACTGAAATCAGCATATTGTCTGACACTGTTCTGTATTTGAGCCTGCTTTTCTTGGTCATGAGGCTCATCCTGCCACTCTTCAATCCCTGAAGCCCAAGTCTGATCTTCACAGGACCAGACAGATGTGTGGCTCACAGCTAAAACCAGCATGAGCCTGACACTGAACTTCTCTAATGATATATCAGAAATAGTACAATAGCTGTATCAGCAGGCCACAAACATGGGCAAAGTGCATCACTGATAATTAGTATGCAAAAATGTCATCAAGACTGTAGCATTGGTTCTTAATTGTTCTTAGCAATGATCATTTAGCACTTTAATGGCTTTGTCATTTCCTTTTGTTTCAATTTTCTTTCAAATTACTTTGAATTGCAACGGCAGATTCTAGTACAAATTTCCTTTTTGTATATTACTGTTTCATGTTCAATTCAAGCATTATGTGAGTATAGTATAAACATTATATGAGCATTATATTAATTCAAAATTAAATTTAGGGGCCTCTGGACAGCATTTCCAAACATGAACAAATGTCTGAAAGCTCAAAAATGCATATATATTGGTATTTTTGTACACTTGTATATATCAATATCTGTGCCTGCTGTGTTAGTAACCCAATAATCTTGGTGACTCCTCCCTGTGGTGTGTTTATCTAGGTACGTTTTAATATGAGGTTCTGCTTGGAATGTCATTTACTATTTTTCAGGTTATTGTGCACAGATGCTTTTCCATTTTTCCTCAGGACATCATCTCTGTCATTTTCTGTATAGATAGCTTCAGCTTCTTTTCTCATTTCTTAGGTTGTTTGTACACATCTTTCTCGCCACAGAGCTAATTCTCTTCTCCTCTTCACTGTCTGTATTATCTCTACAAGAGCAACAAATTATTCCCCGCAAAAGTTTGGGTCAGTCAGATTTTTTATTTTGAGAAAAATTAATACTTTAGCAATGATGCACTAAACTGATCACAAGTGAAAGGAAAGACATTTACAGTGTTACAAAAGATTTCTATTTCAAATAAATTCTGTTCTTCTGAACTTTACATTCATCAAAGAAACCTGAAAAAACTGTAGTACACCGCACAAATGTTTTCAACATTAATATAGTTATGAAATGTTTTTTGAAGGCCAAATCAAATTAGAATGGATTTTCAAGGATCATGTGACAATTAAGACTGGAGTAATTTCATCACAGAAATAACATTTTAAAATGTATTAAAATAGAGAACATTTATTTTGAATTGTAGTATTATTTCAAAATATTACAGGCTACAAATAAATGCAGTCTTGGTGATCATAAGAGACTTTTTTCAAAAACATTTTAAAAAATCTTAACACCAAACTTTTGAATGGTTGTGTATTTTATTTGACAAAAATAAAATACAGTGAGAAATATATACATATATAAAAAATAACTATATAAATATTATCTGGAAAATACTTATATTTTACTGTTTTATATGCAAGTTAAAAAAAATTCCGAGAGTCCATCAGAGTACTTAAAAAGCAGGTGTACAAAACTAGACAGTATCATTGTTTCTATGGCTGTCAATGGAATAAAATTGGTAAATTTTAACTTATTTACCTTTTTTGATATTATTATAGTCTTTTTTTTCAGAATTTTCTCACTGACTCCCTAGCACTGTCTTGCAGACCACTTGGGGGTCTCTGGACCCCAGTTTTAAAACCTCTGTCCTAATGTACGAAACTTTGTTTCGATTCCATACCATATTGGATATATGTTTCATACCACACCATTCTCCAGTATAAGCTTGGTAGAGTCCTCTGTCTTCCTTTCAGTATGACTGCACAACCTTTCCTGACGGCAGGCCGGGCCTGTGGCTCCCCTACTGAGTGTGGGTTGAAGATATTAATAACAGAAGCGCTCTTCCTGTGAGGGCAGGAATTAGAGGCTGTCATCTCCCTCTCTGCAAGTCTCATAAGAGCTTAAAGATGAGGAGGAGGGAGAAGGAGAGCACAGGTAGCAATTTACAACAGCTGCATTTTCCCTACATAGCCTCTCGTCAGCTGTGCGGTGACTCTACAGTCTTGTTCTTCCAGATGCAGCTCCACTCAGCTCGGAGTGAACAAGTTATCAGGTATGTGCAGGTGCAGGCAGACTCTAGTGCTGAACAAGTAAAATTCTCTTACTTTGTGATGTGGTTTATTCAGTTGAGTCACTTTTCAACTGAAGGAACTTTTTGGCAAAATAATAATATGGGTGACTTTTCTGTCCTCTAGAATGATTTTGAAGTTTTTATGCTTTATTTTTATATTTTGAATTAGTTTCTTTAATTCTTTTAAAGAACATTCAAAAGACTATTAAATAATGCAGAAAGGTGCATTTGCCAGAATTTTACAATTTTGGCCAAATATTTTTTTTAATTTCCCCTCAACAGTAAATGTATAAACACCACTTTTTATAAGTTATAAAATAAGGAAAAAAAGATGAGGTACAATTTGTACTTGTTATAACAAATAATTTTCCCCTTTACTGCTGCCATTACCATCACACCAAATATAAATTTATATTTTCCAGAAATATGTTTTATGTGGTTATAGTGGAAAAGTTTGAAAACCACTGTAGGGTTTTTTAGCTCTAAAAAGAGAAATATTTATGACTAATTATATCTGGTTATGATTAATAATATTTAGATTATATCTTCGAATTAACTGTAGCAGAATCAATATTACAATTATTTGATCTGTCCGTCCACCGAGCAGACAATATAATCATTTATCAATTCAAGGAACGATTATTTTCCTGGCCAAGGAAGAATAAACTGTCCTTCTTTGTGCAGTGCTAGCAGTAATTTAGCAAAATGTAGCAAGGGTTCACACATTCATTGACTTCGAACTGTGAGCAGCAAACAGAGACAATCAGTTGTGAATATAAGGGATTTAATAAATGAAACTATATCTAACATATAACTAAGCAAAACACATATATATATATACAGTGGGGAAAAAAAGTATTTAGTCAGCCACCAATTGTGCAAGTTCTCCCACTTAAAAAGATGAGAGAGGCCTGTAATTTTCATCATAGGTATACCTCAACTATAAAACTCAAGAGGAAGATCTTGAGAGTCTTCGAAAAGTGTTGTCTCAAACGAAGAGGGTTTCTGAGCAAAGATTATTTCGGGCTAATCACTTTTGAGGGTTCCTATTCTGGGTGGACTGGCCAATACCAGGCGTGAATTTTTGAGCGGGAGAAGTTTCCCTTTATGACCCATTTGCATGTTTTATGGCCGGTCTGGAATTTCTGTAGTTTTAACCCAAAATATAGTACAAACCGTATGATGCGTTTCACAATCACGTACTGTACATCATTGTTTGAGGAATAAAGAGCAGATAATATTGATACCAAGAAAGAGACCTTTAGAATCGATTAAACAAAAAATACATCCATACACCTGAATATCAGTGTTTAGGGCTTTAACTAATACAAATAACGAGTGGTAACTCAGCTAATCTAATAGGGAAACATACAAACAACACATGCAATATACCAGATATATTTGTAGAGTAAATAGAGTAAAGGTCTTTACGTGTGTGTGTTTGTGTGTGTTAGTTTGCTTGGTCAGCCAGACCCATTGTGCCTGGCCCCGGGGGTCATTTACGTCTCTTTGGAATGTGTTTGAAACTCCAAATGAGGCGAGGGTGGTGAAACTGGTTAGCATCTCCCTGATGGGGGAGGGGGGACCATTTGACATTTAGCACCCATATAAGTGTAACGTCTGTGACCAGGACTGTAATTTATATGCAAATGTCAAAAGCTAAAAGTGTCTCTTAAGCCATAAAACCCAAAGATCGTGCATGATTCTACGCAGACGCTACACCACTAAAATATTTAATGTATCATTACCAACTGTCCATTACCTTTTATTTTTTTTATTTCTTAATTTAGTTTTTAAAAAATATAACTGTTGCCTAACTTGCTGTGCACATGAAACACACAGTATATAGCTTGATATGTTTCCTTTTTCGAGAGTCATATACAGCAGGTAAAATAAGTATTGAACACGTCACCATTTTTCTTAGTAAATATATTTCTAAAGGTGCTGTTGACATGAAATTTTCAACAAATGTCGTTAACAACCCAAGTAATCCATACATACAAATAAAACAAAACAAATAGAAATTAAGTTCTGTGTAATAAAAATGGAATGACACAGGGAAAAAGTATTTAAATTTATTTAACACTTCTTACAAAAGCCTTTGTTGGTAATGACAGCTTCAAGACCCCTCATATATGGAGAAACTAGTGGCATGCATTGCTCAGGTGTGATTTTGGCCCATTCTTCCACAGAGTCTTCAAATCTTGAAGGTTCTGTGGGCCTCTTCTATGAACTCTGATCTTTAGTTCTTATTTTCTATTGGATTCAAGTCAGGTGATTGGCTGGGCCATTCTAGCAGCTTTATTTTCTTTCTCTGAAACCAATCGAGAGTTTCCTTGGCTGTGTTTGGGATCATTGTCTTGCTGAAATGTCCACCCTTGTTTCATCTTCATCATCCTGGTACTGTACCAGAACCAGCTAATATTAATTTCCACTGACAAGGGGCAGGATTGCTTTTTAATTACTGATAGATTTCAGCTGGTGTCTTGGCTTTCCATGCCTTTTTGCACCTTCCTTTCTTCATGTGTTCAATACTTTTTCCCTGTGTCATTCCACTTTATTACACAGAACTTAATTTCTGAACTTATTTGTAGTGTTTTCTTTGTATGTATGGATTACTTGGGTGGTTATCGACATCTGATGAAAATTTCATGTCAACAGCACCTTTAGAAATATATTTACTGAGAAAAATGGAGACATGTTCAATACTTATTTTATTCGCTGTAGTCACAAGCAGTGTTATTTTAGTAGTTTTGTAATATTTATCAATATTTTGAATTAGCTTTTTTTATATACTGTATATCTTCTCATTTTAGTTAAAGGTCTAGTAATTTTGTTGTGTGCTTTCTCCATTTTCACTCTTAAAAATAAAGGTGCTTCATGATGCCATAGAAGAACCTTTTTTGTCTAAATGGTTCCATAAAGAACTTTTAACATCTGAAGAACCTTTCTGTTTCACAAAAGGTTCTTTGTGGCGAAAGAAGGTTCTTCAGATTATAAAAAGGTAAGAAAGAGATTTGACTGAATGGTTCTTTGTGGAACCAAAAATGGTTCTTCTATATGGCATCGTTGTGAAGAACCTTTTAAGCACCTTTATTTTTAAGAGTGTCTATTCATTTTTTTCTTATTATTTCTGTTTTGCTTTATATTTATTTCAGTTAGTTTGAATAATTTTAACTTATTTTCAACCTTTAAATTTATTTATTTAAATTTGTTAGTTGCCAGGACAACAACATTTAAAAATTATTTTTAAAGTTTTTGTAAAGTTTAAGTTTTTTAATAAGTTTAAAGTTTAAGTTTAATATTTTATTTCATCTTATTTCCATTAATGAAAACTATAATCAAAACTGGTCACCAGTATCACCAGATGTCATCAGACAAACTATTAGGTTGTCACCGCATGTGTGATTAATTTCATTTCTGTACATTTTTATGTCAAAATCTTGACCTTGAAAGCAACGGATGCTTTTAATCTTATTCTGGGCTAATGCCTCTTACAGATGCATGCCTGTATCAACTCATTTGGATTTTATTTAAAGCAAATCCATTTCCTCTAAAAGCCACTTGTCAGACGTGAGATTTGAACCCACGCCCCCATGTGAAGACCAGCATGCTCTTCCTCTGAGAAGACTGAATCTCCTTGAGTCAGCCCTTCTGACAGTAAAAACTCTTTCATTGTGCTCTTTAGATTCCAGTACATTATACAGTATGTGCATTTGGCCAATATCTCGAGAACAGCTCTCAAGGGTATTTCTGAAAACAAAAGATGATGCTGTTTGATGTGATCGTTTGATGACGATAACCCTCCTTCACCTAGCTCATCTCTGCATGACACACGAGTTCTCTCAAACTTGTTAATGTACGGTATTGCGTCTTCTGTTGATCATTATGTATAGAACTTCTTTTGTTGACTGCAGCTCATTAACCCTCTGAAAATAGTTGATCAAAGCTGCGGTAGGAAGCGTACATTCACTGAGATATCGGCCCTCTTTTATCAGAGCAAGCACAGAGAACCGGTACCATTGAGAAACGTCTAAGCTGTCGAAGTAATGGCCCAGAGCAGTAGATGCTTGTAAGTCATTATGCTTTTGTTGTTGAGGAGGTTCCCAGGGTTTTGGGAGCTCTCTATAGAAAAATGGAGAGTGGTGATTGCAAAGGAAAGAGCCTGGAGTTGGCCAGGAAGTGGAGGGGCGGGCAGAGAGCTGTGTTTATCATGCTGGGAGTGGGGGCTGATTGCAGCTCAGCCTTGATTACCACCACTAATCAGCTGGAAATGGACTAGTGGAATGGTGCGTGTATATGAGTGGGCATGTGTGTGTGTGTTAGCAGCAAGTTTGTCGACTTAGACAGGAACGCCTCTCTTATATGAAAGCACTATCTGAAATTGACTTGGAGACAACAGCGTTGAAGAGGGCTAGTCATTGTGATCTCAAAGGTCTCTCAGTTATAATTGTCTTTATTCCTGGCTTCTTGACAAATTTGTGAGTCATAATAACAGAGAGGTCTGATTGCTCTCCATTTACCGTGTCTTAAACTTTAAGACTAGCATACTTAGCTTTGTCCTTCATAAAAAAGGACGTTTATAATGCATCTTCTCGATTTAGTTATGTCACAGTACGACTGTTTTTATGAGCAATAGTTTTCTTTAACTTCATTGCTTTTTTGATGTTTGAGTGATTCACGACACCTGTTTCTTAGAAAAGTTATAAATATACACAAAGCTTTCTAGTCATTTTTTAACAGTTTTAACAATTTGACGGAAACATTCAGCATGGACTGTTATTTGTCTCAATCAATAACAAATCTTCTTAATGGGGAGAAAAACTACTAATCATATCCCAGTGGAAAAGAAATTGATAGTTGAAAATATATTTAAAAATTGCAAGATTTTTATATTTATAAATTCATAGTAGAAAAAATTGTCAATTTCTCTATATATGTATATATATATTACGTATATAACACAATTCAATTCAATTTAAAAAAAAAAATTCTTAAGCAGGAAATCATCACATGAGACCCTGGACCACAAAACCAGTCATAAGGGTAAATTTTTTAAAAATACATCTGAAATACAAAAAAAATCGAAATATTGAGAAAATCACCTTTACAGTTGTCCAAATGAAGTTCTTAGCAATGCATATTACTAATCAAAAATGAAGTTTTGATACATTTATGGTAGGAAATGTACAAAATATCTTCATGGAACATGCTCTTTACTTAATATCCTAATGATTTTTGGCATTAAAGAAAAAATCAATAATTTGGACCCCATACAATGTACTGTTGGCTATGGCTACAAATATACTCAGACGACTTACGACTTGTTTTGTGGTCCAGGGTCACATATTAGAATAATTTCTGAAGGATCATGTGACGCTAAAGACTGGAGTAATGATGCTAAAAATTCAGCTTTGCCATCACAGGAAGAAATTATATTGTAAAATATATTAAACCTATATAATAATATGTAATAAAATATATTAAATAATAAATAAAAAAAATGTACTACTGTATTTTTATTTTTGATCATTTTACCTATCCCAAACTTTTGAACGATAGAGTTCACTATTAATTAAAACCGTGTTCATGACATTTCCATAACCTTCTCATTATGGGCCACTTTCAAGTCACGGAAATCATACGCATATTCCATGCAGTTCATAAAATTAAATAATTTGCTCTCTCCATTTCACCATGCTGGAGTGCTCAAACTTCCAGAGTCACAGTCAAACTCCAGGGGAGCGTGGAAAGGAGGAGACAGCAATTACCTCACGCTGAAGTGGGCAGGGGGGGCACAATCGATTTAATCCCAGACCGCACACGCTCATATCCCGGTCCCCATTACTGCAGAGGATTGAGCAGGCTGGAGGATTGAGCTCACTGAAGCTCGAGCTGATGCCACCGCAGCCCTGACATTCCTCAGCATCAGCAGCTGTCTGCTGCTCATCAGACCTGACACCTGTAAGATATGACTGCTGTCAGCCTCGAGGCATAACTTTCCCTGTTGACAGTCGACACTCTCAGGTGACCTGTTATATCTTGTTAAGACAGCAATAACAGAACTGATGAGAAGTAGTGACAACAGGTATCCTACTGGAAAACAGTATGGTTGGTTGTGTAATAGCTTAGTTTGGCAAAGTTAAAGTGGAGGAGCATTCTATGAAATGGATGTTTTGCCAGTTCATTGCATTTAATATCAATTTCTGTACTATATTAAACATTATATGAATATATTTTTATTGAAATATAGTTAAATTGTGTTAGCAGAAAGGTAACGGGTAAAAGGTAACGCTTTTACAGTTTCATGGCAATACAAGGCTTCAGCACAAGATTGTAGAAAAAGTGCTTTATAGAAAAATAATTTAATGCTAATATTTCAAAAAATCATAAATGTTTCATTTTTATCAGCTGTTTGCTGTATAATATCATTGTAAATGGATTTACCTTTTTTCGCCCCCTTTTGACAAACATAACTAACAGATGTGATAAAAAGAGATTGTCATAAAGATTTATGGATTTTTTTATTACTTAAAAAAAAAAGATGTTAACAGGGTTAATATCTCAACATGACCGAAAAAAAATTTAAGTTACTGGATTTTTAATAGATGTTACAAAAATTGTAAAAATAGTCATTTACAGTGTTGTTTTGGTATACATAGATATAGATGTAGATAGATATACACACTAGTATTTATAAAAAAATTTCAGTTGTCTTTTATTTTTTGTTTTCATTTCAATTTTGTGTTCTATTTTGCTTCTGTTCTTTCATTAGGTTTTTGTTTGAATCATTTTCATATTTCAAATTATTATATTATATTTCAAATTATTATATTCCTTTATTTATATTTTAACATTTATATTTTTATTTCGGATTAATTTCAATTAACAAAAACGATTTTTAATTGTTTTTGTTTTAGGTCACATGTTGACCATTTTCAATGCCAAGCTAACGAGCTAACAAGCTTGGCATTGAAAATGGTCAACATGTGACCGAAACATTTGCCTTGTTTTTACTCAGTAAATTGTTTATATTGCTTTCATCTCGCTTGTTGAATCTTTGATGTTTGAGTGTGCAGATTTTTTTTAAGCTCTTCACCTTTGGGAAACTTTTTTGGTCTATGCACCTCAATTGGATTATTTTGAAGGCGCGGTGAGTCTCTGGCTGCTTCCCTTTATTGTTTCAGTTAACAATAACAGCACTTTCATTAACGCATTTGTATATGAAAGACAGAAATGGCATCTATATTGTCGAAGGGTCTCGGAAATCCAATCTAGATTCTAACTGAAGTCATGAAATAATCCACACTCTATCAGCTCATCATCACAAAAATCTACTATTCACGTGCTAATTAGTTCAGTATTTCTCGAACTCCATGTCACTTTCACTCTGTATTGACTGTAGTTGTCCTTTTTCGGCTCGTGGGTCTAGATTTTTGTCTTTTTACAAGTCTGACTCAGGAGAAAGGGGGCACAAATGATTTATATGTCATTACCAGGCCCACCCGGAATCAGCAGCTATGACATTAATTGGACGTTGTTCCTCCCTAAATGCTTTCATTCAGCTGGAAAGACTGGAAGGCCACTGGATGGTGGATGTGAGGATTTGCTCTAATTAAGGCACAAAAGCATCAGTGAAGTTTGAGATGAATTAGAACATAGATTTCCCACCACAATCAATACAGAAAATGTGAAAACAAAAAGTGTACAGATTTCATTTGGATCTGGTCACTGTGATTCTCTCGAACTGCTCCTATAGTTTCATGGTGGCTTTCTGAGATCTTGTCATCAAGAGATATGCAAATATGAACTAACAACTGCAAACCACAAAAATGTATCAGAATGACTCACAAACGTCCTTTTGGCCATTTTCCACTTATTCAATGATACATGCCTCTCAACACCCCCTCTCCTCATATTTAACACGTTCACCCCATCTACCTGCTCCTGTTCTTCTCTTAATCTCATCTGTCACCTCTGCACTTCATTGTGATCTTGTATTAGACAGTGCATTCAGTTTCTCCTAGTCACTCTTGAATAATCAATACATAAGTACTGACTATTTAAATTTTTTTAATGATGCCCTTTCTGTCCTGTTTTGCGGAGTTGCACAGTTATAAATTTGTTTTTATAGTATGTGACCCTGGGTCACAAGACCAGTCGTAAGGGTAAATTTTATATATTATTATATTATAAATTATATTATATTATAAATTATAAATGTATTGCTGAATAAATAAGCTTTCCATTGATGTATGGTTTGTTAGGATAGGACAATATTTGGCCGAGATACAACTATTTGAAAATCTAGAATCTGAGGGTGCAAAAAAATCTAAATATTGAGAAAACCGCCGTTAAAGTTGTCCAAATGAAGTTCTTAGCAATGCATATTACTAATCAAAAATTACGTTTTCATATATTTACAGTAGGAAATTTACTATATTGAATATCTTCATGGAACATGATCTTTACTTAATATCCTAATGATTTTTGGCATAAAAGAAAAATCAATAATTTTGACCTATACAATGTATTTTTGGCTATTGCTACAAATATACCCCAGCGACTTAAGACTGGTTTGTGGTCCAGGGTCACATATCACTCATGCCCTTGACTGCCAAGTTAAGCCGGAAACAAAAATTTGGGTAAAAAAAAAATGCTAATGCAAAAATGCTCAAACTATCAATAACACTGTCAACAGGGGGTGTCTTTTCCATTAAAATATTTTTATCTGTCATAGGAAATGACTGTGTGTTGTGATACAGATAAAAAATTAAAATTGAAAGTCACAGATTTCATTGGGGGTTAATTTTTTCTTCTCATGGGCATGAGGAGAAACATTTGAAAGGGTACCGCGGGCATTACACAGTTTGACTTTTGTTCTTTGACTTGTTTTCATAAAGGATGTTGATTTGAGCCCGTCAGGCCCAAACATAACCAAAATTGTTATTTTCCCATATTCAACTCCTTGAGTGGTAGGTGGTGTTTCTTGTTTAAAAAATATATATATAGTGGGGTCCAAAATTCTGAGATGACTAGTGAATAGCTTCTATTTTAATAAATTTCATTATAAATGATATTGTCAGCATAAATATGTGAGAGAAAATTATTTTGTACATCCCTGTACATTTTTTTATGTACATTTTAAAATGTAACATTTTTATTTCCATATTTAAATTTGATTTTAATCCCATAATTTCGGTGTGTTTTTAGACTTTTTAATCCCACTGCATATAAAGTGTATATAACGCCTATAACTTTTGCTCCAGATAGTTAGATATTGGATATTGGAGTATGTTTTACAAGACAATACTACATTTTTATACTTCAGAATTTCGTGTTTAATTCAGTGTGTTTCTTGACTTTTCTTTGTAATTGTTAGTGAAGTTTACTAGCAATTTCTGTGTGAATTTTTTTTTTTTTTTCAGTGTACATACCAAACTTTCAAGGCTACAGTGGGTTCATCCATTTAGTCAAACTAAACCTTTCATGCTATCATAATTTAATGTGTTATGCCATTGGTTGCTTGTTTCACACTAGTCATTTATTTCTTTGTATGTGCACAGCTGAATCATACAGATCATTGTATTTGTTAAAAGAGTTTGAGATTTATTTATTTTTTGTGGTGGTGGTGGTTAAAAAGCCAGCAGAAATACCGTCACAGTTCTTTGTTCTGTCAGAAGACTCTGCTTTTGTGAGTTTTAGCAATAAAACAAAGACAGTATAGATTGGGATGATTTGTAAATTACTTGATTTTACAAAGGGACCAGAATCAAAAGTGATACCATATAATAATTAATTTAAAATAATAGTCACATTAGTACAAGGCCTTAATGACTAAAGATGCTGCTCCTGCCTTTCTGAACTACAGATGGACTGACACAAAAAGAAAGACTACATCATCTGGACCCCTTGTGTTTCTTTTAATTGGCTTTTTAAGGGTGATATTGTTCATCTCTTCCAGCTGTCTCTTTCATTCCTTGTTCTTTCAACATCCTCTACCTGATGGCATTTCTTTGACTTTAGGCTACTGAGTGAAACAAACCCAAACCTTGTAAGTTTGAACCCTCTCAGATGATATCGCAGCAGAAACCTCTGAGCTACTGCGACCTGCAATTCATCATTCACTCTCAGCTTTTCACACTTTGAGTCACAAATGTTACATTGTCCAGAACAATGAAGTGCCCTGTCTTGGAAAGTCCAAATCAATTTAGTACCCTAGACAAGAGGAAACCGGATTTCTATGGCTCTATCCCTCATAAGAATGACAATTCCTGATATACCAAGATGGAACTAATTACCTTTTCTTCTGTTATCTGACCTTCACTTTTGAGTTTGGTTGGATCATTACTACTATACTGTCTCTTCGATCTCTAGACTGTCAATTTTTGAGAATGAAATAGAAATGTCCATTTTGGTCAACACTTACGTCAACTCATAAATCATTCAGATATCTCACAGTCTCACACTAAATGAACATATTCACAAAGGCATTACTTATTTTTAACTCTATTTGAAGGAAAAGGAAAGACGTTCTATTTTTGGTCTGTCAGCTGTGGACGTATTTGACATTATGCGCGTGTGTGTGTGTGTGTGTGTGTGTGCGTGTGTGAGATGGGCTGTTCTGCTCTTGCTGAGGGGTCCAAAGGTGCTAGTAGAGATCACACTGACATTGAGACAGTGACGTGATTCACAGTGCCTGCTCACATAACCAACACCTGTCAGGGGGACGTTTTTTACAGGAGGTCCCGCTTGGATGCATCAACTTGTCCCACGGTGTTGAGAGACTGAATGCTGTAGGATACATGTAGAGCAGGATCACCTGCTAGGATATGGGGGAAGTCGTGGGGAAGTCGTGGCCTAATGGTTAGAGAGTCGGACTCGTAACCTAAAGGTAACCCAAATTACGAGTCTCGTACCGGCAGAGATTGTAGGTTGGGGGAGTGAATGTACAGCGCTCTCTCCCACCTTCAATACCACGACTGAGGTGCCCTTGAGCAAGGCACCGAACCCCCAACTGCTCCCCGGGCACCGCAGCATAAATGGCTGCCCACTGCTCCGGGTGTGTGTTCACAGTGTGTGTGTGTGTTCACTGCTGTGTGTGTGTGCACTTCGGATGGGATAAATGCAGAGCACTAATTCCGAGTATGGGTCACCATACTTGGCCACATGTCATGTCACTCACTCATATCTCCTTGCATTTGAGTTTTGAGACTTTGGCAAGTCCTTCATAAATGTAAACTGGATTATTTTAACTATTATTTAAATTTGGTCTTTTAGGTCGGTGTGCTGGAAGCTAGGAGAGGACGTGTTCCTGAAGGTCTATGACTATCTGAAGCAGGCCTGACAGAGGCAGGAGAGTGAGGAGAACATCAAACAGACTCTGATCCAGCTGGTGGAGAGGCCCGGTGATTGCTTTGAAGTAGATAAACTTCTTTATTATGAAGAGCTGCTCTTGGCGTCACAGGAAAACACTGTAAGTTAACAATGAAGCAGATACACACACACACACTTACTCATGTCTGTTATCCATCAACAACTATATAAATCAATTTATGTACTTTTAAGATCTGCCTGTGATGCAACTTCATATTGTAAGAGCGCAAATACTTTGTTAGAGTTGTGCTGAATTTAAGATTTGGTTTAGGAGGTTTTGGTTTTGGTTTAGTTTTGCTGAACTGCAATTCAAAGAACTTCACACAACAGAAAAATGTAATTAGTCCAAGTCATGCTTTGTGGCAAAACATAAATAATAAATAAGTAAATAAAAAATGAAATATTCTTTATAATAAATATAATAGTGTGCAGCATCCACCTGGATGATGCGACGGCAGCCATATTGTTCCAGAACACCCACCACACACCAGCTTACTGGTGGAGAGGAGACAGAGTGATGAAGCCAATCAGCAGATATGGGGATGGTTAGGAGGCCATGATGATCAGAGGCCAATGGGCAAATTTGGCCAGGATGCCGGGGTTACACCCCTACTCTTTTTCAAAGGACATCCTGGGATTTTTATTGACCACAGAGAGTCAGGACCTCGGTTTAGCGTCTCATCCAAAAGATGGTGCTTTTTGTCAGTATAGTGTCCCCGTTACTACACTGGGGTGTTAGGACCCACACAGACCACAGGGTGAGCACCCCCTGCTGGCCTCACTAACACCTCTTCCAGCAGCAACCTAGTTTTCCCAGAAGGTCTCCCATCCAGGTACTTACCAGGCTCAACCCTGCTTAGCTTCAGTGGGCAACCAGTCTTGGGGTGCAGGGTGATATGGCTACAGCATCACAAAATAACTTTTTTCTTGATACATTTTAATATCAAATTATGAATATCTAATATTAGTGAATATTTCCACTGTCTTCCTTTAAAACATGCACTTCACTGTCATCTATAAAATATAAGTTAATTAATTAAATATAATGAAATATGGGTCATTTACGTTAAAAATAATGCAAATGTATTCATTTGTTGATACATTCATATGTTTGTATTTTAATATTAAAATGTATTAACATATGGAAATGTATTCAGATGTTGTGTGTTTATGGGTAGATCATACTGGAAATAGTTCAAAAGAATGTAGAAATCATTATTAAAAACAACATTTCCTTTAAACTAAAATCTACATTCTTAAACAATTCTACGTTCTGTTTGCTACATAAGTTCAATTTCAGGATTGAATTAGAATTCTTAATTGTGTACTGATTGTACACAACTTTGTGATGTGAGATGCATTCAAGTCATATTTCATAAAAATTATAGGTCCTTTACACATTGTCCTTGTAAATATAAACAAATAAAAATGTTAAATGCTATTTAAGGTAAAATATTGTTTTGGTAATATGTACTATCCTGAGTTTGAGATCCTGTGCAAAAAATCAAAGCCCTTTACTGTATTCACACTGTACATATGTGGATGTTTTATATTATTTGCTTTATATTAGTTTTAACTTTTGACGGGCCTGTCACTAGTTCATTCTTTCACTTCTTACAGGTTTGAAAGAACTGCACTGCACTGACATATTACATTTTTCATTGTTTTCTGAAAACCCCTGGTGTTTTATGATTACAGTTATTAATCGACCTGTTTTGTGGTGCCTGTTCACCAAAAATTGGCTGATTTCTCACAGCTCAGAAGTTAGTGAGCTGAGTAAAAGGCAATGGTATAAGATCAATAGCAGAAAACACTGAGGCACAGGGACTCTAGCGCTCAGTCAGCCTTCTCCATTGTTCTGTTGTTATCGCTGAAGCAAACCAAGACATTCATTAAACTTATCGACTTTTCCATGACATGAATGTAAGAATGTTGTTGTTTTTTCCCTGTTAAAGATAATCCAAACTCAAAAAATGGCTTTAATAATCTTTCCAACTGAACTGCACACATCGTACCCCTCTGAAGATAGAGTGCTCTTCACAATACCGTCACTGATTTAATCAGATAATGTATTTGTTTCTACAAACAGCTGTTTGTCTTAGTGATGGATTACTAGTTCTGCTCTACTAATGCTTTTTGTTACACTATTACAATGAAAGTTCAAGGTTTGTGTGTGAGGTTTGGAGAAACTTAGCATTACATGACTTGCTCACCAATGGGATACACTGCAGTGAATGGGTGCCGTCAGAACAAGAGTCTAAACCGCTGATAAATATATCACAAGTAATCCACATGACTTCAGTCTATTAATTAACATCTGGTGAAAACAAAAGCTGCATGCTTGTAAGAAACAAATCCACCAGAATCCACCCTTTTTTTTTACAGGATGTAATATAAGTCTCTGGTGTCCCCAGAATGTGTCTGTAAAGTTTCAGCTCAAAATACTCCACAGATAATTTATTATAACCTTTTGAGTGAAACCCGAAACATGCTGTTTTTCGGGCCTGTCTCTTTAAATGCAA
Organism: Sinocyclocheilus grahami; assembly: GCF_001515645.1. Lineage (NCBI taxonomy): Eukaryota > Metazoa > Chordata > Actinopteri > Cypriniformes > Cyprinidae > Sinocyclocheilus > Sinocyclocheilus grahami. Next base: position 668,804 of record NW_015505464.1, on the reverse strand, counting down.
ATGAGCTGCTGCTCCCCGCCCCCTTTTCCAGAATAGAGCTGCGCCATTACAGCTCATACCTGCTAAAAACATCTGTTTTGTTTCTGATTACCATGTTTATCGTGCTGAAATTATGTGGTTTAAACCATATGAGTTTAAACTTCTGATATACGGTTTTTTGAGCGCACACATCCGAAGCACACGGACAGAAAGCGGCTGTCACAGCATGAGTACTAAACGAAGTTCTCATTCACACAAGTTTAAGTTAAAAACACACTTGTTACAAAAAACAGTCGGTTATGTCTGTGAAGGCAAACAGCTGGGAAATAAATGGCATGTTTATTTTAGATCTGTGGCAGCAGCAATATACAGTAAATAAATCAATAAATCCACTGCTCTCTTGTCTCCTCTGAGGCTGGGACTGTAAATAGTGTTCTGTGCTCGTCTGTGCAGCCAAAGACACAACAGTTAGCATGTTTTGCTCAAACTTTCGTCTTGGCATTAGAGCTGGTACACCATTTAACGGCGCCATGGGTGTAAACTTACAGATTAAGGGGCGGTAATATCATAATGAGATCCCTTTGCCACGTCACCAAGGGAGCGAAATCAGACACGCTTGTTTTCTCAAATGCTTGCAGAAAAAGGCTTCCCAAAACAAAGTTACTGGGTTAATCTTTTTCACGTTTCCTTGGTTGGTAGATGCGCCGGGACCTGATTATAGCACTTAAAACCTGGAAAAGTCAGATTTTCATGATATTTCACATTTTAAACGGTCACTTCTGGCCAAAATAAAACACCCCATAAAAACACGAACACACAGATTTTCACTTCACAAGATGTTATTTGGTGGATTGAAGTCGTGTGGATTACTTGTGGATTATTCTTATGTTTTTATCAGCTGTTTGGACTCTAGTTCTGACAGCACCCATTTACTGCAGAGGATCCAATGTTGGGCAAGTGATGTAATGCTAAATTTCTCCAAATCTTTTTCAATTAAGAAAATGGGCTGCATGAATTTGACTCCATTTTCTGCAAATTTGCATGTTTGGGATACCTATTCCTTTAAGTATGAAGCAGAAATTCACAGTGCATTTTAGCACATCAAGTTCATAGCTGTGCTTGTGCTGTCACGCTGTGCTTGTTAACTCTCATTTACACTTTTTAAATGGCGTTCCAGTTTGCCGTCAAGTATTAAGCACGTACTGTACTTAACGTCCTCCTACTGTGCTCAATTTTCCACATGTCAGAAAACAAAGCTTTCATACAGTACACCCCACTGCTGTAAGGTTCAGAGAGCTGCGATAGCGAAGAATCTATTGTTTTAGTTGGTGTTGTGGTCATATTAGAGCTGTCTCATTACCGTGACTGTGTTATCAGACACCTTATCATGATTTGCTTTACTGATATGTCTTGACCGGAGAGAGAGCCACAGTATTGTTACGGACAATGACAAATGTCATGAGGGATTCGTTGCTTGTGCTTCCTCCAGTCAAACTGTAGCCTCAAAAAAAAAGATGTTTATGAAACGAATGAAGTGATTGACCTGAAGAGAAGATGGTGAGTTTAGTTTTGACAGGCTACATGCATTCACTCAGTCAGTGTTTGACAGCTGTATTTACTAACAGGTGTGACTCTCGAATCATCTTGTTATACAACAGCCTACAGGAGCAGCTTGAAAACTTCGATGTGAAGCCCCTTTTCTATTGTCTCATTAGTCTTGAATAATACCTGTAACCACAATGACCATGTCTGCTGTAACTAACAAAGATGCTGGCTTCCATTACACCGGAAAGTGTTAAAGCAAAACGTTCTTTCACTCGTTGGTAGCTGATTGCAACAGTAACTCAAGAGATCACTTTTATCACTTGCCTTTTTATAACCAACTATGATTCAGGAACATGTCCTACTTGCATTCAGCTAAAATGCTAGCAATCACAATGAAAGATGCGTAACAGAATCAGAGAGGAACATTGCTCTTGAGAAACATTTTATGGCGAAGTGTTGTCATTTCCTTTCAGTTTGTTTCGAATGATTGAGCAATCATAAAGCTTCTCATAAAAAGGATGGAAAACCTCTACATGCCTTGTTTTTATGTTTTTGAATGTCTCTTATGCTCACCAAGGCAGCATTTTTTGCTTAAAAAATAAAGTAAAAACAGTAATATTGTGAAATGTTTTCACAATTTAAAATAAGACCTCCATTAAAGTGTTTTTTCTCTTATAGTGCAGCATTGAAAATTCACTTCAGTGAGTTGCTTTGTTCAAGCAGTTCATGTAAGTGAACCAATTTACATGAACTGAATATATGTTGCCCTAGTAGCCAGTGTCAATGTAATTAGCTCCTTTTTAAAAGTTTGACTGTAGTTTGAAAGTGTAGTTGAACTACTGTGAATTACGATTAGCATGTATCTTGGCAAGGAACAATTTAAAGTGGTTTTCCCAACCCTGATTCCTACCAATCACATACTCCGTTTCCTTGCATGTCGCTTTAAATGCTAATGAGCTATGCTCACCCCGCCCCTTTCTTCTGTGGGGTGACGAACAGACTGTAAACTTTAGCTGCATTTAGCCGTGAAACTTGCTAACTAGCACATTATTAATAAAGGGAATTTGCAAAGATTCATAAAAAACCCTTATGTTTCCTTCAATAGATGAAGCTGGATCACGAATGATTCGCGCGAACGTAGACGCATTTAGGCAGATCGGGGATCGGCGCATTCCCTTCAAAAACTAAAGTAACGTTAATCATCTGCATCTTCGGAGGCTCAGATGTCGGGAGTAAATGACAACTGCTATGTTCATTATTACATCCAACAACAAAACATCTCAATCGCTTAATCGGAGACGTTCTTGTCTTCCCCTGCACCGGCGTCGACACAATGGCGGACTGATGACAGCTCACTCAGAACTACGTCATTCTGCCAGGAATCTCAGAACAGCCTGATGTAGGGTAAACAGTGATAATAATTTAATAATTTAGCTCAAAGGGAATCATTTAAGATTTTAAAGGTAACTCCACCATTAATATGCAAGGGAATTAGGACAGAATCACTGTTTTACGGCGGATCACTGAGACGGCCAGCGAGTCAGTGAACGAGAGGGTTGGCCACCCCACTCAGAACTGCTGCTTCTGTCTCTTTTTTTCTTGGCAAGAATTGCATTTATTTAGATGTAGAACATCTTTATGAGCACATCAAACAGGGAACTGTCGCCTCAGTGACAGGTGCGAGTCAAATGAGTACGGAAACAGTACAGATGCCGAGGAGCTTCAGTGAACTGTGGTCAAATGAGATTTTGTTAGGCCATATGTCAGTAAAAATGAATGATCCTGTCCTGTCAGCCATTATACTGTGCTCTTAGCGCATGCTCTTCAATTGCATCAATCGCTTAATCGGAGACGTTCTTGTCTTCCCCTGCACCGGCGTCGACACAATGGCGGACTGATGACAGCTCACTCAGAACTACGTCATTCTGCTAGGAATCTCAGAACAGCCTGATTTGAGAAAGGGGGAAAAAAACACTGGGTGGATTTTTATCATTATAAAATATAGTACACACACTTCCAACACACATTTATGTTTAAACAACATGTTAAGTCCATCCGATGACCCCTTTACTATCAGTTGAAAACAGTGTTGCCTAATATTTTTGGGAAATATTATACTGTTAAATATTAGGAACAAATAGCTATTTCTTAGAGACATCAGTAGTATTGGTATCAGTGATCCTCGTCTTCAGTCATAAAAGATGCCATTAAACAAACATAAAAAAATATACTGTCTACATTAATTTGAAGATTGAATGTGAAATTATTGCAATATAAAAGTATATTTAAAAACTTTAATGTTAGGTGGGATTAATTGTGATTAATTTCAGAAAAAAATTTGCGATTAATTAGTTACTTTTTTAATCAATTGACAACACTACTACTACTACTACTACTACATTTTTCAGGAAGTGCACTGTTTCCATGGTTTCTACCAGCAAATGAGGGTAGGGTAGATATTACGCCATTGACAGGTGACGGAATGACATTCGGCATAATGTGAGTACATAAGTCAACAAAATATATAACATTCGTGGTTTTTGGATATTTAAGGGAAAATCTGACTGTCTATTCCTTGTAGACCAGTGATCCTCAAATCTGGCTCTCGAGATCCACTTTCCTGCAGAGTTTAGCTCTAACCCTAATCAAACACACCTGAGCATGCTAATCAATGTCTTCAGGATCATTAGAAAATCACAGGTAGGTTTGTTTGATTATTGGGTTGGAGCTAAACTCTGCAGGAAAGTGGATCTCGCGAGCCAGATTTGAGGATCACTGCTTTAGACAGTATCCTACCTTTAACAATAATTTTTGCCTTTTGTTATTTTTATTTTAAATGTATTTAATATTTTGGCATGTCATATTCATTTTAATCAATTTTACTAATATGCATAGAATTTTAGTTAACGTTTAGATACATAACATTTTAGTTGACAAGAAAAAATTGACCAAAATATTCAAACATTGTGCAGCATATATTGATTAAACATGAATCAACAAAAAACATGAAGATTCATTAAAAACCTAATCTCCTTTAAAGAATTGTTTTTTCTCATATTTTCATCAGAAGTATGAAATGCTAATATGCTAATCAAATATATTTTAATTGAATTCAAATGCGGTTAAAAAATGTTTATTTTAATTACAAATTTAATAAAAAATGTACATTAGTGAGCAAGTGATGTAATGCAAAATGTCTCCAAACCTCTTCCGATGAACTATTCCTGTAATGAATCAACACACTGTTCATGAGCATTCATTGTTAATTAACATTTTTGGCAGTAATTCCATTGACAAGATTAACAGTATCAAATAACAAGTAATAAACTTTTGATGCAGTTGAGAAGCACATAGCTGTCTCAGCGGCTGCTGGAAACCTTTATTGCATTGCCAAACACTACAAAGCTGGTCCCCAGCTGTAAGTTTGCCAGTAAAGATTTATTTATAATTAGTCCGATAAGTTGTGGTACTTTCCTGAGTTTGTGCTTGATGACTTGCAAAAGAAACCACGCTGGGCGCAGGTGCAGGGACCCGATTAAAGAACAGGTTTTGAATAAGAGATGCTCTAATTTAAATCTCTGAGGAGAATCCACCTTTAGATTCTGCAATCAAACACACACCTGCACAGTGAATGCAGCTCAGTATAAATTGCTGTTGGCTCCAGCAGTACTGTGATCCTGATGCCCTGGGAAGTCTGGGTCTGTGCCTTTGTGTGCCCTCCCTCTGTGGGCTGCATTAGTATTCAGCTCAGCGGGTTTCTGGCTGCCAATGGATAAATTAATTGATATTTTGGTGGTGAAGAGCTTGCGACAGTTCCAATCTTGTAGAGACCGTTCTTCAAATTGACCCACTTTCCCAACCACTGGAGTTGGTGCTTTAATTGAGTCAGCCTGATTTAGCAACATACTCAAAAGGCATTTAAAGTTGTCGTTTTGTTGATAATGATGGTGATGACTAATTTGAAGGATAACTTTGCAGCAGGGGTCTGGCCTCCCATAAATCTTTATCACATTCATCTTTTAATTTTTTTTATTATAGTTTCAGTTTTTGCACTGTATTGTTCTCTTTATGTGTAGGCTATTATACGATTTCAGCTAATAGATGCATCTACTTTACACTTCCTTTAAGTTTATAGTTGAAACTAGTTTATAGTTGTTTGTGAAATGAGGAAACATATAAGAGACAGATAACAGTGTCCTTTGTGTTACAAAATATTTCTATTTCAAATAAATACTTTCTATTCATCAAAGAGTCCTGAACAAAATGTATCTCAGTTTCCACAAACATATTAATCACAACAACTGTTTTCAATATTTATAATAATAAGAAATGTTCATTGAGCACCAAATCAGTATATTAGAATGATTTCTGAAGTAGCATGTAACACTGAAGACTGGAGTAATGATGCTGAAAATTCAACTGTCACAGGAATAAATTACATAAAAAAATGTAATAGAAAACCATTATTTCAAACTGTAATAATATTTCAGTATAATAACACTTTGCAATAAGGTTTCATTTGTTAACATTAGTTAACTACATTAGTTAACATTAACTAATAATGAAAATATTTCTAAAGCATTTATTAGATAATGGTAATTTCAACATTTATTAATACATTATTCAAATTAAATGTGGTATCTGTTAATATTATGTATTGCACCTGAGCTAACATGAACTAACAATGAACAGTTTTGTTTTTTAACTAACAGTAATATGGATTAATAAACATTATAGCAAATATCTTGCTCCTGTCTTGTTAGTTAAGTTTAGTTAATGCATTAACTATCATTAATAATGGAACGCTTTTCTAAAGTGTTACTGTTCCATTTTTTTTTAAATCTCATATTCTGTCATTTTTGTTAATTAAAAAACAGAAGTCTATTAATAATTTGCTTGCAAATACAACAGTAAATGGTGATATCGCCAATTTCATTTTTAGAATAAGCTGCAATGTATATGAGACTGTAAATACTGATAGTCAGCCTAACTTCAAACTCTCAAAACTAAACCAGCTGCACAGATCAGTACATCCAAAAGTCTGTAAGTGAACATACTGTCTAGGAATAAATGTTGTTGAGGCTTCAAGCCAGAATATCAGGTCTTGATCCTGATGCTGGACCGGGCATATCCAGCCATTATGACTCATCGCTGTGCTCTTCTGCCTGCCGCTTTGTCTCATCAGGTTCGGGTGAAGAGTGGGCGTTCAGTGCGCTGTGGCCGTAACATCCGTATCACAGCTGTACCTTAAATCGCTCATTCTCATCAACCCTGAAGTGCAATGAGGCATAGCCATTGAGCAGACCATAATGCCAGGAACACTGAAGATAAGTAATGCCTCCTCTTACTGAGAGAGAGTGTCTATGGACTGCATACTCTGTTTCCATTAATCTTTCTCCATAACTTTTCGGAGGGGCCCGAGGCCTAAACATATTGCGAGTAATATTTTCCCACCTCCTAGTACAGAACTGAATCAATTTCAAATATTTACCAACATGAGATTGTTTATTTCTGTGTGAAGTACTGGAGATCTGGCAGATTATTTGCTCTGGTATTGGAGGCAATGAGCTGTTTTGCTGTTATATTACATTGTTTACTGATTTAAATGTGTTAATCTGGTTTAATTATGAATATCAGTGTCTATAATGTGACATTTTAACAGTATATTTTCTTAAAGATTAGAGTCTGCAGTACTTAACCAAATCGATCAAATTGCTATTCGACTGGATGTGCACATTTGAAAAACAGCTATCCAAAATGTGTTTACCAATATTAGTTCTGCATATTGTACGTTCAGAATCAGAAGCAGAATCAGAATTAGCTTTATTCGCCTAGTGTGCGCAGACACAAGGAATTTGTTGTGGTTTTTTAGGTGCTCGTGGTACATACATGTATACATATCTGACATGAGAACAGAAAACATTTAAATAGTAAGACTTAACAATAAATAATAATAATAATGTGTATAATAATAATAATAAGAAAGTTCACTCAACACTTTAAAAAATCTGCTTTATTATAATGAGCTAATGCAGCACAAATTTAAAACATGTTGTCACAACTCAATATCATTGATATTTAGTCATAGTTTTAGTCTTAATGATATGACTCTGCTTTAAATTTGTTGAAAGGGAAGTTATTTGTGTTGGGACTAAATAAATAATTTTTGGTTGCTTTAAATGAAAGGCAGTGGATTTCTAGTTCACAGCTTGCTTTTCATTCAAAAGTTAAAAGTAATATATATATTTTTATAATCTGTTATTTTTAATAGTATTTTTAGGACTTTTATGCTCACCAAGGCTTGCATTTGTTTGATTTGAAAATGCAGTTCTCTTGTGTGAAATATACATTTTACATTTTAAGATAACTGTTTTAGATGTTTATAGATGTTTCAATAGTTAATAACAAATGATAATAACAAGAAAAGTTTCTTGAGCATATAGATATATATATATCTGTGACTGATCGTCAGTGTCATATGATCCTCCAAAAAACATTCTAAGTTGTTTAACTGCTCAAGAAACTTTTCTTGTTATTATCATTTGTTATTAACTATTGAAACTATTGATGATTTTTTTTGCAACAATGTAAAAGTCTTTTTTAAGCATCCTTGCTGAATTAAAAATGTTAATTTTATAAAAATAAAAAATAAAAAATAAAAAACTTACTGACCCCAAACTTTTGAATGGTTATAGTGTGTTGTTTTATGTTTAATGATAAAAGAGTGAGACTTTAACTTAAACACACAGTTTAGTAAGTTAGTTACCTTTAGCATGCTAAATTGCTTTATTTTTGTCTAATGGTTAACCTGAAAGAGATTTGAATGGCATTTACACTTGATATTTTCATAATCAGATCATAATCTGATCTGCATGAAGTGACCAAGAGTAAATATTTTCTAATAAGTGCTGCACTGAATGCAAGCAGCCACAGCTACTGAGTATAAAAACCCCATTTCGGAAACGTCCACACAGGCTCTTCGTAAATGGTTTGTCAAGAGTGAAAACTGAACTCACTTTCTGTGTGGGAATCCTCCTCCTGTGTCCTCCTTATCATTAGACTTTAGATATGTCAGCATGTGATGGATCTAGTGAACATACCCACATGTTGTGTGAGATTGAAGTGGAAAGCTCTGCCCCAGTTCTCATGCCTACAGGACTAAACTCGAAGCTGTCATGACTCTGTGCAGTCGAGCAGCAGGAGTGATTTCCAGGCTCTGGCACTGCCGTAATTGGTTGCTATTGCGTCTTTTTCCTCAGGTGTTATGTCGTTCTTATGGTTTCATGTGACTAGACAAAAGGGAGCGTCAGAGCCAGTAATTTCAATGTGCCTTTCTCTCTTCCCCTCTGCTGTGCTCTCTCTCTCTCTGTTTTCCTCAGGTGTTATGTCGTTCTTATGGTTTCATGTGACTAGACAAAAGGGAGCGTCAGAGCCAATAATATCAATGTGCCTTTCTCCTTCCCCTCTGCTGTGCTCTCTCTCTCTCTCTCTCTCTCTCTCTCTCTCTCTCTCTCTTCGTTTCTACTTTGGTTTATATAATGGGAAAAGTCTAGACCCTTTACTATCATATGCAGGTAAAACCGAGATGACAAGCTTAATGGCTGAATGGGGCATTAACTTATCAAATCATTTATTGGTTCTCGGCAGCAGCAGCACCTGTGAATGAAGGTTAACGGGTCTAGAGGGCATTTGAGTGTTTCAGATTAGATTTGTCTCCAATGATTCAAGGCATCGCATTTCACTGCTTTTATCAGTTATCATGCAAGGAAAGAAGGTTTCAAGGTGTTTGTTTTCTCTCTGAAGAGTCTTTTAATTGTTCATCATCTGATATATCTCGCAAATTTTTATTAACATCATACACAAGGTGGAAATGTTGCTTATTGCTTGTCTTCTGAACTTAAGTCTAGATGTTTCATACAGACAGACAGAAAAAAAGCAGACGAGGGACAGGGAGAGATAAAGGTGAGAGACTGCTTGAAGAGCGCTGATGAATAGAATTAAAAAGAGTTGTCTTGTGATCCGCCGTGCAGCAGTGGGGATCAAACTGTGATTGTTCACCTGAAAGTGAAAATTGTGTCGTCATCCTCATCCCTGTGTCGTTCCGAACCTGCATGATTTTCTTTCTTCTGTCAAACACGAGATCTTAGGCAGGATGTTCACGCTGATAATTTCCTCATTATGAAGGTGAACTAAAAATGCTCTAAAAATGACAATAAAAGTAGTCAATATGACTTAAGCGCTATATTCCAGTATTATTAAGCCATACGATAGCTTTGTGTGGGAAACAGACCAAAATGTAATTTATTTATTGAAAATCTTCCTCTCTTTTATTTGTGTTATATGCACATGTTCAAATTTGCTGCATTATGATTGGTGGAGACACACAAGAACCAGTGACATTTGGCATTGTTGACGTCAGACCTATGTGGCACATTTTAACATACAATATTTGAATGATTTAATTTATTATTATTAAGTAATATTAAATAAGTTATTAATTCAAATGATTAATTATGTTACATTTATTAACATGGTAAGGAGACCTAATAGATTACAAATTGTTAATAATTGTTTCATTAATAATTAAATAATAAATGCATGATATAACCCGTTTTACATGGCAGATTAAAAAACTTAAAAATACAGACTTTCTTATTTTTTATTAATGTAAACCAATAATAATAATATCATAAGGATATCTGCACTGTGAAAAAAATCTGTACAAATAGGGCACAATGTTCTGTGTTAATATGAAGGAATTTTCACTATTATTAATTTATTTATTTATTACAGGTGTTTTACCTGTATTTTGAATTTTCTTTGTGTTAAATTACCAGAATGTTTCCCCTTATAACAGTATAAAGAGGAAAAAGAATAATACATGTGTCACACCCCATTGGACTATTGTTGTGTTTTCATTCTTCATGTGTTCTGTGTGACCTAGTTTTCCCTCATGTCTGATTATTGTCATTTGGTTCAGGTGTGTGTCATTAATTACCCACATCAGCCCTCCTGTTTAAGTTGTGTTCAGTTCACTGTTTGTCGTCTGGTCTACTATGTGCCTACGTGTGTCTCCTGCCTGTTCTGTCCTGGCTTTACCCTTGTATGGATTTATTAAAGACTATTTGCATTCATCTTCATCTTCTTTGTGCGTTTATCTCACCGTAGCATGACAACATGTTATTTAATTAATAAAATATATGATAGTACATATATGATATGAGCCATTTTTGTGTCAACACATACATAAATCACAATGTTTTCTCAAACAGCAAAACATCAAAAACTCAATTGCTAGGGTAACTCTTAAGGATTTTCTCTGTAAAATATCAAGCTGTGCTATTGGAACAGGGCCGATAGTAGTATTTCAGTCTTAGGGAAGGCACACAGTTTTACATTAAAGTTTTTAATGACTGGTAAGAATTCAGAGAAATACTCTCAAATATCTTAATGCAACCGCTGCTTTAGCAAACATGAAGAGAAATCACTTAACATTTTAGTGGGGCTCAATTTCTCCTAATCAGGGTCTAGCAACATCTCTGGGTGACCTCAGATGTCATTTATGTGTCGTGAACTTACACAGTCAGTCTGAACCTGTGAGTGATGCAGTGATTGCTCTGAGCGCCTGTTAGCAAGAAGAGCTGCAGGGTTACAGCAAGGGCGTCGGAGTGATACCTGACATCTCAAACACTTTCTGTTCCGTCCTCCAGAAATCTTCATCCAGGGCATCACGTTTCACTGACACTGATACACCATTTCCTAGCGGCTGGACAGTGCACACTATCCAGTTCTGCACAGCTCAGCATTACAGATTATTTACAAGATTTAAGTGTTCTTATGAGTGGATTCGCTGCATGTGCTCATTACAAGAATACGAAGTACACATAAAACAAGGCATCTGGCTAATGGGAGAGATAAATCTGAACGCTTGAATCGGAGAAGAATCGTATATCATTTTGTTGAGCTTAAAAAAAATGTGACCTTGAGGAGCTTTGCTTTTCTAAGCAAGTCAATACTGGACCTTTTTCTTTCCTGGAGAAATAAATCATTAAAACACAGGCGATGTGGAAGGCGTCAGTCTTAATTATCCCTGGTTATCTTTTTGCTTGGCTGTTGCATTTTTCTTGAATCCCTCAATATTTCACATTAACCATCTCACTGTGAGCCAGGCTTATAGGAATCAATTATATAACACCTTTCTTTCCTTCTAATTCATGCTAATCCTTGAAAGGCTCTGCGTCTTCCATCCTGTTTTGAGAGGAAAAGTTCTTTTAAGCGGTGAGATTGATCTAATTAGTGAAAAGTTCCAGAATGTGTCTCGAACTTTAAGTGTAGTCAGATTGGTTGGCTTGGCTGTTTGATGTGTTATGTCTGGGCAAATAAACATTCAGTGCTATCCTCAGTTGGGGAATTTGCTCTCTGGAGCAATATGAGATCTCATTTTGAGTGAGCAAACACAATTTGAGTTTTAGCTGTGGCCTACTATTGAAAGCTAGAAGCGACACATATTGTTGCTGTGTCTGTGTAAGTCAGTTTCGATTGGCTTGTGACTACAAGACAAGTGGTTTGGCAAAATGGATAGAAGGATAGTTCGATTGGATGGACGTTGTTCCAAGTGTGCTGATATTTCATATAACACCACTTGCTGTATTGCATCACTTCACTTGTTTGTGTTGCATTGTTCCAGACAGGCTGTCAGTCTGTGCATTATAGCAACATTCAGAACTTGGGTAAAAATGGGAGTGACGGGGAAAGAATGTATGATGAGAACTGCAATTTACAGAATGTTAATTTCGGTAACACTTTAGTTTAGGTACCAATTATGCAGCATGCATAATACTAGCATATTGGCTGTTTAGTAGTACTTATAAAGCACATATTAATGCATTATTCTGCGTGACCATATTGTTAGATCCCTTAATTTTACCTAAACCTAAACCCTTACTAACTAGTCATAGTTAAAAGGATAGTTCACCCAAAAATGAGCCTTAAACAAATAATTTCTATTGCTGTCTATGAGGGTCAGACAGCTCTCGAATTTCATCAAAAATATCTTAATTTGTGTTCTGAAGATGAACTAAGGTCTTACAGGTTTGGAACGACATGAGTGTGAGTAATTAATGACAGAATTAAATTATTTTCATTTTTGGGTGAACTAATTGATCGCCAAAATAAAATATGCCCTTCTTGTTTATAGAACTTTTATCTTCTATAAATATACTGATATTTAGTACTGCAACACTCTAGCTTATAGTATTGCTTGAGTATGTATATCTGTCAGGCTAGAGTTGATGAAATGAGTTTTGCATGTTTTTGGGGGTGAAAGCCAACAGTTTTGTCTCAGCATCTGCCATTCCAATGTGGAAAATGTTTAAATTGAGCTAATATCTAAATATTTAAAATCTGTCATTATTTACTAACCCTCATTTCGGTTCCAAACCTGTATAGCATATTTCCTCTGAGTAACACAAAAGAAAAAGTTCTGAAGAATGGTCTTCATTTTTGATGAAGTTACACAAAATGGGAACTGATGCTTTTAACGGGATATTTCACACAAAATGTTGGTAATCAAACAGTTTTGGTTATCATTGACTTCCATAGCACAAGAAAGACATTCATTCAGGTTTTGAGTGACATGAGGGTGAATAAATGACAGAATATTCATTTTTGGGTGAACTATACCTTTAGAGGATTAGTTAACTTCCAGAATTAAAATTTCCTGATAATTCACTCACCCCCATGTCATCCAAGATGTTCATGTCTTTCTTTCTTCAGTCGAAAAGAAATTAAGGTTTTTAAGGAAAACTTTCCAGGATTTTTCTCCATATAGTGGACTTCAATGGGACCCAGTGGGATGAAGGTCTAAATTGCAGTTTCAATGCAGCTTCAAAGGGTTCCCAGCCAAGAAATAAGGGTCTTATATAGTGAAACGATCGGTCATAAAAGTCATAAAGGATTCAAAGCCCTTTAACAAGTATCATAAAAGTCACTCATATTACTGTTGCACTATAATTCCATGTCTTCTGAAGCCAATAACTTGATCGATTAACTTGAACTGGATTAATCGATTCATTGAAAAGATTCGAGCTGGGGCAGGTGTTTGAGTAGATTTTGGTTTGTTTCTCATGCAAAGCCATAATGAGTTCAGAAGAACTCATGTTCAGTGCTCAAGTCATTAGGGTGTTTTGTATCATTTCTGAATCTCGATAGCTTCAGTCCCCATTCATTGTAATTGTATGAATTGCCTTCAAAATTTCTGCTTTTGTTTTCCGCAGAAGAAAGAAAATTATGCAAACAACAAGGAAGCAAGTAAATGCTTGCAGAATTTTTATTTTTGGGTGAATTGTTCTAAAATATCACAACATTATCACAACAATTACCAGCTAAACTTGTTGACTATTGCCTTTTGTGGAGAATTGCACCTAAAGAAACACAATAAAGAGGAATGTCTGCCAGAGTCAAGACTTAAGAAGATAAATTGCAGACGTTTGCCTTGGTAATGATTCTCTAAAACAAACTCAGTAAAGCTGAGCCACAGTGCTCAATCACAATGAGTGGACAGGCCTGTGCAGTTAAAGCAGCGTGAGTTCTGTTGGGATATGGCCCTTGAGCATTTTATTTACAGCCTTATTTAGCAGAAAAACACCTGGCTTGACTCTGAGTGATGGTGGTATTAGTATACAAGATGTGCATTTATTGTGAACTGCTCTCAGAGTTAAGGGCTTTTTTCAAATACTAATTTGTATTCAGTGACTTTTTAAAGCACCTGGAAGTGCTTTGTATAATGTAAGTGTGGCATTTATATCTCCTGTGGTTTTGTATGTCAGTTATCACTTGAAATGTTAGAGGTGAATAATCTAATTGGTACAGGATTCTTACTAGTGCCCCTAATAACAGCGAGGATGGTAGATCATCCCAATTATTGGACAAAGCACTCACACCTTCTGGTTTCATTTAGAAAAAAACACAAAATAAGACTTAACCCTAGACACAAATGAGGTATCACCGAGTGTCCAAATGGGAGTGTTCATTAACAGTCGAAATCGGCCTCTAGAGCTCATCAGTGACCCACTGAAGCCCATGTAGACCCCACTTTCACTTATCCCACTGCTGTTTCCTTGAAAAATCAGAAGTGATGAAAGGTAGCAGGGGTAATGAAGTTCTCTTATCTCCATAAATTGGGCTTTGAGATGAATGTGGATCGTGGGACAAGGCTGACAGACCATTACTTATCTTTAATGGAGTGCTCCTTGTGCAAATGGGATGGACTTTCATAGACGTCTGCACTCAGATAGGTGCAATAGCTGCCATGGGCCTCCAAACAGCAACAGCAAAGAGGTTTATGCAAGACTCAATACTGTCATGACTTCTGGCTATGACTCAGTACATTGTAAGCTTTTATTAGCATGTGCAAAAGCAAGCATCTTTGTTATTTTTGCTGATAATTATTTAAACAAACCCTAACCCTAAGTTTTAGACTTTGGAACATAAATCATCATTTTATTTTATTTTATTTTATTTTACACATTGATTGTCTTACTTCTTGATTTTGTATTTTATGTTTTTCTATTTTAATTACATTACATTTGAATTTGTTATTAAAATTTTAATTTAAATTACATTATATTTTTAATTTAATAGCATTTTATTTTATAATGAAATGCTATTTTTGTCTATTTTTTATTTTATGTAATGCTATTTTTATTTTATTTACATGTTTTATTTTATTGGCTATGTATTTTTTTGTTAAGCTATTTTTTATTTGTTTATTTCATTCATTTTAATTAAATGTTTATTTTATTTTGTAATATTTTTTACTTTACATTTTTATTTTGTGTTTTGTTATGCTATTTTTGTTAGGCTTTTTTTATGTTATGATTTATTTTATTTTATTTGACTGAACAAGTCGCAGCAGTTTTCAATGCCTTCAGTTTTCTATTGAATATCTTCAAAAATTTTGAGAACTTGGAAACCAAGAATAAATGTCTATCACATATTATCTCCTCCGTGCACCTATCTTAAGACTTTCTTTTCCAAACAACCAGACAGAGATTTAACAATAGTGTGGTGTGTTCCTGTAATCTGTATTTGCCACTTACAAGGAAGGGGGCGAGTCTGGCCGAGTCGGTCTGAAGATCTCATGCTGATGAGCAGTGTACAATGAGAGGAATTATATGCAACAACACCTCAATGCTATTTTATTGACTGAGATTAGTAATTCAGGTTTGCGCTGTTGAAAGTGGGTCTGTGATGTGCCTCTTCAAGACGCAAAGAAACACATTCATATGCAAGGAATCATAAATATTCATTCAGTTGCACATAGGCAGTGTAAATAATTAACAATAGGTCTGTTCCAAAGTGCAGTGCACCATGGGATTACTTTTTTTTCCCCACAAAGTATACAAGCTGTCTTAGAAGTTGCTAAAAATTAAATTTTTGGCATTACCTTCTCATAGAGTTTGTGCTTTTGGTAGAGGACTGCTGTGGATAATTTAGGACAGCAAGGCATTAACACGACCTGCTGAAGTAAGAGGCCCCCTGCCACTTCTTTGGGTTTATTGGAAGTCACATGACCCCCTGGTCAAGGACCTGAGAGAGATCATGATCAATGCCTTCAATATTTATCCTGACAGCAACCATTTACATAAGTACCCTAATGGGAGATTGCAAATCTGAAAATCAGCATTCTGTGTGCTGCTTACAGGGTTACTAGCAGAAGCTTATCTCTATAAAAGCTTGCAAACCTTCAGGACAGAAATTAAATGAAAAGAAAGTCATTTAGTAGCCATAGCTCAGACAGACTGACCACTTCGACTGCCAACAGCTATAAGCCTGCACAAATGATGTGCATTATAACAGTAGTAATTTCTGAATTTCTAGTTAAAGAATATTAAATATGATGTATTTTTTATTTTTATGTTTTATTTATTTACTGGTGTTGACTTATTGCTTTTGTTCAACTATTAAGCACAGTCAACGATTTTATTTTAGTACTTTAGATTTTTTGTTTTATATTACTTTAACTAATTTGTTTTACTTTATGTACAAGAATTTAAAAAAATAAGCTTTAGTACATCATTAATGTAATGATGCACAGTCAGGTTTTTTTATTTTGTTTCATTTTTAGTATTCTATTTTATTACTATTACATCACATCACATAACATTTAATTTTTTTATTTAATACATTATTATTTTATCTATTTCATGGATGCCCTGGTTTGGGCATCTCTAACTAATGTAGTTGATGACTTATTGCGGCGTTTTAGTTATGTAATTATTATGTTAGTCATAATGCATTTTTATCTTTATTTCATGTACAAGAATATAAAATGTGCATTTTTCAGTGGTGTCTTATTGATTTATTTCAGTTCTTATGGAATGATAATGTACAGTCAGCTGTTTATTATCACAAAATACGCCCGGACACAGCGATCAGGAATTGTATTGAAGCAATTTATTTTTGCGATAATTATTGGAAGACTGCACATTATCTTGCTAATTACATGTCTACTTAATCAATTTCTTCAAAATCAATATTCCATGTACATTCATTTAATAATTTGTTAAGAGATTCAAAGACGACATGGGGTGATGCAAGGGCCAAGAAAGTTAACATCTGTATAGAAAATCAATTGACTACGACAACAGTCAATTATACAGGTCATTCTACAAAAATATATAGGCCTAATGTGAAAAGACCAGCCTACATCAGTCTTTCTAAAGATTTAATGCCAGTCTTCTTAGCAGGTGAAATAGTCAGATTTTAAAAAGATGGAACTATTTTTAAATATATTTTCCAGTACTAAGTGAAATATAAAAAATATGTTAAATGTTGATCAGCATTCTTTGATAAAAATTTTGCTCACAATGCAAACTTGGCCAAACAAGGCATCTTAGTAGTATACATTTGCATCACTCACTAGGTTTTGACTAATGCATCAGAAAACAGAGGGAGGTGGGCTGAGTCTTTATTCCTCCTTTTCTTGAAAAAACCCCCAAAACAAAACAGACAGGAGCAATTAGTAATGGCAGCATGTAAGTATTTATGAAACATAAGCTGACACGCAGCAGCTGGTAATTACCAGACCTGACTTCAATGTGTCTGTCAGAAAGCTGATCGGAGTGCTGCAGTGGATGGACAGTGGAAATGGACACTGTCTCTGTTCTGTCTTTCCTGTCTTTTCACCTGACTGAAGGCTGAAATTTGCCCGTCTTTAGGCCCAAAAACTTTCAGAGAAGTATTTTGCCATACAACAGGATGGCCAGGAAGATAGATTGGTAGGATTGATTGGATTTTGTTTGGAGTTTTACCACTAAATTAGACACTCCCTTCCTTATTGATTGTTGATGTAAGAACGAATAAATTGAAAATAAAAAATAATCAAAACACACTTCTTAATTTCAGAAGATGCAGAGCGCAATCACCCTTGAGAAACGTGGATTAATTTCATATCTAAATTAAGACGTAGATCAGGATACGTGGCTGTAGAAAGCCATCTGGTTTTGATATCACATCCGGATGAAGAACGTTTCTCTCCGAGTACTGTGTTTCCTCATATCTGCTCTTTGCAGGCTTGATCTATTGTGCTATCAGCACAATGCCTGATAGAAACTCTGGGGTCAATAACCCAAACTTCCTCTGAATTTATCACTCGGCGCTACACAGGTGATGTAACCTTGCGTCTCAGCTGAAAAGTTCTGAGAACATTAGTCCGGTGAATGTCAACCTTACACAGGTGATGTAACCTTGCGTCTCAGCTGAAAAGTCTCAGCTCTTCTAAAGCTTGTACCTGTATGTTCTGCATAGGATAGCCTCATCCTCAGGCAGCACACCTGCAACGTCCAGAACATGTGATGCAGTCTGCCAGGAAACAAGACATGCTTACAAGGTACCAGGTTGCTATAATGAGCACTTCTGAAGAAGTAGTTCACTTTACATTTTCCATAATTTTCCTTAAAAACTTATATATGAACAGGAATTCTGATAAAGTCTATAAATGATTTTTTAAAAAAGTAGTTTTCTATCAGTTTGATTGCAGACACATAATACTTTGCAAGAAGAAGTGTGCTTGATTCTGATGAATGTGCACCTGTAGTGTACTTCATATCTTCATACATATATTTAAAAAACTGTACTTGCAGTACTTACATTAATTAAGCTGATAAAAACCACTTAATTGTACTCTCATTACAAACTGTACTTTTAAAAGTGTAATTAAGTTTAAGAAATAATGTAAAATTAAAGTATGTTTGTTTTGATGTGTTAACATACTAGAGCATGTGTAGTTCTTGAGTATAGTTTTGTGTTATTGATTATTACAAGTTAATATATTTTAAATGTACTAAATTGGAACTTCATGATTACAGTTGTATTATTACAAAAATGACAGAAGTTTCAATAGAAATTATCTTAAATTATGTTTTGTTTTACCATAAATGCTTGTCAGTACATTCAGCAGTACACTTCACTATGTTTCAAAGACAATAGAAATAATTGCATATTATTACATATTAAAAATTACAAAACAATTACATATAATGATGTACTTAATTACTACTTAAGTTGTCAAAAAGCTCAGCTAATTGCATTTAAATTTAAACAAAAATGTGAAGTGCCTCAAAACTTTTTTGCACTTAAATGTATTCTTTTAAAGGATATAATTTCTATAATAAGTATCGTTTAAAAGTATGTAAAAGTGTTTTCTCACACATTATTTGAATGATTCATTTCCATGCCAGTTTGGTGTTATTGTGTATAAACCCACCCCTAAATACAGTGCAAAAACAAAATGAACTGAGGTGTCAGACTATTGTCTGAGTAAGTGGTTCTTGGCTAAAATAAGCTGGAAAGTGGACTACTAGACTATATATGACACTAGACAGCATCCTATATTTCATCCTGCAAGATGGGTAATCTACCCCTCCCCCGCCTCCGACAACAGTCTTCACTGCCGTGGCTCATTTGAGATACTCACACTCACACTCAGAACGTGAGAAACAGAAAGAGAGAGAAAATACGGAGACAGAAAAATTCCTCCACTGATCCAAACAAACTCAGTCGGCTGGATCTCATTTGCATTCATTATTCAAAAAGATGTTCATTTTAGAGGAATATGTAAATATAAGCTCTAGTAGAGCCAGAAACATGCCCGAGCTCTGTTTGCTCTATAAGTAGAGCACTTCTCCGGGTGCATTAATTAAACCTCGGCTAGGTTACACCAGCGGTGCTTCTCAACTGGAACGTCGTGACCAAGAAATGGGTCACAGGTCTGATTGGGTCACGGACAGCAGAGAAAAACAATGCAACTAACCATATCACATCATGATAACGTAGAAAAATTAATAGGCTTAAAACGTAGGATAAAATGCTTTTCTGAGTTTTTTTGAAAATGTAACTGTCCCTTGATAAAAGTTATGGTAAATGCCAACATGTACAGGATGCTTGATACAGTATTTCCTATATTCGCCAAAATCTTAAACATGATGTAAAATTGTGGATATCCCTAGCTCAAACTGTTCGATTCTCAGGGCGTATCTGTTTACTTTTGCACAATTAAAAAAAATGAGGTCATCAAAATGTAAAACCTGGATCTTGATGCAAACCCTGTCGAGAAACCCTGCACTCTTTCTGTCAATGAAAGGTGCTTAGATTTATATCAAAGCTCGAAACATAAACTACGGTTTTCTTAGTGGGGTTCCATTTTTATGATGCACTGTACATCAGTGTGACAGCAGATCAAAGGAAGGTAGGACACGGATCCACCGAGGATCAAAAAAAGTTACATTTTTCAATGTTTTCACTTGAGATGTTGCCATGGGAACTGGTCAAAGACTGTGAAATCACCCATCCAGAACAAGCCTTGCCTACGGAGGGGTTCTGGGTAGAGGATCTGTCATCTACAAACCACAACAGTGAGCTGGAATATCACATTGAGCACTGTGTAGAAAAAATCACCTTTCTGTTATATTCATGATTATTGAGCACTAACCAGTGCTCAACCAAACTGATGCAAAAGGTGCACCAAGTCCAAAGCAGTGATCCTCCTCTGCAGTGAATGGGTGCTGTCAGAATGAGAGTTCAAACAGGTGATGAAAACATCACAATAGTCAAAAGTAATCTGCAGTCCATCAATTAACAGTGAAAAAGACATATTGTCTGAATCAGGAGAGCAATATGCACAGATCAAGCACCATTTATAAGTAAAAAACAATCCAAAACAGTTGGTTTAAAGTTAAACCACCTTAATGTTGGATTTGTTTCTTACAAACACACAGCTTTTCACTTTACAAAACATTAACTGATGGACTGGAGTCGTGTGAAGTACTTGTGGATTATTGTGATGTTTTTATCAGCTGTTTGGACTCTCGTTCTGACGACACCCATTCACTGCACAAGAGGATACATTGGAGAGTAAGCGATGTAATGCTAAATTGCTCCAAATCCGTTTTGGACCAACTCGTCTACGTCTTGAACGGCCTGAGGGTGAGTAATCAGCAATTTTTTTAATTTTGCATTTTATTTTTGGGTGAACTATACTTTTAAGAATTGTTGCAATGTTCGGAGTGCTTTTAGTTCAATATTTTCACCTGTTTTTTTGTCTGGCGACAAAAAACCCAAGTCGAATTGCTTAGAAAAGTAATAGTACATCTCTTCTCAAAAAGCCACATGATTTGAGGTATCAATTATGTCCGTAGCACAAACAACGTGGGGTCAAACCCTCTTCAAAATTCCTAATCAAAAGTATAAATAGTAGCCGATTACAATCAAATCACCCAATTACAAAATCAAGAACAACAGCAGGAGCTCAAAGAGTTTGATTATAGGACAGTTAGAGAGGATTCATTCTCGTTCCTGCACCATTCCTGCATTCTCGTTCCTCGTTCCAGGTGACAGAAAAAAAAAAGTCAGTAATCAGTAATGTTTCACTCGCAGGTGTGACACCCACACGGGTGTGAAAGAAGCCAGAGTACATGAACCGGCCTACTCACACACTCATCAAGCCCAGCTCAGCGCTCTAAATCGAGCAGACCGCAGTGCCAATCACCTTCTTCCAACTCACACTCACCCTCCGTCCAAAAAGTAAATGCTTTGCTGAATGTCCTCCTGCTGAGCAGGTTTACAGGCAGTGGGGAAATGTCAGCAGACAGTCAGAGGGTTGCAAAAAAACCCTAAAATGTGTTTGAAATTCTCCTGAAAAGCAGCATCTGGTTAACCTGCCAGGTACAGAATAATTACATTGCAGGTTTCCTAAGAAAAGTGGTAATTTATACAAAACAGTAATCTGTCCAGAGGACCGGCTCGCTACCACAACTCAATTAGTTTCATTCCACAGGACTCACAGTATGCTAATGGATGCCTCCGTTTTCCTCTTCCACTGCTCACCTTAAACTCAATAACATTAAAGGATTAGGTGTAGAATGTCTGTATGCTTTCAGAGTTTCCAGAGGGCCTATTATCAGACCTTATATGAACTTACACTTATTTTTAAAGAGAAATTAGTACAGTGATAAAACTTTTATTAAAATAAATGAAATTATTAAACAAGAAGCATTAATTATTAAGCAAAAAGCAAATGCATACATACATACAGATTTGTGTTTATATTATTTTAATATGGGAGTAGAAAGAGATTGGTGAGTGATACTAGATGAAACTGGAGTAGAAACATTAAATTAAACATGAAATTTTGAAGAAGAAATAATTAAATATATATATTTACTTAAACTCTAGGTTTATAAACCTACAGCTTTCAAAGTTATTTTATCAGACTAGGCGAAAATGCACTGTATGTGAGAACATAACATAGAAATAGCAATATTAACAGAAATATTAATATTTTTGCATGTTACATTTTTACATATTTTTACTTATTGAAATAAAATGAATAACAATTGCTTTAAAGGATTAGGTGTCTAAAGTCTGTGTGCTTTCAAGTCTTTTATCAGACTAGATAAATGTGCACTGTACGGGGTGAGAACATATTTTATAACATAATATTAATAGAAATATTTAAACAATTATTTTAAAAAAGATTTATTGACAAATGAATAAATACTCTTTTATATTTATTTATTTACCAAACAGAATGAAGTAATCCATACAGCCAACTAATCAAATTTTGAATGGTTTCTTTCTTCTTAATTTGCACTTTAAGCAAGGTTTTCCGAGTCTCATGATTGACAGGTGATTCAGACAGACAGTGCTGTAACTGGCAGCCACTGCTGTTTAATGAATGTTCCAATGGACTGTGTTCCATTAACATGTGCAGCATAAAGCCCTTATTTTACTCAAGTATTCAATATGTATTTTAATCTTAATGAAAGCGAAACAGTCTCCGAGAGCACAGAAAGAAGCTTTAAAGAATCACAGGACCTTTTTAAGCTCCATGCGCCGCGGCAGCAGCCCTGATCCTTTGTTCCGTGAAGCTAATCAGCTCCAATCACGCGTCTCTTCCTCCAGACTAGACCCTCATTAGACTAATACCTGTCTTTAGACTATTTATAAACCATTGCCGAAACAAAAGAAATTCTTAGAAGTTTTAATCACTTGGGCCAAGACAAGCTTGTTGCTTTATAATTACAAGGCAGATGCCAAACCGGTCATTGGTTAAGACGCTCGTGGATTGAACCATTGATTGTTGAATTCGAGACAAGTACGCACACAGAATTAATTGCTTGAAAACTACCAGCTACATGTCAAATTAGCATTTGTTTTCCTGTCCTGAATTCTAATTAGTTGTATGCATCTGTTTATGTTTAATTTAAAGTGAGTGGATGAAAAACACCCAAACACAATTTTCTCATAGAACAGATGTTAGTCACACAATCTGGCCTTTTTTTCTTTCTTGATGACTAGATTTATATTCTTATTGCAGTTGTACTGAGAAGAAAATGATGCTATTGAACCGGGACATTACTTTCGTTTTATATTCACACTTTTTTATTTTGCGTTACACTTCAAACCGCAGCCTGGGCCGCAGATCTCCATGACAACAACACAATCTGAGCCAATCAGTGACAAAAGCTCTTGAGAATGCATCGGCCTAATGATGTAGCATCCTGCGGTTGTCCTCGAGTGGCAGATCAATGATGGACCCAATAAAATAGCAATGACCCGTGCAGGCTTTTAGGGAGTCACGACATGCTCCGGTTGATTGAGAACAAATGAGATAATGAATTACCACTGAAGCCTTCAGAGACTAATATGTGGATGCGGATTTGGCACATTTTCCTCATGTTACACTGAATAAATAAATGTGACACATCAGTCATGAGGTAGTTTTGGAGATTTAGAGCCATATGGAGGGTAATGCTTTCACCACCAGGTTATATAGAAACTCTTATTTATCCGTATTTTGTGCTGATGCAGTTGTATCCTCTACAGAAAGAAAAATCAGCAAGGAACATACTTTACAATGTTTACAAAAAATTACATATTACAGTACATACATTTTTGTTTAAACATGATTAAATCAATATAAATCACTGGTAGGCTAATCCACATTGTGTAGTCAGCCTAAATGTAAGATTGGACATGCATTTTCATTTATTTTAAAATATATTTGGGTATATGTAGGTTGAAATGAAATATTATTTTCAATTTCAAAAATATATATTTCACTCATATGTTTATAACATATTAAACATATACTTAAAATATATTTTGGTTAGATTTTTTTTAACAGTATATGTAATATTACATTTATGCTTACACAGCTTAATCGGTAAGCCCCAACATTATTGTAACTTTCTTTCTACATTTCTTCAAAACAATATTGTTAATATCTTGCAGTATTTCATTTTTTTTTTCATTCAAAACCACTGTCAGGGTCCTTGTCTTCATTATTGTGAAAAAATAATAATAATTTTAAAAATAAATAAAACTTTTGACATTTTCATCAGTAGTTTTGTTGACAAGATTAACACTGCCAAAAACTATAACTAATAGTTAGTCCATGTGAAATGTGATAAACTGACTCAGTGGATCTGTTGAGATTCAGTAGAGTGTCCATGTACATTCAAAGGCTTGAGTGTGAGCCAGTAGCTGGTCTTCAGGGGAAAGCTGAGTCCCTGAGCAGACGTGTGGGAGCACAGCGGCTCATCAGAGGTTCATGACAGGTCTGTCAGCCTGCATTATGACAGTTTGAGGACCCGCACACATTGCATTGATGCTTTTTGTGTGTTTAATGTTTATGAAAAATTGTCCCCTGACATTGCCTATAATGAGCATGTCTAGCGGTTTCTAAAATACATTTCTCAGCTTTGTAAGCCTGAAACTGAAGAACTGCCTACTGCAAAGACAAAATGAAATCTCATTAGAAAGTGTATCGCTTGTCAAATATAGGCCAATTTATTAAGTGCTTTTTCAACAGTGTGTAGTGTGTTTTTGTTTCCAATATCTTACACTCTTGTGCACTAGTTTCAGTTTCTATGGTTGAAACTATAAAGGAAATAAAATCATTCATGTGAATATTGTGAAAATGTAAAAATAAATAATAATAATAAATTACTCAAAATGGTCATTTAAAAATCGGAATTTTATTTTTTAATTCTTTGAAGCAAAACATGAAATTTCTTATATGCTATATATAGACAATATTATGGAAGCCCGTTTCTGCCACTGAATAAAAAAAATTTAAAAGTTAATTGCGACTTTTTATCACGCAATTCTGACTTTTTTTCTCGCAAGTGCAAGGTTACATTTCGCAATTCTGACATTTTTCCACAGAATTGTGTAATACAAACGTGAGATTCTGACATTTTTTCTCCGAATTGTGTAATACAAACATGAAATTCTGACGGGGTTTTTTTCAGACTTGTGTAATACAAACGTGAAATTCTGACGTTTTTTCCCCAGAATTGTGTAATACAAACGTGAAATTCTGATTTTTTTCTCAGAATAGTGTAGTACAAACGTGAAATTCTGACTTTTTTCTCAGAATTGCATGATATAAACTCAATTATAAAAACTCGCAATTCTGCCTTTTTTCTCAGAATTACGTGATATAAACTCAATTAAGAGTTATAAAGTCAGAAAAGCGGGATATAAACTCGAAATTTGCTCAAATAATTGTGCAATTTTTTTGTTTGGATCTCGCAATTCTGACTTTTTATATAAACTCACAATTGCATGTTATAAAGTCTAATTCTAGGGTGGGGGGGGGGGGG
>NW_015505464.1:637852-643093 GCF_001515645.1 Sinocyclocheilus grahami | reverse complement strand
GGGGGGGGGGGGGGATGGGGGAATTATGTTCTAAGAATTGTGAGGTTATATCTCAGTCTGAGATTTAAACTTGCAATTCTGAGAAAAAAAGCAGTAGCCCCTCACTGCAGAACACACACAAGATCCAGGGGGCGTGGTTGGATCCACATTTAGGGGGTGGAGATTGGTAGATTTAGGGGTGGAGATGGGTGGGCTTAGGGATCAGGGGGTGGAGACGGGTAGGTTTAGCTATATGTAAGGTGGGAGGAGTTGGATCTGGAGCCAACCACACCCCCCGGATCTTGTGTTCTGCAGTGAGGACCATCTCAAAAAAAGTCAGAATTGTAAGTTTATTTTTTCAAGCAATTGCAAGTTTATGTCACGCAATACTGACTTTCATAACACAATTTAAAATAGTCAGAATTGTGAGATGTAAACTCGCAATTACCTTTTTTATTTAGTGGCAGAAACGGGATTCCAAACTATATAGACTCATCGAAAGTCACAGAGTATTTTTTTAATCTCTGTATTTTTGGAGATTGGTGGCATAAAACGTCTATTTATATTATGGACTAACAGTTTGGAAAGTTGGTTGCTTCAAAATCCACACAAAAAATGCATCGTTCATAACACAAACTTTATTTTCAAACTATTTGTTACATCACTTTAAACTACCAAAAAATACTTCTAAATTTTAATTTGTGGACTGGTTTCAGAAGAGCAGCTTCACATAAAATCATATAACAGGCCCCAAAAGGAACAAGTAGAAAAACGAGGCTGGATTATTATTAACATGCAAAATACAATCATGCATCTGGCCCTGCATCTGCAAAAAAAGAACAAAAACAGAAAAAGAAAGCCTGAATGTCCATAGATATTCTAATTCAAATAGCTATTCATTCTCTAAGATCCAAAATGCTTTACAATGTAAGAACATTACGAAATTTAGCAAAATCTCAATAAACCTTTATAGAAAAGAAAACAACAGATAATCCAACTATTCTTCAGATAATCCCAGTCATCATGCTTCCATCAGTAGGACTTTTTGAGTTTTTGCTTTCTTCATGGTTGTAAGTCTGTACATGTACACATGTACATAATAGGAACGGGAGCATTGCAACACCTATGCAAGCCTCACAGGCTACGCATGCAAACAAAGCAAAGTAGAACAGATTAGGATTCAAATTCACAGAAACGTGCTAGTTTTTTGTAATGAGCGTTAGCTCGGCGCTTCAGTGGCCAAACGTCCTGGAAGACTCATACTCGCTGGGGCACTTGGGCTTGATCCCCTTGCTGTTGTAATAGTCCACCACCTGGTTTGGGACTTCGGCTAAGACACTTTTTGCCAAAGCAGCAGGAGAGGCCTGATAAGATGCAGAAGAAGAACAGAAACAAACAGCGAATCAAACATTTGCAGGGCCATTTATCCATTTCGCCATCTGGTCCAGTTTGCCATTTCCGCGCTAATGATGTGTGAAGATACTGTACTTGCTGAAACCCACATGCATGGTGATGGAAAAACATCCGGAAACTTGAGCAAAAGTGACTCGTGTGACTCAAAGACGCTGAGAGGAAATCAGAGGATAGCCACGTCAAACCCCTCCAGCCCCTGCTGGCCAATTAGATGCAGGAGAGGAGATTCTCAGATAGAGAGACGTGGCTGAGATGGTGGTGTTTGTCAGGGGCTATCAATACAGTACATGTCTGGAAAGAAAACAAGTCTTGGCATATTTCCTGAGAGGATCCCAATAAACCGTCACTTTTGCTTATATGGACACTCTTGTCATATTTAGAGACATGCCATGTCAAATGTATATATTCATTCATTATATGTTCTATATGTTGACTGTTGTAATAACTAATTATAAATATGTTTAAGTTGAAGTACTAAAAGCTATATTATATATATATATAATATAGCTTTTAGTACTTCAGCTTATATATGTGTGTGAAATATGTTTAAGTTGAAGTACTAAAAGCTATATTATATATATATATATAATATAGCTTTTAGTACTTCAGCTTATATATGTGTGTGTGTGTGTGTATTTATATATTTTTTACATTAAAAAAACTAAAAATCACGAAGCATGCATTTTTCATTCTAATTTTAGTTGTAATTTTTTTGTAGTTTGTTGCATGTTTTGTGATTTTTAGTTTTTTTTATTTAAATATTCTCTCTCTCTCTCTCTCTCTCTATATATATATATATTAAAGCTAATTTAATATATAATAAATATATATAAAAATTTAAGCTAATAAATAATAATAATAAAAATAATAGTATATACATAATATTAAGATAACTAAATTCAGAAGAACTAAATGTACAAATATCATGGTTTTATTTGTTTGCTGTGAATCTACCAGATATGTTAGATAAACTATATCTAACAAAATTAATCTGGTAACTAGTTTTAAACAGTAAATTTCTGTATTGGCACATTAAAATGGGAATTCTGGCCTGTTCCACCTCAGAGGTCTTGACCTTTGTTTGTAATACAGTAGAAAACATAAAAATTATGAAATATTATTACGCTCTAAAAAAAATGCTGGGTTAAAAAAGGACAAACCCAGCTATTGGGTTGTTTTGAACCCAACCGCTGGGTCAAAACAACCCTATAGCTGGGTTTGTCCCTTTTTAACCCAGTGCTGGGTTATATTTAACCCAGCATTTGTTAGAGTGTACAATTTAAATTTTACATTTATTTTCAGTGTCACATTTATCTTCAGTGTCACATGATCCTTCAAAAATAATTCTAATATGCTGATTTGGTGCTCAAGAAATATTTGTTGTTATTAATAATGAAAACATTTGGTGGAAACTGACATTTTTTTCCACATTCTTAGAAATTTCAAAAGAACATTTATTTGAAAGATAATTTTTAAATAACTAATAAATGTCTTAACTGTCATGTTTTATCAGTTTAACCTTTGCTGAACAAGAGTATTGATTTCTTTTAAAAAAAATAAAAATCTTACAGACCTCAAACTACTGAATAGTAATTTTCAGAATGTTTCTAAATCACTGAATCAAAAACCTTCCTCGGAAAACCTTTGTGCTCTTTATTAAAAAACACAATCCTTTATAACAGCAAAGACTGTGGGGTTTGTCACAGTCAAGTTAACCCACTCGAGAGGTAACGTTTCTCTGTGCATTCTGTGGTTTGGTTTTCCACCAGGGACCGGCAGAAGATGTGGTAATTAATGGAGCAGTCAAGCTTAATTTTATTGGGCGTATATGCAATTCCCATGTTTGAACAAATTTCAGTATATGATTGTAGGGACTTTTTTTTCTTTCTTTTTGGCAAAACAAAAGTGTTGTTTTTATATTATTTATATACTGTTATGGTATTTATTAATATTTTGAATTCAATTTTATGTTTATATTTTTACTGGGATTTAGTCACACTAATTTTGTTATGTGCTTTTGACATTTTTTACGGTTCTAATTAGTTTTTATTTCAGTTTTAGTTGAATAATTTTAGTAGTTCAACTGAAACTAATTTTATTTCAGTTAGTTGCAAAGGCCACATTTCTAATTTTTATTATAAAGTTATTTTTTGTTATCTATATTTCTATTTCTATTATTATTGTATAATAGATAATATATTTATATTATTTCTGTTTTATTGTATTTTAGCTTTATTGCATTTAACAAAAAATATTTTTAATAGTTTGAATTTTATTTGTATAGTTTGAATTAATTTTTTTTATATTAGTTTTACATTTTAAAATGTAAAATTTCAATGTTTTCATTTAAGAACCAGGGATCTCATCACCTTGGACAACCTGGAAAGTGATAGTATAGTGATAGTATATATATATATATATTATATATATACACATACATATAAACTCACATGTTTGAAGTTACGGAACGGCACAAACTGTACGATGTCACGCAGCACTGGTTCCCCTTTAGGCGAACGAAGGATTCCGTCATCACCGTCCAGCATCTCCATGTCAGTGAAATCGGCGCTTCCAACTCCCACGATGATGACAGACATGGGCAGGTGAGAGGCGTGGACGATGGCCTCTCTAGTGTCCGCCATATCTGTGATCACACCGTCCGTCAGGATGAGCAGGATGAAGTATTGCTGCATGGAAGCAAGAAAAGAAAAACTTTAGAATAAGAGAAACTTTAGCGATGACGAGAGATGGAATAGAAACGGGCTCACCATGGCCTCTTTGGTGTGCATTTCCTCAGAGGCAAAGTTGGCCACTTTCTGGATGATTGGGGCAATGTTTGTGGGACCGTACAACTGGATCTTAGGAAGGCAATTCTGGTAGGCCTCTACCACACCCTGGATACCTGCAAAGTTTGAAAAGCTGTGTGAGCTACAGATTACTCACTAATAAAATTCCAGGGTTATTTTCTTAAACTAAAACTAAAATAATAATAATAGAAAAAAGAAAATAAACGTATTTCATTATTTGAAATAAAACAAAATAAAAATAAAACTTGTAAACTTAATTTCATTTCAGATAGTTGCCATGGCAACATTTCTCATTTTCATTTAAAGTACTAACACAACTAAAACTAAATAAACTAAAAATGTAAATAAAAATAATTACTTGAAATAAAATATATATTAACTGAAATAAAAATAAAAAAGAACTTATTTAATTTTAGAGTTATTTATTTTAAGTTTAATTTAAGTTTATTTAAAGTTTCATTACTTAAAATAAACATTGACTGGAAAAAAATTCAATACATATATAAAATAATTTTATCTCAGACAGTCGCCAAGGCAAAATTTCTAGTACTGAAGTACTAAAGTAACTAAAAATCATTAAAAAAAAACTGAAATAAAATATAAAACAAACAAACTTTATTTCAGATGCCAAAACATTTCTCATTTTCATTTTAAGTTGAAGTACCAAAAAAACTAGAACTACCGAAACTAAAATTTAAAAATAAATTACAATAAAAAAAACTAGACAATTTAAGAAAAAAATGACAAAAAAAATTACTCAAATTAAACAAAAACATTCAAAATGTTAACAAAGACTAAATATCCTAGTATATCAATACTAAAATAATTGTATCTCTTATATTTGATCATTCATTTTATTTCTTTTTTCTTTTTTAATGCTTAAAGACTCTTCATGGGGTGTAAACTGACGGGCAATACATTTAAAGGACCGGAATGAGTGTCAGTGAAGACTCAATCTCTGCAATGAAGCAGATGATTCTGATTCTGATTCTGATTCTAATGCTGTTTACTGATTCACTGAGCATGAATCTTAAGGTCAGCC
>NW_015505464.1:628861-637069 GCF_001515645.1 Sinocyclocheilus grahami | reverse complement strand
CGCTACATAAGATATATAATTTTTGTTGGATACCATGGAAAAAATAAGTGATAGAAATTGAATTAAATACACTAGCATTTAAATGTTTAGTGTTTAAAAGTTTAATTTCAATTTGAATAAATATTGAATAAAATCTTTATTTCAATAAGGATGCATTCAATTGACAAACAAATTAGGTATAAACATTTATAATGTTATAGAAAAAAATATATTATAAATATTTCTATATAAATAAACATTTCTATTTAAAATAAATGCTGTTCTCTGAACTTTTTTATTCATCAGATTCCTAAACAAAATGTATTACAGTTTCCACAAAATGAAAATTAATATTAAGCAGCACAACTGTTTTAACTGTCATAAAAATAAGAAATGTTTCTTGAGCAGCAAAGCAGCATATTAGAACGATTTCTGAAGGAAATCTGCATAGTTGCCCGAAACACCCCCTTTGCTTTGCCCCCTTGCTCTCAAAGATTATTTAATTTTAGTTTTGTTTTTGAATTTGGCCAGCGGTTATGAAAACATGAATGATAATTTCTTTTAATGCGGTGCGCTGTCGCCCTTTCTACGTAAAAATCAGTCAAATCATGTAATGTGAATGTTGTACACTGCTCGAGACTAAAAAAACCAGTTGAAAGCATACCGAGCCGTGGAAGAGACACTGTTTCTCAAGTGCTTTCCACGAGCGCAATTCGAGACGGAGTGAAACATGGACAAATGTGTTTCATTAATTCGTTCATAACCACTCATACCCCACTCCACTGCCTTCTACTTCTACTTCTGAAAAGCCATAATGGGCAAAGTTTGGTATGGCATCAGAATTAAGTCATGACCTCTTCCAGCAGGGTAGTACTAATCTCTTGATTGTGGCAAGATGTTTACACCCCACTGCTCAAAGGTTTACAGATGAGTAAAACTTTCAGAAGAAATGATTTTGGAAGAGTGAGAAGACTACAAATTGGCCTCTTTCATGGAAAGCAAACAACCGTGCTCTCAAGACGCCTCGCCACGGCTTGTCTACAATGGGTTGTCAATATCTGGAAAGTAAAAATGACTTATAATTGCACACCAATGTCATTCACACCATTCAAGCATACTGTGCGTCTCATCCAGGTTCATCGGAACCGCAAAACTGTCATGCTGGATTTTCCAGACAATACCAGGGCAGAAAGGTGCGCTCTCTGCTCGGGGTAGATTGGCTGGCATGTGTCCTGGTGGGGCTGCGAGCCATTTGCTATTCCTGGAAGAGACAGGCCTGGCTGCTTGATCAAAAGCTGAGTGGTCTGTGCCCATTCTGGGCGCCACCCTGGTGTGTCTGCGCTGATAGAGGTGGAACAGAAATAGCAAGGGAAATCAAGTGACACCAATACACTGGAGCGATGATCAATTTACCCTGCTTATGGCTGAAGACAGGGATGATGGGAAAGCTAAGCACTAAACACAAACTGAGAGCAAACTAAATACAAAATCCAATCATTTGCAACTTCTGACTTGACTTCCAAGCCAATGCCATCCCAAAGAGAGTTGGGTTACATTTGAATGCATAGATGGCTTGGCAGAGGCTTGCTCACAACAACAGAATTATCATTTATATTACTTTACTTTCCCATCAGTTTCTGTATTTCAAGCATTCATTGTTCTTATATTTTAATCTTTACTCTCTGATAGCAGCCACCCATTTAGAAGACATGAGTTTTTGCAGCACAGGGCGGTTAAATAAAAAGCAGAGTGCTAACAAATTTCAATAAAATATGTAAACATGTATCCTACAAAATTAAACAACGTCCTAAAACTCTGTACAAGAAGTTCTGATCTAATGCAAGGCACCACTATCATTTCACCAAGCCTTAAAACATCTTGTTTTTGTGATGATGTGATATTTTGTGCTAACGTGTCATTTTTACCTGCTGTCATGGCCCAGAAAGACTAATTACTGAGGAGGAGGAGGGTGTGACAACAACGTCATCCACGCTTCCCTCCTTCAGACATTCCCCTCAAGCCGTATATTTTATAGCAGCATTAAACATTAATGTATACACCTTTGTCAATAGCGTAGCTCTGTAATTCAGTTATGCATATATTGATCTCCTTTGTGTGAGGGGACTGTTTGACTTTGCCAATGATATGTTGAGGCTTTAAGTAGTTCAGTCCCAGTGGGCAAAGGTCGAATAGGGAAGTTAATGAATCTGCATTGAGGAGATCATTCAAGCTATATGGTCTGGAATAGATCAAATATTTGGATGAATGCACCATCATACCTGCACATTCTGGGTTGTCCTCGTTGAAGTTTACTGCAAAGTCATGTGAAACCTGGGGGAAAAAGAAAGAAAAAAATAAACAACCTTCTTAGGCTATTTGTGGCATGAATAATATACTCGGAGTATAATTCATGCCATATATTATGCAATTGTTCGTTCTTTGAATTTGATTGGCTGAGCAGCTTTTCAAGAGTTCTGATATATAGCCTAACAGCAGGGACTCTTCGCTAGATACTTTCCATCCAAAGTTGCGAATTTAATTATGCGCAGTTTTGGAATATCGCATAAAACATTTGCGAATAAAGCACAGTTTCCATCCGAGTCAGGAGAACAAAATCATCACTTTCTGATAAACTAGCACTAAATATCACTAATAAAAGTAGGAGAAGCAAGTTATCCCATTCAA
The DNA here is from genome assembly GCF_001515645.1 of Sinocyclocheilus grahami. Taxonomy (NCBI): domain Eukaryota; kingdom Metazoa; phylum Chordata; class Actinopteri; order Cypriniformes; family Cyprinidae; genus Sinocyclocheilus; species Sinocyclocheilus grahami. The sequence continues at coordinate 634,405 of NW_015505464.1, read as the reverse complement.
TTGTGCAAAGCCACATGACTTTTTTGATGTGCATGGAGGAATTTATTCAGCAAATCCATTTCCATCTCCCATTATTCGCATGAACTCTTTTTCACACAAGTCAAAAACCACCTCAAGTGAGCGTAAAAACTTTATTTATTTTTTTTGGCTTTTCCATCACTCGTTTTTGATACTGCAAAATGCGCATAAAAACAGGGTGAAGAAAACACAGCTACTGGTCAGGATTTTTTCAGTGACACTTTTGCAGGTTACACCGGTAGGTGTAAATCACAATCACAAATCACAGTTTTTTTTAATCACTCAAACAATTCAAAAACACTATTTCATTCAGGAGCTAAACACATGTCAGAGTCACTGAATTATTCACTCAACTGATTTGTTCAAAACGATGAGTCATTCGGGTGTGAATCACCATGTGATGGGAAGTCCAAATTAATTTCTGCAAAGTGATTCTTTTGGACTGTTCCTTTCAGTGAACTAGTTCAAAAAACGGTTCACCAGTTCTTTTTACAACAGCACGTAATTCTGACATCCCTACATCACTCAAACATATTATTAAAGCCATATGTAGACACATTTTTTGATTAATTAGGGGCCAAGCACCGAAGGTGCAATGGCACCTATTGTATCCGTTGACGTTCTTCTTCTTCCGCTCTGGAAGTCTATGGCAGCCCATAGAACCGCTTGCGGGAAAGTTTTGAAATTTGGCACACTCATAGAGCACAGTCTCAACATTAACCACAGCAAATTTGAAGTCTCTAACTAAAACTCTCTAGCGCCACCACTTGTCCAAACTTTCACTCATGTTTATGCTAATAACTTTTTAACTGTAAGGCACAAAAGGAAAATTCTATTTTTCCTCTGATTCCTTGGCTCATGCCGAGTCGAATGAACGGAGGTAATTCGTAAAGTTTAGTTTTTTGCTATTTTTAATTGTTTGTAAAACTTACTTTTTCAGACTCGTCCTAGACGGTTCGGCCGATTTTCACCAAAATTGGCTCAGATCATCTTCAGACCATGCTGGCAAAAAGTTATGGAATTCAAGTTGATTCGTGCAACCGTTCTTGAATAACGCGCGAACTAATTGGTGTGTGTTATAACAAGCATGACTTGAGGCTACATGCAGTGTTTCAGTGCAGTGCCACCTAGTGGTCAGGAGATATAAAAAAATGGCTATTTTTGCTTATAACTTTTGAATCACAAAACTGATCTCTTTAGATTCAGTGGAGCATGCCAAGCCAATTTTCCCATGTCAGCCATTTTGGGTGTCGGCCATTTTGAATTTTGTCATAATATGCAATATTTTATGAATGAATTGATGTATCGTTATGAAACTTGGTATGCATCTTCGACACCATGCCCTGATGGTACTCAAAAAGTTTGTGGCCAAAAGTTATAATGAAATTTCTGAAAATGCTAATAATTTTGCTTACATTAGCCTATTGTAATGAGACTGATATTGATAGATTCCTTGGATCATGCTGAGAACATCGATACCAATTTTGCCATAATTGGCTGAACTTCCTGTCCGCCATTTTGATTCATGTTGAAAATCTACTTTTTCGAACTCCTCCTAGACCGCGATTTTCACCAAATTTGACTCGGATCATCTTCATACCAAGCTGGCATAAAATTATGGATTTCGTGTCGATATACAAAGCGGTTTTCATTTAACACATCAACCAATTTGCTGGAAAGATGCCAAACTGCATCTGAGGCTGTATCTCTGCAAAGCTTTGACATATTTACTCCAAACTTTGTATGTGCCATTGTCACCTCACACTGACCAGGCAACATAATTTTGGTAACAGCACCACCTATTTGTCAAGAGTAATAAACCATTCATTAACAATTAATTATTAAATTTTCAAAAATGATAATAACTTATGCATTTTGATTTATGTTGAAACCCTACTTTTTCGAACTCCTCCTCAACCGTTTGTCCAATTTTCACCAAAATTTAGTCAAATCATCTTCAGACTGTGCTGACAAAAAGTTATGGATTTCGTGTTGATAGACAAAACCGTTTTCGTACAGTGCCACTTCAAATTTGAGGCATGATGCCAAAATGACTCTGAGGCTGTATCTCTGCAAAGCTTTGACATAATGACAACATACTTTGTGTGTGTCAATGTCACCTCACAAAGAACACACCGAAAGGATTTGATTACAGCGCCACCTGTAGGTCAAAAGTGATAAGCCATTTAATCATATTACTAGAGGTTGTATTTATGCCCCCATTTTTTATTTATTTTTCAGCCATTTCATTTACAATCATCCTAAAATTGCTTTAATTATTCATTGTTGCATTTGGTCTGATGCTCCATGCCATGCTTAGCTCCTCATTTTGCCTCTGGACTGCTTGGCCCCGTAATTGCTGCTTGCAGCTATACTTTATATTATGTTTATTGTCAGCAGTCTTACATTCATTCTCAATTGGTACTGTTGCTGTGATCGGTTTAGTGTAATGTTGACTCCAGAACTGTTGTAAGAATTGTTTGTACAAAATTATTAATTGCAAAAATCAATAATCAAAAACAGATATTATGGTTTTATGACCACATTACTCCCTTTTGAGTCAGAATATTGAGCACATTTGATCACTTCATTGATCGATTTGAGATGCAGTGTTTCAAACCATTCAGTCTGAATGGTTTCTACCGAATAGAACCGATTCAAAAGAATGATTTTTTAATTCGTTTGTACTGTGCGTTGCTCAAAGTGTTGATTCTGTGTTAACCTCATTCTGAACTTTTTTGGTTGGTGAAACCAAAAATAGACAATAACTGGCAATATTGTCTAAAATTACTCAGCATCTTGTTCACTGAACTCTTGTTCAATCTCGCAGTCGCGCTGTCTTGATTATAATTAGTCAGCTGCTGCATTCTGTAGTCAAATATATTTATATACTGATTGCTACATTGTATAATTGTCCCATATCTCAGTTACCATTTTGCTGTCTCTATCACATAATAAATGAATCAAACTTAAATCAGTATTTATTTGTTTGTTTGTTTGTTTGTTTGTTTATTTATGTGAAGTGAGTAGTCTTGAAATAAGAAGGATAAAGTACATTCAGCTGGTCAATATTGCTGGTCAATACCCCCTCCAGATTTATTCAAGACCCTTCGCTTCATGTTGTAAATAATCACATGATTTTCAATACAATTTGTTTGAATACTTTAAAGAGATTTTAAAAATAAGTCTGAAGTGAGGACTGTACATTCAGATATTTGATCCATCTAGTCAAAACTGTTGAAGCCTAAGATGAATACAAAATACTCTCAGCTCTACACAAAGGCACATTATCTATAAGAGAGAAATGAACCTGCTGACATCAGTTCATACATTACTCCAGCGGTAGCCTAATGAGAAGCATCTTTCACTCTTCATCCCAATAATGAAAAAATCCCATTGCACCCCCATCGCTATAATTGATAAAAAAGTTACCTTGAAGTCTGGAGGTATCCGAGCACCAAAGCCAAACGCCGGGAACATTTTGTCACTGCATGGAAACGAAAGTGGACAGGAGATTAAAGCTGGCAGGAATTGAGGATCTTGGGGATTACTTACCAAATTTCCCATCATGCTTTCCTGTCTCAGTGGCCCCTCATCACTGCTCATTTGTAATAGACACAGATTTGCCTAATTGTTATTGTTAGTGCCTGCCAAATTAGCAAGCGCTGTGATTTCAGATTTCATCCCAACCAAATGTCCTGATGGATGTGCATTCATCTCATTCTGGAGTGATGCCGGAGCTCGACATGGTGCTGGAAATTAGCTTTTTAATGACCTTTCAGAGAGCTGAAATAACAGCTCAGCTACAGTGGTAAAAATTGCTGGGATTTAGAATGTTATCCAAAAACTGCTTCGGGGTTTTTTAAATAATCACCAACTGTTAAAATGCAAAGGCCACAGGTCTAATAAAATTAGGTTTGAAAATAACAGGCTGTCTGTCAAAATGTAACTCCCACCTTGTTTTGCTGTCTTTAGCGTATGTTTAATTAAAACAGGCCTAGTCTGTGGATGACATATTCTACTGTTTTTACAACAAAATGGAGTAGCTATGTAAATTGGGATGAAAATAAAACTTTTTTTTTTTTCATAAATTCCTATTAACCACTCTCTATTTACTGTTTGAAGTGAAAAGCATTGTAAATTAAGTTTTCAATGTTGTGTCTTGGTGTAACCAACTACCTGTTTTTACCGTTTCAAGTTCAGGACATCACATTTCTTCATATTATATGTGTGCCTACAGCAGCAAGTCAGTCACTGACTTACCAGAAGGTGTTTTCTCCTAAAGAAACTAGTCTCAAACTGGCTTCCAAGGCACCATAACATCATGTATAAAAACAAATGTGTGACCTGCATATTGCTCTCTGTGCTCCAGGGCTTTCCGTTTAAAAAAAATAAAAAATCTGTCACTGTAGGTAAAACACACACCATCACATGAAATATATATATTTTTTCTTGTAAAAAATGTTCTTTGGTCAGAATACATGGCTACTTTTGAATGGCCATCAATGGTGAATGATGCATCCACATCTAAAAGGTTTTGGAACCATGCTAACCAGCCAAACCTTGACCCCTTGTTTCCTTCACATTTTTTATCTTTTAGACTGCCTACATATTACATAAATAATAAAACCCCAATGTTGGGACTCTACTTTACTCACTATACTGTCAAAATACTGCACACTCTGAGAAAGAGAACTGACTCGCATATGTGTGAACCCAAACAACTGGTGTATGAAAGAAAGTCGAGGACCTTGAGAGCTGAAGTTGGGATTTGATTGGCTGTTCAGCCAGCTCACCTGTCATAGTCTTGGCAAATCTCCCCCACTGCGACTAAAGCTTTCAGATACTCATTAGGCTGGTAGGGGTGGATGTAGTGTAATGAACAACTGTTTCTAGGATCCCCATTAGAGGCTGTGAAATCAATCGCTACCTGAAAAGACAAGCAGCAATCAAAGTAGTGCTTTCACACTAATTACTCAAAATGTATACACCATGTGGAGAATTGCTACAGAGCGCTGTCTCCTAACGGCATTGACAGAGAGTAAACAGATTGTATAGAGCTGTAAAATGCATGAGTTTATGTAGGCGTGGGACTATGCATGTACGTAGATAAAATATACCTGGCTTGTATAGTTATGACAAACATATTAACACAATATTCCCATTATATACCAAATGTCATGCACCAAAATTCAATAGTATGGACACACTTCACTGACTTTGTTTCTCATGATCATAAAACCCATGTCATCTTAAATAGTGTGTTCTCAAACCCTTTTTAGTAGGACCACTAATAAAATAAAATAAAAGCTGGACTATGTAACACTACAAATCAGGGGAAAATACCTATAGCTTATACCCAATGTCTTGAAATAGTCTCTATTACCAACTACATTTGATCAAAAGTTAAGGTTGACACAATCATATAATTCAATGGTTTAGACAATTAATTCAATGTTTGTGCTTTCTGTATATATATACGTGACCCTGTCTGTGAAATCCAGGCTAAAGTCTCAAAATCGAATT
>NW_015505464.1:627363-628778 GCF_001515645.1 Sinocyclocheilus grahami | reverse complement strand
GTGTGTGTGTGTGTGTGTGTGTTTATCAATTTACTCATTAATAACCCATATGGATTTTATCTACAGTGCATGTACCAAATTTAACTGATCACATCCCTGAAAGTAAGATCCCTCTCCTTTAGCAACACCATTTTCTGTTCAAGCAGGAAAGGTTGGTAAAAACAGTTTGCTTTCTAGAGAAATATCAACACCTATTAAAACTGCATGTTATATCAATTAATAAAACAAATATGAGATCAGTTTAACTGAAACTAATTCTAAAAACCTTTCAGGAGACTGTACATGAGAACAATTCAGAAAGAACATATTGTGACAGATAATAAAAGTAATGAAACACTACGGTGCACACAAAAGTGTCATGCGAAAATAACAGTGCTGTTAGCAGGCGAGACAATTATTAATTTATAAATTATGCAAAAAAAAAATTTTTTAGAATGACACTGTTTTTCCTGTTCCCATTAGTATGTACATGGTAATGAATAATAAATCATAAGTGCTCTAACTAATAATAACATAATTCATTAAACAAAACTGGCGGCTATGCTAATGCCAGAGAAAGCAAATAATAATGGATGATTCGTTTTATAAATATAAACACAGATAAATGAACACCATCAACTAAGAAAGAATGAGTTGTATCTGTCTGGACTTACTGTAAACTGTATTTGGCAACCACCCATGATGTAGTCCAGAAAGGAATGCATCTTAATGATCTGTGGATACAAAAGGACAGGTTATCGTGAATTCAAGCACTTTCACGTTGCTATCTTCTTCTCATCACTTCTAATTTATGTCAACTATGATCAAATTCATTGGCCATTTGCAGAGCTAGAATCTCACATTTTAGCCGGATGGAATGACTTCTAGCTGTGTGAAGTTCCCACCTCCATCTACTGTAACCATAAACGCCTCTGCTGACAGCATGACACTGCCACTTTTTGAAATACTGGGCCTACGGGGAGGAGACAAGGTCCTCTAGAGAGCATAATTTCATGATGAAAAAATGTTACCTTGCACTGATTCAGAATGACAATCCCAGAGTTCTTGTAATTCTTCTTCTTGACTTTATATTTAGGGTTTATGCATTCCCACTGGACCTGTCATTGTTTCAAACATATACAAATAAAAAATAAAAACAAACCATTAGCTTTCCATCATTACTGGTTGGAGTGGGCGATCAAGACATCCTGGACAATATAATAGCTTCATTAGAACGTGTGAGATGGTGCATAATAGCTTCCCATTGGAGCAGCGAAAAGGCCAAAAACAAGTGCTCCAGTCGACAATAGACTCAGAAAACAACAATTTCAGTCATAATAATGAGGAATGATGTCAAGCCTGGAAGCAATGTTCTAAAATAATTAGCAGACTCTGGTACTGCCGCCTGCGGTATAGAGATACCAGCCCAAAGCGTT
>NW_015505464.1:624488-627000 GCF_001515645.1 Sinocyclocheilus grahami | reverse complement strand
TACACAGATATTTCAAAATAGCATTTAAAAAACTTTCCATCAATTATGTCATTAAATTAAATCATTCTAATTATGCAATTATTCCACTTATAATTCCATTAGAGCACATTGTTCTTTTGCAGTCAGTAATTTTGAGTTCAGTTATGTTTTTTGGTATGTGTACATCAGGTCCTTCTTAAATGGATTTGGTTTCAAAGAATCAACGAATCAAATAATCGATAACTCAAACAATCACTGAATCAATCCAAATCTATCTGTCTGTCTAGCTATCTATCTATATACATCTATCTATCTTTTTAGATGATGAGAATATGAGAGAAAAATCTAGCTGTTCAGTTCAGGGATACTGGAGGTAATTCTCTACAGAATCTGTTAAAGTACAGAAGAAACTAAACTGACTGTGACCCACATGAAGATATCCTCATATAACCTCATTCCTCTTTCATCTTTCACTTTTGCTGATTACTCTTTGAACCGAACTAGTTCCTACTCATCAGTAGCTTAACCTGCTCTGAATATCTCACAGAGCTGTTTCAAATAAAGTCAATTGGATTAAAAAATATGCTTGGCTTGTAGATGGTGTTCTCTGTGTGTTGGATGTGAAAGTACTCAAATAAATTGATACATTTTTTATAACAAGTTTAAAACTGTTACCTGTTTTCCATCCATCGCTGATCGCATCTCTTTGAACGTAGCTTGAAACTCCCCTATGAAATCGTGCTTTCCGTTCGAGTCCCAGTCCCACACTGTACACTGGATGTTAAGGGAAGAACACAACAGGCTGAAATTTAATATTAATAAGGCATCTAAAGCAAATCTCACTAAAGCCTATGTGTTGGTCCAGTGGCATGCATGATTGAACTCTTGCGTCTTTCACTTTTTTCATCTCATTTCAATTGAGTTCTTCTCTCCTCATACTCCCCATCCCCTTCGAATACATTCGTTTCCTCCACAGACATCTAGTTTGGATACCATTTTTTCAGCATTCCTCTGGAGCAGAAATCAAAGATATTCTGCTGGATGTGCACACCATCTACTCTTGTTGAACCCATTCTGGCTGCCTACATACGGTCCACAGAGAACGCTGATCACCACAAATGTCTGGAACCCAAACACACAGCATAAAGAACTGGAGCAGATTTATCATTACTGTGCCCCATACATTCATACATTAAACATAAAGTGACATTACAAATTAATTAAAGTTTAATGGTTTTCTGCAATATTCAGGACAACAGGGGGTTGACTTACCAATCGTCTAGATCGACTACCAATCTCACAGTCAAATATAATGCTGCTATAAAAGATGAGACCAGGGCATAGTGTGGGTGCTTTTTATTCACACAGTACTTAGCCTTAGCAATTCTGTTACCACATTTTCATACTTTTATGATGCAAGACGGAAATGAGTTGGACAAGCACAATTTAATGCTGATGTGTGTAATTTTTCTTATATACCCTTTTTCTTGTATACCAGCATATGCCAACTATAACTAAGCCATTTGTAGCCATTTAATCAGCCTGAAACAGCGAGATTGGCTCAAGTAATTCCATTAGATGGGGGCAGGACTATCTGTCCAACCAATAGAAGACAAAGTGTTAAAAGATATTCTGAGGGAAACCTATTTAGAAAAAAATAGCTTCAGTTTTAAAAGCTTTAAAAGAAAAACAAATTCTAATTCATCGAACATTTCTAATTCATCAACAACAACAAAAAACTCAGTAATTTGTGAAACATCTGGGGGGGAAATGTAAAATTAAGCAGCAAGGTAAGAAAGGATACTAAGGCCCAATCCCAATACTACCCCTTAGCCCTTCCCCTTTCCCCTACCCCTCCATTTCGCGCGTTCACGTGAAGGGGTAGGGGTGTCTCGATTCTCTTTTGGTTGGAGGGGTAGGGGTAGGGGAAGGGCCAGATAGCCCTTCAAACGAAGATTTTTCGGGACCACACTTCAAATTAAGGGGTATGAATTATCTCAGCGTAAAGCGACTTCAGCATGGCTGCCCGAGCGAACAAAAAGACACACAAATGTAAGCATTTTTGGCATTAATAAAGATTTTAACGAAAAGTAATCATTTGTTTTATGTTACTTTCAATCGTGAGTTCATATTTACGGTCATGTTACTCAAAGAAATGTTTGCAAAAAATCACTAAAATTTGCTAATGTCACATCATTACAGACTATACACGATAGCGCCACAACATATTTTCATGTCTGATCAGGGCGATAACCACCATAGACATTGAGGGGGGCTAGTCCCCCCAATAATTATAAATCGCTAAACCCTTTTCTCAAATATTGCCAGTTGGAGAGCGAGAGAGAGAGAGAGAGAGAGTTGTGTGTATGCGCGTCTGTGCGTTTCTCTTTTTATAGTGAGTTTACTTCAAAAACAGCGATTTTATCCTCTTGTTTCTGGAAAATATAATGTAGCGATTCAGTATTTAAACTGTTACAAATAAAAGTCATGGGGCAGCGTTGACAAGTATCTTTGCTCCTGGATGTGTGAGTTG
>NW_015505464.1:609074-624409 GCF_001515645.1 Sinocyclocheilus grahami | reverse complement strand
AACCCTTCATAATAATTAGTCTTTCTAGTTTGAAATAATTGCAAAATTTTCTGAACCAAGAAATGGTATCTTTGGATGCAGACAAAGCTTTTCTAGTCATTCTAATATGCTGATGCTAGTTTTTATTATCAATGATGAAAACAGTTGTGCTTTAAAAAAAATCTGGTAACACTTTACTTAAAGCCTTTATGTATAATGCATCATAAAACTAGTTTTAATGCATTAATTATGCCTTGTAATGCACTTTATAATGCATTGTACACTCTCACATATAATTGTAACCACAGTTGATACATTATAACACTCATCAATTAATTGTTACACTATGCATTTTAAATTTGGTTTTAATTATTTATGACAAGATATAATGTATTACAACACACATGAATAATTATAATGCATTATAGCCTTTAATAACAGTTAAAAAAATTAAAGTGTTACTAAAAATATTACTGACTGAATTTTTGAATGGTAGTATATACCGTATATATGTTAGCTTTTTAAGAAAATGACAAATGAAGGAAAAACATTCAGCTGACCACAAGAGGCAATATACAGGCAATATACTGTTATATATGTGACCCTGGACCACAAAACCAGTCTTTAAGTCGCTGGGGTATATTTGTAGCAATAGCCAAAAAAAATGATTAACATCAAAATTATTGGTTTTTCTTTTATGCCAAAAATCATTAGGATATTAAGTAAAGATCATGTTCCATGAAGATATTTTGTAAATTTCCTACTGTAAATATATTAAAACCTAATTTTTTGATTAGTAAAATGCATTGCTAAGAACTTCATTTGGACAACTTTAAAGGCGATTTTCTCAATATTTAGATTTTTTTGCACCCTCAGATTCCAGATTTTCAAATAGTCGTATCTCGGCCAAATATTGTTCTATCCTACATCATACATCAATGGAAAGCTTATTTATTCAGCTTTCAGATAATGTATATATATCTCAATTTCGAACAATTGACCCTTATGTGTCTTGTTCCTCTCTGAGTTTCTTGCTAAGATTTTATGTTCAGGTATACTGGTTCTGGTCAGGTGTACCACACTAAGGACCAAACAATTGATGCACCAACAGCAATGTTAAGCATCCTACAGAAAGGCAGATAGCTTAACGTTCATTAGAGAGTCTGTCTGAAAGTGTCTAGTTCATCATTTGAACTCTGTTTCTATCTCTTTCAGTCACATGTGTTGTTCTTTTTACTTTAGTAGTGTCTTAATATTTCATTAGGCCACAACAAATACGCTTCAGTGGAGTCATAATAAGGCCTGTCGAATATCGGCAGGATCCAATCAATCACAGTCATTATGAGTTAACAACACATGGCACCACCACGCCACCCCTTAAGTGTTCAGCAGAGGTTCTAAAAGGAAGACACTTTTCCTACACGGATCGCCTTTGCTCTGAGTGGTGTGACAGCAGCAGGTCTGGGAATGGGGTGAGCTCCAGCTGTGAGCTGAGCCTAGTCCGTGAGTGATTCTGCAAATGGCATGAAGGATGGCTGCTACTAAATGAGGCTGAGCCGTTTGCTTTAATAAGGTCTGAGTTCTGTTCAGTCATGAGTGGGCAAAAGAGAAGCCACATGCAGCCGTATGCTGATGCACTACAAGCAGGAAGAGAGGCACACAGGTGCCCTTAAGAGATGGGCCCAAAGCATCTTATTGTTAAATGGATAGTTCATGGAGTACACAGACTCCATCACTCCAGTGTAACACTGAGCTTTAATGCTATTTTTTAAAATATGCATTAAATTGACCAAAAGTGACTGTAAAGATTTTTAAAATAATTTTTCAATAAATGCTATTCTTTTGAACTTCCATCACACAATCTTAAAAAAATGTTTCATGGTTTCCACAAAAATATTAAGAAGCACAACTGTTTTCAACTGTCATGACAAATGTTTCTTGAATGATAGAATTACAGACAGTTCTTAAAATAATTTCTGAAGGTTTATAAACTTTTGAACAGTAGTATATGTCTATATCTCAAAATCTAGTAGTACCTATGTTTTTAATATCGACCAGTTAATCAATGAATCAACTAAAGGAATACTACCTCTCACAAAATTAGCAGTGAGGTTTGTGCTGATCATAATGTTTTGTGAATTATTGGCTTGAATAATCAAAACTATATAATTTAAACAAAAAATCATTACTGCTTAATTCTTATTTAAAAATGGACATAAATTACATCTATCTATCTATCTATCTATCTATCTTTCAGATTCCAAATTCCTGTGGGGAAAGACATATTTATTATCATGATTATAATAATTTAACATAAGGTACTTTAATTTAGATTCTTGCGGGAAACTACTACTTTTAATATTAAATTGGTGTGCTTGAACACATTCATCTCAAACTTACCCTGAGTAATTCCTCTCCCAAAATGGCCACAGCCATATCACCCTGATGCCCAAAATTAGTTGCCCACTGAAGCTAAGCAGGGTTGAGCCTGGTCAGTTCCTGGATGGGAGACCTCTTGGGAAAACTAGGTTGCTGTTTGTAGAGGTGTTAGTGAGGCCAGCAGGGGGAGCTTACCCTGTGGTCTGTGTGGGTCCTAATGCCCCAGTATAGTGATGGGGACAAAAGCACTGTTTTTCAGATGAGACGTTAAACCGAGGTCCTGACTCTGTCTCTGTGGTCATTAAAAATCCCATGGCACTTCTTGTAAAGAGCACACTGGCGCCGTTGTACTGTGGTTGCCGTCGCATCATCCAGGTGGATGCTGCACACTGGTGGTGGTTGAGGAGAGACCCCCCAACATGATTGTAAAGTGCTTTGGGTGTACAGCAATACACAATAAAGCGCTATATAAATGCATCATTCATTCATTCATTCCCAATTAAATCAAGCAGTCTTTGATGAATGACGAATGAATAAATTAAGCCAGAGAGGGGAAAGAGGGAGGTAAATTAGCAAATGCACAAGTAGAACACATGGGAATTCCTGGTGAATCCTTGCTGAAATACATGCTCACCAAGCCTTATAGTCCAGAGCCAGTGTAATCAGGCCATGTGACTAATCAGAACTCCTGCCAGATATCTGATCTCAACACACGGTGTTCCAGCAACACTCATTGAATTTCAAAACAGTATGCAAATCAGCACAGCTCATTTTTCTGTGTATACTGTAAATACAACTTCACTAAGCTAGTTAAGCTCTATCACTAAGGCTACGTCCACATGAAGCCAGAGCTTTCCCTATCCAATCTTTTTTTCCCCCTCGTCTCAAGAAATATCTGCGTCCACACAAAACCACAAAACCGCCACAAAACGATGTAGTATGCATGCCAGACCAATATGTGGCACTGTAATTCTGCCACAGAGATACACTAAAAATGGAGAAGAAGACTTGGACTATACAGGTATACAAACGAACATGGAACAATACATTTATTAATCTGTGTTAAAGAGGTCAGATGATGCGATTTCAAGTTGTCCTTTCTCTTTGGAGTGTTACAAGCTGATTGTGCATAGATAAGATCCCTGAAGTTGCAAAGACTAAAGCCTCAAAACCAAAGAGATATTCTTTATCAAAGTTAAGACTCTGCCACGCCCCCCTAAAACGGCTCATTCTAACACGCCCCCACATATCTACCTCACTATGTGGAAATATTAGCATAATGCGCCCAAATGTGCACGCAAAGAAAGAAGGCGTGGTTTCAGTAACCGCAGTTAGTGTTGAAGCAGCATGTCAGGGAGACGCTGTGTGTTTCAGTGCAAAAGCAAAAGCACTTTATTTGGCCTTCCGAAAGTAGATGCATTTAGGAATCTTAAAGATTACTTACAACAGAACAGCAATGCATTTTATGGACGACCGTTTCGTGAACCTAGGAAAGGAGGTAATTCTGACTTTGCTATGACAATCTGGCGCTTCTGAATCAGCTACTGTTTTGTTATTAGTTTAAGTATTTGCTATTATTTTGAAAGATGAAGCTCGCGATTATGGTAAGGGGCGTTACATTTCCGACGAGTGCTTGCGGTGTTCGGCCAATCACAATGCACTGGGTCAGCTGGCCAATCAGAGCAGACTGCGCTTGTCGGAAGGAGGGACTTTGTAGAAAACGAAGCGTTTAAGAGAGGCGGGGCATAGAGGACCTACAATAATGTACAGTATTTGAAAAATAATGTGTTTTTTGAACATTAAAGCATGTCAACATATTCTGTTACACCAAATACACAAAATAATGATCTTTAAAACAGCATCATATGACCCCTTTAATGTTAGTTAATAAAAAGACAATCATTCAGTGTTTGTTCATGTATTTGTTGTTGTTCCGTGACGTAGCGGTGTCTGACTAGGGGCGAGACGTGGGCTGATGACGTTATCGTTTCAGAAAATATACGGATTCGCTGTCCACACGGAAACGCAAGGGCGGCGTTTTCAGATTTATCCATTCTGGGACCCAGTTTAAAAAAATATCGGTTTCACTCTCTCAAAAAGCTGGATCCATGTGGACGATACGCCTATACGATACAAAATGTATGTGTATACAACTAAACGCGTCTCCGTGTGAACGGGGCCTAAGCTAGTCTTAAAAAGTTAGTCATCTAATTATTTATTATTTTTCTTCAAGACTGGTCATAACTTTTTTAAGTCAGTTACATAAGGGTAGATTGGTTAACCCCTAATTGGTTGAAATGTTCTTAATATTTCAATGAAATAGTCTTAACATAGTGGCTGTTTATGCAACTGGTACCAGGTATACATCTAAGCCAGTAATACAAAAGTAGACTTTTGCAACAGCATCTCACTAAAGAGCCAATATTTCACTAACTGCTTCAAAATGTACTGGAAATCTGAACATTGAAATGTACATCTGCATTAATGCAATAATAAAACAACTTTTCCCAAAGTGCTGAAGTGCCTTTCAGTCAAATTTTAGTGGAATTATTGACGAGTAAAAAGCAGACAATTTTTACCCAAGAGCAACTACATCAAATTATGAACGCAATGCATGTTCTTCCAAGCTGCTTATAAGCTGCCGTCTGCCAGGAACATGAATTGCAAATGCTAATGTAAATATAAAACTAAATTAAAATGGGTCCGTGTATTTATTTGTTAGTGTAAGTCAAATACACATTAATCTCCAACAGCAAGTGACATATTTTACCTTCAGGATTCTTTCATGGTCTCCACTACAGAGTGAGTTAAGGGACGTCTTGAAGGTCTTCCATGCAGGGTTGAGGTTATTCATGACAGTCTATGTGCAGAGGGGGGGGGAGAGCAATTCAGTGTCGGTTAAGCACTATCACAGAGAGATCTTAGAGAGAAATGGTTTTCTTACCTCTGTTCTGTGCACTAGTTGCTGAGTGTTGTCATCGTTTTCCCTGTAGATCTCTAAGAATGGATCTGACTTGCTGAAAAAATCCTGAGGGAATAACAAACACAGAGATCAGTTGATAGCATCACAAACAAAGTGATTCTGGAGAATCTGTACATTCCATAATATGCATGATGCATCTAATGTATAAATATGCATGATGCATTAAGCCCAGCAAGCATCACCACTACTTAGCAACCCACTATTTGTAACATCCGTTTACTCAATGCTTTCACAATACTATATAAATATTACATACGCTGGCCGATCCATTTAAACTGCAGTTGCGGATCCTGTTATAAGCGATATAGGTAACCAGCTAGGATGAGCATTCTATAAGGCTGTTCTTAGACATATACACCATTCTTTCCTGGGATTGCAACTGCTCTAAATTCTACCCGCCTCTGTCATTGAAAATGAATTGTGTCCTTGCTGGTAACTTTTTTCCAAGCAGCTCCCTGTGCTCTCACCGTCAGCTGCCCCATCCCACCTCTGCTGCTACCTGTCTGCTCAGGGGTCTCCTCACCTGATCAAAGCTTAATATGGTGGGGGATGGATGTTACATTACTAGCACCATACAATATAGGCCAAGATTATCAAGCCACAAAAAGTACATGATAAATGCTATCAAATGCACCCTGTTACCTAGTTTATTTTAAATTATTTTATTATTATTCAGAAACACAGAGACTCTGTTGGTCTAAATCTCTTCCTTTATTTGACCACCAAGGTGCTCCAAAAAAATTCATTCATTATTGTCACATGCCTCTCATCAATATTGATTGGTCAAAAGCAGCATACAGCTATAAAATATTTGTAATAAATTATAGTTTTCCTTACATACAATATCATTAAAATCTATATCTATGTATACACTATTGCCAAAAGTATTGGGACACCCCCTTCTAATGAACAGGTTTGACTACTTTAGTAATTTCCATGAGAACAAATCTTAATGTTAAAGCATATAATGATAATCTAGGGAATTGTGTGCTTCTCATTTTATAGCAACAGTTTGGACAGGACCCTTTTCTATTCTAACATAACAATGCCTCTGAGTATAAGGCAAGGTTCAAAAAGAAATTGATTCAGTCGGTGTGGAAGAACTTGACTGGTCTGCAGAAAGCAAAGTCCTAATCCCAGCTGAACACATCTGGTGTGACTTTAAATGCAGACCTTGAGCCAAAAACTCATCACCAAACACTTGTATTGGCGACAATACAAAAGTATTGGGACACCCCCTTCTTTAGAACAGAAAAAGGCACTTCCAAAACTGTGGCAACAAAGATGGAAACATAATGAACATAATTCATGTATTTAAACATTTTATTTCCATCTCTGTTTCAACAGTTTGGAAGTGTCTAAAATGACTGTACCCGTACAAGTCGTTGGTGTTTGGTGATGAGTTTTATAGTGTATATAGAGACAGAGTGTAGAGAGAGAGAGAGAGAGACTATAAAGAGTATATAGAGTATACATAGAGTATAAAGTTTGGGATCAGTAAGATTTTAAAGAAGTCTCTTATACTTATCAAAGCTGCATCAATTTGATCAAAAATACAGAAAAAACAATAAGATTGTGGAATATTATAACAATTTTAATGTTTCTCTATTTTAATATATTTTAAAATATAATTTATTCATATGGTGGCAAAGCAGAATTTTCATCAGTTATTACTCCAGTCTTCAGAAATCATTATAATATGCTGGTTTATTATTATTGTTGTTACAATTTTGCTGCTTAATATTATTCAGAGAATGTGATACTTTTTTTCAACAGCATTTATTCAAATTAGAAATCTATCAATATCAGTCTTTACTATCACTTTTAATCATATATTTTTAACATATCCTTAGTATTATTTTTTTCAAAAAAAAAAAATATATATATATATTATATAACAAAGAGTGAAAAATTTAAGGGGGTCTGAATACTTTCCGTACCCACTGTATATCCTTTTTTAATCAATTTAACACCCTTAGCATATCCTTAGTATATATTATTTTTCAAAAAAGAAAAAAAAAACAGACCCAAAACTTTTATACATATAAACACACACATAAATGCTGGTATCTATTCTAAAAATATTCTAATATTCTAATGAAGTATTCCGAGTAAGTAACATACCATGAAATACTCAGGGAAATCACAGTTTTAAAGAATTATAATGAAAGGACATATCAACAACCCTTTAAATATTTCACTTCTTTAAACTATTCTCAGCACTTGAGAAGTAAGCCATCACATGAAATATGCATATACATGTCCCTTTATCACACTTGTAATACTGTAGATTATATAAATTTTAAACTGAAAAACTTATTATTATCTGCTGACAATAAGAAACTAGGATGCCTTTCTTGAAGTTTCCCACAGTTGCAGATTTTCCTCAGTTAATTATGCCTATAAAACACTTCTCAGAGGACAGCGGCAAGTATGCTGAATGATCAAAACTGCACTGAATTACCAGGAGCCATTTTCAGGACTTTCAGATCTTGCCGAACAACTTTAACACATAAAAAGATCCACATGCACAGAAGAGTCACAACAGACCACTCACAGCTTAGCATTCAAAATGTTGTCTACTACAGTAATGTTCTCCTAAACGCTTGTAGTCATTCAGCCAAAGTTTCAGACGTGAGAATGAAACAGCAACTTATCAAAAGTTATCAGAGAATCTTGACAGCCTGGGTCTCTGATCTCTCCTCCAGTCTAAAAGCTTAGTCAAAGTTTTAATTACTCAGATGCCGAGGATATGATTTTCAATGAAGGATTATTACTTAGGAGAAGGACTGAAAAGTGATTTAAAAGGAGGCTTTCCTGTTCTACCTTTTGATGCCCTGTCAAGCAGCAGTATGAGACGCTCTGTGTGAAACCTGTGGATCATTTGTTATGCTTGTATTAATCCCTCTTATTAATTTTAGTCCCATGTAATTACCCTGCTGATAAGAGTTGATTGTGTCTCCCACAGGAATAGTACTCTCTCTATCACTCTCTCTCTCTGTCTTTTTCTTTCTCAACTGTCTGACCGAGTATGGGGATTCATCAAGGCTGAAGTTTATTTTTAACAGCATCCCTGATCATTTCTGATCACAACAGTTTCAGTGGCTCATTTCAAATGTCTCTGTTGATCCACTCACAATGTAATGCAAACTTTGCCATGAGGCTGTTTTTGAATGATGGGCGAGTTAAATTATATTTGACACTTGACAGCAAACCCAAGTCCCAATGCAAGAGAACAGAAAACTGTTGCTCATTTCACATGTTCATTTCTTAAAGGGACAGCCACAAAAAAACAGACTGTTTAATTCTAGGGATCAGAGAGATGGTAAAAAATTGTCAAAAAAAAGAGTGTTTTTGATGCTAAAAAAATCTAATTATGTACTACCATTCAAAATTTGGGGGTCAGTAAGATTTTTTAATGTTAAGAAGTCTCTAATGCTCATCAAGGATGCATTTATGTGATCAAAAATAAAATAAAACAGAAATATTGTGAAATATTATAAAAATAACTTTTCTATTTTAATATAGTTTAATATGTATTATTGTGATGGCAAAGCTGAATTGCAAAGTAGCAGCTATGACAGTATTCAGTGTCACATGATCCTTCAGAAACATATTTTTATTATTATCAATATTAAAAACAGCTGTTTGACTTCATATTTTTGTGGAAATTATAATAAAATTTTTCTGGACTCTTTGATTAATAGAAAGTTCAAAAGAACAGCATTATTTGAAATATAATTATATAAATCTTTTACTGTCAATTTAATGCACCGTTGCTGAATAAAAGCATTAATTTCTTTAAAAAAAAAAACTTACTGACCCCAAACTTTTGAACAGTAGAAAAGGAATAGTTCACCCAAAAATTACAATTTTACAAAGCTGAATTGCAAAGTAGCAGCTATGACAGTATTCAGTGTCACATGATCCTTCAGAAACATATTTTTATTATTATCAATATTAAAAACAGCTGTTTGACTTCATATTTTTGTGGAAATTATAATACAATTTTTCTGGACTCTTTGATTAATAGAAAGTTCAAAAGAACAGCATTATTTGAAATATAATTATATAAATCTTTTACTGTCAATTTAATGCACCGTTGCTGAATAAAAGCATTAATTTCTTTAAAAAAAAAACTTACTGACCCCAAACTTTTGAACAGTAGAAAAGGAATAGTTCACCCAAAAATTACAATTTTGTCATCATTTACTCCCCCTCGTGTTGTTCCAAACCTGTATAAGTTTCTTTCTTATGTTGAACACAAAAGAAGATATTTTGAAGAATTTTGAAGAACCAAACAGTTGTTGGTCCCCATTGACTTCCATAGTAGGGAAAGAAATAATATGGAAGTCAATGGGGACCATCAACTGTTTGATTACCAGCATTCTTCAAAATATCTTCTTTTATGATCAACATAAGAAAGAAACTCATACAGGTTTGAAGGTGAATAAATGATGACAAAATTTTCATTTCATCCCTTTAAGTTTGTTGTTACATAAGATCATTTTATATTCTAAAGTGCACAGGAGGTCTTCCTACCTTATCATCCAGCTTCCTCGCACTGAATGAGAGTTCGACATAATCGTTATTTCCTGTCAGCTCCTCAGCGGTGATCTGGAGATATAAAAAGTGATGAATTGTTTTCAGCAGAAGAGAAAACAGAATCAGAAGCTAACCATGAAGACTGGCATTTGTTTTATAGATCTCATTCTCCTCACCCACTGAGCTTTACCTGTTCAAGTATTGCTGCTGCGTTCTGTCAATGTGCATTAACAAGCTCCTCGGGCTATTTTCTGCAATTTTTGTTTCATAGCTCACATTCAATCCACATCTGACTGTTTTGGAAGGTTCTTGTGTACTATGAGAAGTTGTTCCATGTTTGCCTGGGTTCAGTACTGGCATTGATCATTCTAAGCACCTCTGTCATATAAAGTGCAAAGCTTTTAAAGGTTAGACCATGAAATGTTTGCGTACGGCCATTTGCTGGTGTTGTGCACTGCTGGATGTTTGCATAAGTAGAGCGTGAGAGAAAGCAAACAGATAAATTTGGGATTTGGGAAAGTGCTCACCATGATAGACGATTTCCCAACTGTGTTGCCCTGTTTAAGCAGAGCTTTGGTGAATTTTCTCTGGGAGATGATCTATTTGGAGAGAAATAAGATATTTTAAGTTGGTCAGAGGCCACCTTGTGTTGATGGACAGAACACACACAAAAAAAACACGAATATGTGCAGAACGCAGCACATAATAACACCTCGGGGAGAATTTGGCATGTAAGCTTAGTTCATAATTACACCATGAAGTCTTATCCACTCCAGATAAGTGCTTCATTATTAGCTGTTAAATATTTATAAATAGGAGGGAGAGCTTTTGGTTTTATTTCCCCTAGAAACTCCGTATGAGTGAGTGTCAACACCTCGCTTTCTCACTTTATTAAACGCAGCCTATTTCAACAATTATACTCTCCCATTCCCCCTCCAACCAAAACAGACTGAATTAAAACAAACAACCCAGCTCCTCTGAGAGAAAAGCAGACCTAGAAAGTGGCTTTGATGCAAAAAGATAAACACATAAATATTGAACAAAATGAATATTGGCATCGGTCATACACTTTAAGCTTTTAGCAAATTCTCTACTGAGAAACTGCAAAAAAAGTGTGTCTGGTTTTCCATTTGCTCAAACTGCAGATAAGAGAATAGCATGGCCCATCTGGGCCGGCCGTCCTCTCCACAGTGAGCCAGCTACACAGACATCTCACGTTTCAAAATTAAACCAGCCGTAAAATGTCCGGAAATGCTCTTAACGGTTGTTTGGTGTGATTATTTAATTAGGAGGCTTCATCTGATTTGGGTGCAGTGCCAGCCCCACTCTTCCCTGACTGTGTGCAATCAACGATCATGTAGAGATCCTGTTGCAAAATGATAATTGCCAAGCAAAACTAGAAAAACCATAATAATCACATGTAGCCCACTTGAATTTCTATGCTCACTTGGCCCAGTGTGCACTCCATGGCTCCCAAGCAGTCCGCCTCTCTCATGCCATTATGACTACTGCTGATGTCGTAGAGCTCGTAACGTAGTCGCTGGACCTCTTCAAAGTAGAAGTCCAGGGTGAAGACCTTAGAAAATGTGGGGTTTATACAGCTCCGAATCACCTCTGTCCTGTCCACCTGTAAACACACCAGAAAACAAATATCTACTTTATTTTCAGAACAGCACACCACCATACTATAATACTAATATTTCTGCAGTAAGTGCACAATGTGCAGGATATAACATTTCTGAATGCATGGAATACAAGAAAGAAAAACCTTTTATATTCCCCACATTTGCAGTAAACAAGAGGGTATCCTGGGCATCCCGTAATGCAATGTGATTTTTTCAGGTGCAACATCTTTTCATGACTTGTTATTTGATTATATATGTTATGATTATATCCAAATGTTTTAAATTTGAGAAAAAATGAAAAAAAGATGATAACTGGATCTTCTGAGATGATTTCTGAGATGATAACTGGATGCTTTTCACTGAACAAAACATTTTAAACTGTTATGTGAAACACTGCTTCAAAACCTTTGCGAATCATTAGTTTTTTCAAACCAGTGATTCAAATCGCTTATCAAATCGGCAAATTAACATGATTTAATTGGCGATTGGTTTGTAAAAGGTGTTTTTATGCGTGTTTGAGTTGAGTTTTTGTTGCATTTACACTGTTCTGTCTAGCAGGAATCACCAGCATGGGGCATTTTGAGCACTTCCAAACAATGAATCATTTTGCGAAGCAATTGGTTCAATTGATTCAAAGTTTTGAAAAGCTTTGTTTCTCCTGTCACTACAAACAGTATTATGTCACATTTTTGTCACATGACCTCAATGACCATGTTTAGTCTGTTACATGCTGTCATATCACCTTATTAATGGAACAGTTCACCCAAAACAGAAAATTGTCTTATCAATTACAGCCTTGTATCTTTCAAAATCCATATGACTCGCCTCTGGCTTGCTTAGTTGGGGACACTTCATTTCCGGCGATATCGTTGACATAATTGCAAAGATATTATTTAAACTGAGCTGGATGTTGACATCACTGAATTCAATGATGAACTGTCTTTAACTGAAAAATGAGTGTTTACTATTGTCACTTTGCATTATTGACACTATTTTCCTAATTAATGCTGTTCAGTTGCTTTGACACAATCTGTATTGTTAAAAGCGCTATATAAATAAAGGTGACTTGACTTGACTTGACTCAGCTTCTACTGTGGAACACAGAAAGAGTTATTAAGATCAGAATGTGCAAGCTGCTCTTTTCCATCCAGTGAAAGTGAATATAATGACATGAGGTTATCAAACTAAGTCTTTGAAATGTTTATTAGATACTTTTATCACATTTCATTCACTTTTTTTGTAACGCACACACTTGTACACCCGTATTCTTTTCCAAACACTTTGACTTGGCTTCGGTTGAGCTGAATTCACTTTAGTGGATGTTCAGGAGAGTCTCTACTTCTTCAAGAAAGATTTCTAAGGTCAATATTTCATCTCAGGACAAGCTGCTTGATTAGGAAGTAAAAAGACATTTGACAAGTGCTGATACTCAGGACCAGATCAACATGGAATCAGTGACCTGGGAAGTGACCTTAAGGAACTGATCAATTAGTACTGTACAAGCCCAATCCATTTCTACTTATCTTACCATTAACCAGCAAAACTAACTCTAGTTGCTTTTCTTAGTGCACTTAGCCGAATGGCTCTCATCAATCCCAACTAAAGTGCATCTAAAGTCCCTTTGGATTGAAACAATCTACTAACTGACTATTACTAATAGCAGCTGTAGCAAAGAATTTTGATACAGAGGATGCAAACAAACGAAAAACTTAATTTAGTACACTCAGGAGAATATGGTATGCTTAATCATTCTCATTAAGCTCATTTGAGACACCATATAATCACCTAAAGTTAACTTTCATAATCCTCTGTTGAATGAAACCAGTAAATGTAATAAATCTCAGAACAAGAAGATAAAACCATGTCACTGCTCAATCCCTGTTCCTGAAGAATGTGTCTGCCTCTCACCTCACAAAGGCAAAGAAAAGGGTTCGTTTTATCTGACATCACTAAGCTGCCTAGTCATGGTTTAGTCTCAGTTGTTTAACTTTCCTCAGGCAGCTTAGAGACTCAGGATTCTGTTCTTTTTCATTTTAGTCTGCTCTCTGCAAAGGGTAAACACCAAGCGTGCTTGCTTCCTTTCTGACAGAGAAGATATTTTACTATTTAAAAAGATTTAAATATAATGTAAATGTCTATCATATTAATGTATTTCATTCGTGTAAAGTGGATGTTTATTATGAAATGTGTACTGTATATGAACTGTTATAAACTGTAAGCTTAACAACAAAGAATAGCTCATACGAACATTTAAATTTGCCATCAAAAGCCATCCAAGATGTACAATGAGTTGCATCCAAGATGTACAATGTTGCTTCAGGCTTCATTATGGATTAGTATTTTCACCAGAAGTGGCAGTTTAAAGTTAAAATGCTAAAATAACTGACGTTAATTGATGGGCTGGTGTCGTGTGGATTGTTGTGATGTTTTTAACATCTGTTTGGACTCTCATTCTGACAGCACCCATTCACTGCAGAGGACTCAATGGTGAGCAAATGATGTAAAATGAAATGCACTCAAAATTGTTGAAATTGACTTATATTTCATAAAAAAATCACTAAGCAATATTGCAAAACAGAAATTGACTCAAGGGGAACTACTACTTCAAAGTACCAAGCACAATAATGTCAGAATGGCCAAAAATGTACCCGTCGATTTCATCGCTCACTGATCATAAATCAGCCCTTACAGGATTTTTCCTCAAGCAAATAAAAATGTGACCTGGAACCAGAAAAGGAGAGCTATCCCAAGCAAAGGCTTCCATTCATAGGTCTTCCATCACACTCCCATACACATCAACAAGCAGATCCCACATGACAATTTCTTGCAAAAGAGGTCTGGACAAGCCAGCTTTTCACTCAGGCTTAGAAAAGTCCCTTTATGCCTGCATAGACTGGGGCCTGAGTTCTACACTGGACTGACAGTCTTTTGGCAGTGAGGGGCAGAGCAGTCAAAGCATAGACAGCAGAGCTCTAGAAATACCAACAAATATTCAAGACACCATTGTTGGAAAGGCTTCTTGTCATTCAGCACTACTTCACTGGAGCTGCTCAGATGGTGATATATATCAATGTGTTGATTATACAATTATGGTTTAAGGCAATAGTTCAATCACAAATAGAAATTTTGACATCATATACTCAATTTTACAATACAATACAATTTTGTTTTACTTTTTTTAATGAAATGATGGACTTTTAAATTGTATTCTTACCATTTAAAATAACTATAACTATATATGTAAGTATGTATGTATATGTGTGTGTGTGTGTATTCTTACAATTTAAAATAACTATATATAACTATGTATGTGTCACGAATTCGGTCCATGGTCTTCCGTTTATTCACCACCAGAGGTCACCCTTTCCATTACATTGACTCTCGCACAACACAAACTGTTACATAGCACCCCGGACTACATATCCCATCATTCTTTGCACGATTTGCACACTGCACTGATTGCACTCATTGCACACAGCTGTTTCTAATCACCTCACTCATTATATAACACCCACTCTAACCACCTTTCTCTGCTGAGTATTGTTTAGCCTGTACCCCTTTCCGAGTCGCCGTGGTTTCCTTGTTTTGCCTTGCCTTGCCTGTTTTTGCGGTTTCTGATCTTTGCCTGTTTTCCTGGATTTCTCCCTCTCGTCTCGCCCCTGTGATTCTGTCTGCCGATCGGTGACCTACGCTAGCCCTAGGACTATTCTTGTGTTTTTGCCCGCCATATACCTGTTTGCCATTGTTCGACCCTGCTTGTTATACCACGTCTCTTGAATAAAAGCTTGCAGATGGATCCACACGTCTCACGTCTCATCAGCCCC
>NW_015505464.1:606654-608235 GCF_001515645.1 Sinocyclocheilus grahami | reverse complement strand
TTCATGAGTCAAGTCAAGTCACAACTGATCTTCATGAGTCAAGTCAAGTCACAACTGATCTTCATGAGTCAAGTCAAGTCACAACTGATCTTCAGGAGTCGAGTCAAGTCAAGTCACAGTTGATCATCATGAGTCAGGTCACAGCTGATCTTCATGAGTCAAGTCAAGTCACAGCTGATCTTCATGAGTCAAGTCACAGTTGTCTATGAATTCTCTGCCTGTCCTGTTCCGGCCAAGGTGGCCGCCGATGAACTCTCTGCCTGTCCTGTTCCGGCCAAGGAGGCCACATGCCATGGCAAATAAAATGATCACATATATTATCACACACACACACACACACACACACACATATAATAAATATACATAATAAAAAGTAATATATAAAATAAAGTTTAATACAATATTATCATACTTTAAAATAACTGTAAAATCATAGATTTTCTGAAACTACATTTTCAAAAACTATTTTTGTTGCTTCACATTTTTTGTGGAAACAGTGATACATTTAAAGGTTTAGGGAAAGAAAGAAAGAAAGAATATTTCACAATATTACTGTTCTTACTGTATGTTTGATCAAATAAACGCAGCCTTTGACTAGTAAGTTAGAAAGCATCTACCTAGCCACCACTCAGATTACTCATTTACACACTTAATAATGCCCTAGCAACTACTCAGGACTCCTTAGCAATGACATATCAACCACAACACACTAGTATAGTTTCAGTGTCTCTTCCATTGGCAAACATCACAGTAGTATGCGATTGTGATGTGAGAATCACTACTATGACATCACTACAGCTTGCAGCTACAGACATACAGTTCTGTCACTCTTTTTACATCAATATCCAATTATTTCAGACCATGAAATCAGTCTTGATCAGTCTGAGTGAAATCTAGATTGCACCCCGAAGGGAGCGATATGGAGATACGCTATCCTTATTCAACAGGAGTGCTCCCTGCTCCTGTGATTGGCATTCTGGGTAGATGAAAGAACAGCTCCACCTGCCACAGTCATTCAGATTGAATGCTGTCGCTGACAGTCAGACTCTCATCTTCAATTCTGCCTTTTGTCTGATTATTGGAGAGTGTTCACAGCCAGGGCACTGGGATCTTACACGCTGACAGGTCATTATAGCCATTGGCAATGTAACTTTGGACCCGGACATTTTTGGTGTGTTGCTCAGATAACATTCATTTCCAGAGAAATTGAGAGGGTAGTGTCAGTTCTCTCAGTGCTCAGATTATGAGGCTCTTAGAGTGAAAACACTTTTATTTATTGGTGTTTCTTACACACAGAATTGTTAATGAAGTGTTTGATAATATACAAGGATCCCACATCCTCTGACCAATAATTTTATGATTACTGGACAAAATTATTGTATACAACTGCACTCATAAAGTCAATTTCTAGCCAATAACATATTTTAGACACACTAAGGAAAAATTTCTATAATTAACACAAAAAAAGTGATAGCAGAAATTTACAATACTATTTGCTAATATATTAAATATTTACATTTAGTATACATTTACATAATAACACTTATGATTTATATATATATATATATATATATATATATA
>NW_015505464.1:605349-606275 GCF_001515645.1 Sinocyclocheilus grahami | reverse complement strand
ATACGGTTTGTTAATAAAGATAATGTCTATTTGAAAATTTGCTTTGACGTTTTCGGAGACGTGAGCTCCAGTATGACAAAGATATGGCTTTCCTCAGTGGACATTCAAACTAATGTTTTATTGTGAATATGAGATTGAGCTGAAGAATGAATGCTGTATCAGATGCAGGTAATCACACTCGCTCAGTCCATCTCTCTCTCACAATACTCTACATCAGGGATAGGCAACGTCGGTCCTGGAGTGCCGATGTCCTGCAGAGTTTAGTTTCAACCCTGAAAAAAAACCTCACCTGCCTGTAGCCCTAGTAATTCTGAAGACCTTGATTAGCTTGTTCAGGTGTGTTTGATTAGAGTTGGAACTAAACTCTGCAGGTCATCGGCACTCCAGGACTGACGTTGCCTATCCCTGCTCTACATAATACAGTGAGCTTTTAATTAAGTATTACAATAAGCTTTTAATGAAGCAGCTCAACGTTCCTTCGTTACTAGTTCTAAAGTGACGTTTTTTAATTAGTAACGGAGGCTTGAGCTGTTAAACTGTCAAATTGAGATTTGAATCCGTGGTGGAAGGAAGTAGTTCCGCACAAAAGGGTTATTAAAGACACGCCGTTGTTGTTTTTCTTATACATTTACACTCGTGCCATCGAGCTGTTGTATAAACGCAATAATCACTCTCGTACTCAAGTGATATTGCTCATGTATATATATTAAATATTATATATTAATATAATTAAATATTTACATTTAGTACACGTTTACATAATAACACTTACGATTTATATATATATATATATATATATATACAGGTGCATCTCAATAAATTAGAATGTCGTGGAAAAGTTCATTTATTTCAGTAATTCAACTCAAATTGTGAAACTCGTGTATTAAATAAATTCAATGCACACAGACTGAAGTAGTTTAAGTCTT
>NW_015505464.1:604408-605127 GCF_001515645.1 Sinocyclocheilus grahami | reverse complement strand
CAACCCTGAAAAAAAACCTCACCTGCCTGTAGCCCTAGTAATTCTGAAGACCTTGATTAGCTTGTTCAGGTGTGTTTGATTAGAGTTGGAACTAAACTCTGCAGGTCATCGGCACTCCAGGACTGACGTTGCCTATCCCTGCTCTACATAATACAGTGAGCTTTTAATTAAGTATTACAATAAGCTTTTAATGAAGCAGCTCAACGTTCCTTCGTTACTAGTTCTAAAGTGACGTTTTTTAATTAGTAACGGAGGCTTGAGCTGTTAAACTGTCAAATTGAGATTTGAATCCGTGGTGGAAGGAAGTAGTTCCGCACAAAAGGGTTATTAAAGACACGCCGTTGTTGTTTTTCTTATACATTTACACTCGTGCCATCGAGCTGTTGTATAAACGCAATAATCACTCTCGTACTCGAGTGATACCGGCTTTATATCAGCAGCTGTGATTGCCTGCGGCCTCGTGCCTCTAGCCTAATCACAGCCATGCTAATATAGAGCCGGTATCACTCTCGTACTCAAGTGATATTGCTCATGTATATATATTAAATATTATATATTAATATAATTAAATATTTACATTTAGTACACGTTTACATAATAACACTTACGATTTATATATATATATATATATATATATACAGGTGCATCTCAATAAATTAGAATGTCGTGGAAAAGTTCATTTATTTCAGTAATTCAACTCAAATTGTGAAACTTGTGTA
>NW_015505464.1:566956-604154 GCF_001515645.1 Sinocyclocheilus grahami | reverse complement strand
AGCAGTGCCACAGGCTGATTGTCTCCATGCCACGCCGCACTGATGCAGTAATTCATGCAAAAGGAGCCCCTACCAAGTATTGAGTACATGTACAGTAAATGAACATACTTTCCAGAAGGCCAACAATTCACTAAAAATGTTTTTTTTATTGGTCTTATGAAGTATTCTAATTTGTTGAGATAGTGAATTGGTGGGTTTTTGTTAAATGTGAGCCAAATTCGTCACAATTAAAAGAACCAAAGACTTAAACTACTTCAGTCTGTGTGCATTGAATTTATTTAATACACAAGTTTCACAATTTGAGTTGAATTACTGAAATAAATGAACTTTTCCACGACATTCTAATTTATTGAGATAAATAAACAATTTTGGACTAGGTGAGCAGTGTAGGTCCCTTTAAAAAAATACTAATGAAAATACAAAACTGCTACAAAATTCAGTCACGCACCCAAAACAAATGAGCTGCTGTCTGTGTGTGAGTAAATAAGACCAGCTGCAATAATTAAAAAAAAAAACACGAAAACACGTACAGACACACAGACTGTACAGCAGATGGCTTTTTAAAATGGAGTATGGTTGATCAGACGATCACTTGTCTCCAGTCCATTCTAACTCGCTGTCTGACAGCTGATCTAATCTAACTACATTAGGGAAATCTCTCTCTCAGGCAAAGTAATTTCAGGAACATGGATTTTAATGGACAGCAGATTAAAAAAAAATGCAATAAGTGAAGTCAGGGAGCAAGAACATCTACCTGTGAATGATCACTTCTAGGCATTTCATACCATAAATGTTTTAAAAGTTGCATTTTTAATGGAGAAAGATGAAAACATTAAAATGAGAAGTCAGAAAGAGACTGATCACTGAAAAACAGATAAGGCCATTTACCGGATTTAAAGCACACACATTAGACCAAGTTACACAGGACCAGTGAGCAAAAACCTCTTTGAATGGAGTTGCCATGAACAAATCGTACTTTCAGTACATTTTCAAGGGCACAACATGGAAACGGCTTGAGTGCATTAGAGGACCTTCACCCCAGAGACTGAGGGCCCATCATGAATTACTATACACAGTCTGGAGTGCCTTCTTTGTGATTCAGAGCATGGTGGATTTGTGACCATCTCTCTCTGCTTGATGGTGCTCGAGCTCTGAGCAGCTGCAGTGCTGCAGTGGGCTAATAGCAGGCAGGGTCAGCAGCAGGTCTTTACTCTCTGTGACTGCCGCAGTTTAAAAGCTTGTTCAGGCACACAAGTGCTGCTTCCTGTACTTGCACTCATTCAAGAGCCGCCAGCTAAACAAACAAACAATAATCTTGATCAAGGGTCAACAGAGAGCCACTGCTGATTCTGAGATTTCAAAATGCAACACAATTGACAGACAGCACATTTTTTTTAGAGTAAATCCATTTGCTTTTAAAGTACACTAATGTTCAGTTTTGTGGTTGGTAACAACCACATTTCTTATGCTATTAATTGTTGTGCTGCTTAAAATTTTTGTTGGAAATCATAACACATTATTTTTTCCAAGATTCTTTGAAGAAAAGAGCAACATTTATTTGAAATATAAATCATTTGTAGCATTATAAATGTCTTCTCTGTCGCTTTTGATCAATTTAAGGCATCCTTGCTGAATAAAAGTAGCCTATTAGTTTCTTTATTGATCACAAATGTTTGGATGTTAGTGTGAATTTTATATACTGTATAAAATCTGTTTCTGAACTTTCTCTACCCCAATCCAGTTTTCTGCTCTCACAGCTCCAGATGAATGAGGGATATTCTTGGTAGTGAAATACAGACCAAATTTAATTAACACTGTCATACTTCAGCTAAAGATTTGATAATGGCTCCCAGTGTACAGTTGGAAAGTGAGAGATGAGCTATCAAACGGAGAGAGAAACTATCACAATGGGATAATCCACTCAAATTAGATTTAGCCAAACCCACGGATATGAAATTGAAGTCATTTGGGCACTCAATACAATAGCATGCATAAGTGACATTTTCAGATAAATGAGTCTGACCCGTAATAGCACTGAATACTGGAGGAAACGGGTTAAGAGGTGTGAAGAGAAATGCAATCACGACTGCACTAAATCACATTGCTTGTGTTTGTTAAGCTACAAATGTAAATTTGCTTCAGGCAACATCAGAGAAATTAAATATCATGATATTTCTCTCTTAATAGACATTAGCTTATAGCTCATAAACAAGGATTTTTTACTCTTTGAAAATGTCTTTGGTTTATTAGCTTTATTTGACAACATTAAACACAATTTCACAAGCAATCCCATTTAAAATCTCTAATGTACGAGTCTCAGGGCATTTGGATTTGGAAAAATTATAAAAAGTATGATGCAACAAGCTCAGCTATAGCGGCCCTTAAAGAGCAAACAGTGCAGTCAAACAGAAGACGTTCTTCAAATGTTCTTCATGGCGGGATTTCCAGGAGGAATGAAGAGGTCCTTTGAGAACAGGTACGAAATGTCGCAAAATGAAGATTTTACAGTGTGGTTTCCTTCCGAGACACTCGCACAGACTCAAAGAGCAGAATCACCATAAGTGAACATGTGAATGTTTAATGAGATTGAGTGGTGAAAACAAATTCCTGCTGGTGAGCTGGCAAAGCCTTCATAACCTGACAGGGAGATTTCTCAGAAAACATATGCCGCCTGCTTCTCTCGCTCATTCACACACATGCATGCTCTCACACATTCACCTACAAATATATATAATTTTCCTGAAAGCTCAGGCAGGTTGTCAAAGATCAAGCATACACGGGAGCACCGCGGTAAATAAACTATTAGAATAACACACAAAATATGAACTGTCTCAAACTATACTTAAGTAGCAGATTATGAGGCAAAACTGTGGATTTGTGTCATGCCTGAGGTATTTGTGTAGGTTTTAAAATCAATTACACTATACAGAGACACTATGTTTTCACCTACACACTGAAATTGAATGATGGCTGAACAGTTGCTCGGTTGAACAGTATTTATGCAAGAATTTTTCCACTGATTTTTGTAAACGTAAAGTTAAGTTAACTGCTTCCAGGGTTATTATAGACAACTAAAACTAAAAACATAAAAAAATTACATTACTTGAAAAAAGTTAAAGTTTTAACACTTAGTTTAACTTGATGTACTAAAATAACTAAAGCTGAAAAGTGCCCTGGTGCATCTATTTAAAACAAAAACTAATAAAAATGACAAAAACAAACAACAAAGTTTACTAAAACCTCAATTCAAAGTAAAAACAGAAAAACAAACACTTAAACCAGAAAACACAAATTAAAAACATCAAAATATTTATAAAAACTTCAATAGTATCTCATATCTTACTTCTCAACTGAAATAAAATACTTCTATTTTACAAATGCAAACATGATATTCTTACATTACTGTATATTCACTAACAATTTGAAATATTCAGTAGTCTCTTAATTTTGGTAGGGACATTTATACATCCATATCCAAACCTACACTCATGTGAGATGGTATGGTGTGAAAATGAGTGGAAAATTGGAAGAAAACAGCAAAGAAATGTGTGAAAAATGCAATGAAAAATGCATTGATATGGCCTCCCAAAAGAATTAGAAGATTATTATTATAATAATAGAAAAATTATTTAATTCAGTCACATCACTAGAAATTTTATGCATCCAACTGGAACCACAAATCTTAAATACATAAAACTCAAACCCACCTCCAACCACTGGCCATGGGACTGCATTTTGATGACCACGCAAGGATCCGGCTTGGAGAGGGTATCCCTGTCTGAGATGCCTTTGCAGGCGACCCGCAGCTCTACTTTGGTCAGGCAGGGGCTGTTGAACAGGCCCAGAGAATTGGCTGCAGACTCGTAGATGTCACTCATGTTTCAGGAAATAACGGCGCTAAAAAGGGGAAAACAATTTTTTTTTTATTCGATTTTTCTTTTAGCTCTCAAAGTAATGTTATTTATTACAAATAATTTAACAGTTTTAAATCTATCACAGATAGAACACAAAGATGTGTCCGACAAGCAGAGAAATCGACCAACCTGTTTACTAAATGGATTGCTGTGGACTGTAAACCAGTGATATACAATACGGAAATAAAACAAACAATACTGTATACACTGACTTTTAAAACCACTTTTTGTAATGTCTATTCAAAGATGCATTTAAAGTTGATTGACAGTCACACACAAAAATCACAAAATCAATAGTACCAAGCAAGTCAGATCATTTCTTTACTTCTTTTCTGTTTAAAGAATGCAAATAAGTATGAAAATGATGTATCTGTATATTTCAAAATGTGTAATTTGCTACATAATGGCCCTTAATTTTTCACTGGAATGTATTATGCCTGTGCGTTTATACTGAGACATATGGGAATATAGAGACAGTAATTTATCGAGCTGATGTGTGGGAAAATTTCTAATCAGAATCCCCACCATCCCAATCAGTTACAATATAGAGCGAATGAGCTGAGCTAACTGAAATTACAGTGCATGCAGAGAGAGAGGGAAAAGGAGAGAGAAATCGGAGCTGATAAATGGATATTGAATGATGGATGGATGTCTTAATATAGAGAAAGAAAATCCCAGAATGTGCAATAGTAGTAGTGATGCTTGCCTTAGCAAACAAAAACTCTAACGGTAGAAAACACATCCTTAAATTGCAATGTTGTGCTAGTTACTGTCATGTCATAGTTACTGTATGAAATTTTGGCTGCAACCCACAGTAATCCAGTCAGAAGCAGACCATGAGCGGTAGATCTGACCTCTGAGAACTGCTCTGTGAAAGAGAACAACTCAATGAAAGGATTATTCTCAGCCAATGCAAAGTCATCCATCACTCCTACTGTATCACACTGACAGCCTCATATATTATAGGTCAGCAGCGACAATACAGAGGTGAGCGGATCTCTCCCTCTGTGTATGTGTGCAAACTTCTCAACATCGACGGCAAACTACGTCATCAGTCTTTCATCCTCTGGATGCTATTTTTGAGTGTTTTCTCAGCCAGTTTCCCCTCTATTTCTGTCTGTTAATGACTCTCACTGAGCCTCTTTATATAGACACACACAATGTCTGCAGCAGAAATAAAATTTTCAAGAAATCTTCAGTGCTAAATTACACCCATTCATGACACTCAAACTGATTAAAGCCCTTCTAACTGGTAAATAATGCTAAATATGGTATGCGGTTAGGGTTAGGCTTTCTTTTTAGCTTGTTTTTAGTCTTTCATCAAAATATAGCACTTAGCTATAGCATCAGTGCACAAGCTCTGACATATTGAGGCCTGGTGCTCATGCAGGTGAAGTGAGTTTGAATCTCAATTTTCTCAATCCCCCATCTTCATCCCATCTAGCAACCATACTTTGAATAAAAATGGCATAAAAAGGCCAAAAACAGTAATAACTTTATTTGCTTTTGGAAAGTCTTGCCTCTTCTGGAAGACCAAGGTTGTGCAGGTGTTGAAAAATACTATTAAATTGAATATAACACATAAAAAACATGCCCAGGTCACATTTTTCTCCCAAAACCAAATAAAAAGAATTTTTTTTGCATAATGAAAATGGTGTTCGATCCATTAGGATTTTTTGTTCTCATCAATTCTCATTTTCGTAATGCATCCACATATTTGTATTTTCATTATTCTCTTTGGACATTCTCATTAGAGTCTCATTATTTTTGGTTTTGAGGTGAAATATGACTCAATTTTATGTGTTTCACCCATTAACACCCATTAAACTACACTACGCCCTGCTAAATACTGTTTCATTTGTAAATACTGCACCACACACCAGGGAACTTAATCTCAAATGGCCATGTATCATGCATACAGTAAATATGAAAGGAACACCAAGACTAACTCAAAGTCTAAAACAGGTATTATCTAAGCTAGACACGTGAGAAAGATGTACAACTTGGTATCCCTAACGGCTGCTGGGACATGCTGGGAATACAGGTAGTGCTGAAACCCTCTCTCTGTACTCAGTGAAGTGTCAGTCTCAAGAGAACAGCCACACAGTGGAGCTGATGGGGCGGCGGGTAAGCAGCACTCCTGTGACAGACTCCACCGGTACATGCAGTCTCCTCCACTGCTGGTGAGACTGAATGAGAATTTGAGGAATTCCCTGCGACAACAGCTGTAATCATAAAGCGGGATGCTGTCCACCGATCTGACAATGTTCGTCTAATAGCCCTCTGCTTTCTACAACATCTCTATACAGTATCCTGCTTGTTAAAGCAACGGAAGTCTAAATGTTTCATGCATCAATAGCTTTTTGGAGGGTGGAAGCAGGACTGAGAAACCAGGCGGATTATTGAACATCGCTTTTTGGAAACTACAAAGAAATCCCCCAATTTTTGCCACACAATCCATTCTGGTTCAGAT
This sequence comes from Sinocyclocheilus grahami, assembly GCF_001515645.1. Taxonomy (NCBI): domain Eukaryota; kingdom Metazoa; phylum Chordata; class Actinopteri; order Cypriniformes; family Cyprinidae; genus Sinocyclocheilus; species Sinocyclocheilus grahami. The sequence goes on along the minus strand of NW_015505464.1, from coordinate 597,767 downwards.
TTATTCATTTGCTTTGGCAGAATTATGGGACTGTGATCACCTCTATCATGGCTCAGATCGCCCTATTTGGCCACATAAAACCCACCAACAGATAAAAAGCTCAGTGTTTAGATATTCAGGTATTTGTGCGGTGAAGAATAAATTAATGCCTTGGAAAATTCTCATAATAACATTACTTAAACGAAGAGATCAAAATTAACCAGTACTCGAATGGGTGCCGTCAGAATGAAAGTCCAAACAGCTGATAAAAACATCACAATAATCCACACCACTCCAGTCCATCAATTAATGTCTTCCGAAGTGAAAATGTGTGTAAGAAGGCATTTTAACTTGAAACGTCAGTTTTGGTCCACAATCCATAATAATGCTTTCTTAAGTGAAAGATTTCAGTCACTGTTGTCCTCTCACAGCAAAATCCACTGACATATTTGTTTAGAACTGTTTTGGACTGTTTATACTAGTAAACGGCGCATGGTCTGTACATATGTCTCTCCTGATTCCGACAACTTCTTCAATGTAGGAAGCAATATTATAGAGGACTTGTATTTAGCTGGAAGCAACTATTTGAAGTTAAAAACATCTTAATGATGGACTTTGTTTATTGCAAGCACAGATTTTCACTTGACAAGACATTAATTGATAGACTAGAAAGGTGTTGATTACTTGTGGATTATTTTGATGTTTATATCAGCTGTTATGACTCTCATTCTGACGGCACCCATTCACTGCAAAGGTTCTATTGGTGAGCAAGTCATGTAATCCTAAATTTCTCTAAATCTGTTCTGATGGAGAGACAAATCTACATCTTGGATGGCCTGAGGGTGAGTACATTTTCAGCAAATTTTCCTTTTTGGTGAATTATGTCTTTAAGAAATATGACACACGAGTCATAAGGACTGCGTGTATGATTTATTTATTTATTTTTAAGTCCCTTTTTGGATCTTGACAACCTGAGTTTACTAAGAACTCTCATTCTATGATCAATGTTTTGACTCTTTAAAAAATCCTTTTTGTTTGTTCCACAGAAAAAACTTAAGAGCATTTGAGTTTGTTCCAACATAAATGAGTAAATAAAGACTTAATAAATGTTACTTTCCTTGATGGAATTTAGCAGAGTGAGTTAAAAAAGAGCTTCGGTTTTCATATGTAAAACTGCCAAGGTAAACAGATGGCAAGCTTGCACTTCTGAAAGGTTATCTGCTAGCCATGGCAGATATCTCTCTTAACAAGTATTTTACAAGCAATTACCTGGCAGCAACACATTCCGTAGGCTTGTCATACAGTAAAAATATCAAGTAACAAATAAACAAACAAAAACACTGCATAAAGGGCTATCTTGGCAACAGCTATTCAGCAAATGATGAGCTGGTTTGGATTATGCTGTTCACTTTGACAGGTAATGTCTACAACCTTTCCACTGTCACGTGTTATAACATGTGTTTCTTCAGATGCAGTCTCAGTTACTGGTACATCAGCAGAAATACTTCACTTACGCTTCAAGATCATAAACAAACATAAACAAAAGTCAGATTCCCTGCTGAACCTTCCTCTCATACCCTCATAGCATACAGAGAGTCTCCACAGGGGAGCTGTCAGCATGGATATATACCATCTCTGCAAGACTCCAAAAGTTTCTTCCTTTTACAACAGAGTGCATTATAACCGTGATAAAGCTCTCAACACTTTTGACAGCCCTGTTATTCAAGATCCAATGTGCAGATCTTGAATGCTGAGACATTCTTTGAAGTCTAATACTATCTTCAGCTTGCTTAACTTCATTCATGAGCCTTAAATGAAGTTTTGAATGACTGAAACATGGAAAATCAACAAAATGACAGCTTCTAAAATGTGTTCAGCTTTAAAGATGCACAAATGTTTACGAATCGTGCATCCTGTTGACAAAATGCTCATGGAAACTCATATTACAAGAACTTGAATTATGTTTACCAAGGTTGGATTTATTTGATCAAACAAGCAATTACCTGGCAGCAACACATTCCGTAGGCTTGTCATACAGTAAAAATATCAAGTAACAAATAAACAAACAAAAACACTGCATAAAGGGCTATCTTGGCAACAGCTATTCAGCAAATGATGAGCTGGTTTGGATTATGCTGTTCACTTTGACAGGTAATGTCTACAACCTTTCCACTGTCACGTGTTATAACAGGTGTTTCTTCAGATGCAGTCTCAGTTACTGGTACATCAGCAGAAATACTTCACTTACGCTTCAAGATCATAAACAAAAGTCAGATTCCCTGCTGAACCTTCCTCTCATACCCTCATAGCATACAGAGAGTCTCCACAGGGGAGCTGTCAGCATGGATATATACCATCTCTGCAAGACTCCAAAAGTTTCTTCCTTTTACAACAGAGTGCATTATAACCGTGATAAAGCTCTCAACACTTTTGACAGCCCTGTTATTCAAGATCCAATGTGCAGATCTTGAATGCTGAGACATTCTTTGAAGTCTAATACTATCTTCAGCTTGCTTAACTTCATTCATGAGCCTTAAATGAAGTTTTGAATGACTGAAACATGGAAAATCAACAAAATGACAGCTTCTAAAATGTGTTCAGCTTTAAAGATGCACAAATGTTTACGAATCGTGCATCCTGTTGACAAAATGCTCATGGAAACTCATATTACAAGAACTTGAATTATGTTTACCAAGGTTGGATTTATTTGATCAAAAATTGTAAAACATGAAATATTATTACAATTTAAAATAACTGTTCTCTGTTTTAGTATATTATAAAATATCATTTATCCTGTGATGCTGGATTTTCAGCAGCCGTTATTCCAGACTTCAGTGTCATATGATCCTTCAGAAATCATTAGAATGTACAGATTTTCTGCTCAAGAAACATTTATTATTATTATTACCAAAGTTGAAAACAGTTGTGCTGTTTAATATTTTCGTGAATACCATCAAGTTTTTTCAGGATTCTTTGATGAATATAAAGTTCAAAGGAACAGCATTTGAAATAGAATATTTTTGTAAAAATGTAAATATCTTATTGTCACTTCTGATTAATTTAATGCATCTTTGTTCAATAAAAGTTCTAATTTCTTTAAAAAAATTAAAACTGACTGACCCAAACTCAAAGCAACATTTGTCATAGAAAGACCTTTTGATGGAAAATTTTGTATTTACAAACGACAATCATATAGGTCTTTTAATAAAAGTAAAGTCATTTGCACTTTTTGTATGGAAGAATTCCAATTAATAATGTTTAAATAAAAACATTTTGAATAAAAAAATATGTCTAGAAAGTAGCAGCATTAAATTTAATAGTGTAAAAAATATTTAATCCAATTTATAATAAATAAAATCACAATTCAAACTTTTACAAGTATTTGGTTGACAGTGGAAGCTGTCAAAAACAATTTGTGCAAACTACACTTTACATATGCATACCTATGAATATTAATGAGATTATGTCAGATTGTCAATAGGTAATATATCAAATCCAGCGGCACACAACATGACAGCTGACACAGTTTTAAATGTTGTGGTGATATGTTCTGGCCAATAGATTCAGGAATAAGCAATAAAGTAATTTAGCCTGTTCAAATCATAAGAATTGAAGAGTTGTGTGCGCAATAGTCCACTTAAGATCCTTGTTTAAATTATGTGGACTCCATTCCTCCCCTGTCAGTTTCTTAGTGCAGTGTGAAATGGGTTTAAAAACAGAGTAAAGCGTTCAATTTGAAACCTTCATAATGATCTCAATGTAAAAATCAACAGCACTGTTGATAAATGAACCTGTATGTGTGAGGTGAAGCCCACTCTGTTTGTTGCCAGCAGGAACCGGCTCTGGGTACTTCATCATTTCTGCACAGGCAGAGGCCACGAGTCGTCTCCAGAGCCTGGTGGCTTTGATTATTCTTATATTAGAGACAGAAAATATGACTTCTTGTAGTTTATAGGATTTTGTCAAAAAGCAATATAAATAATTCATGCAAATCGTGTCATGTTTGCCAGATGGTAAAAAACAACAATGTGATTTCTTAGAATTCAAGAATACATGGTTAATCTTGATTTAGAAGAAGATTTAAGGTGGTGGTTCTCAGATGGGTTTGCGTCAAGACACAGATTTTCCAACAAAGCCGAAAAAATATATATACAAGTGCGTATAAAAATCACACGCTGACTTTATTAATTTTATCATGAGAAGCATAGCCCTGACAAAATTCTACACTTCTCTTAAATGTCTGAGATTCGAACCTGCAGTCTTTTGATAGTAAGTATACACTGCTAATCTTTTTTTTTAAGAATTTATGCATTGATTTACATTTATTAAAATTTAAATTGATAAAAAATCGATTTCAAATCAATGCTGTTCATTTGAACTTTTATTCATCAAAGAATCATTCCTCAAAGAAACATCAACATATAATTCATGATAATACATATAAATTCAGCTTTGCCATTACAAGAATAAATTATATTTTAAAATATAGTAAAATAGACAGCAGTTATTTGAAATTGTAATAATATTTCACAGTATTACTGCATTTCTGATCAAATAAATGCAGCCTTGACGAGTCTTCAAAAGATTTAAAAGATCTTACAGAGCCCAACCATTTGAACAGTAGTTTATACAACCACTAATGTGACATTAAAGACCGTTTTCTAAACTTCAGTGAAGTTTGATTAGGTTTTAAGCACACTCTAATGATGTCTTGTTGTCAACACATTATTATTATTATTAAGTATCAAGCATTCGGCCTCATTTCACTTTTGCTAAAAACAAACAGGAGTGCCATGTCAGATGCAACCTATGAAACCCATTACCGTGTTACTCCTTCCTCTCAACATGATAACCGCATTTTTCTCTCCCATCTCAGCAGGTAATTTCCTCTCCTTACAGCCAGTGTGCCTAATTTGACAAACACCAATAATGGCTCTCAACAGAGAATGAATGATGCAGTCGTCTGGAATCTCACCAGAGTCTTGCATCCTGCCATCTCAGCTCATTTAGCCTTATTTCCAATCATTTACAACAAACCAATTATTCACTTGGATGTGATCGTCTCATCAGCCTGCTCGATTAGATGAGGATGGGAATAAGACCGCAGGCAGCTATTGAAAATGAATCAGCTCATTATTCTTTAGGAAGTTGGCTAATTAGTTGGGACATAACACATTCTGTAAATGGAGAAGCATTAAATGCTTGTGACACCCAAGGCACCCATGAAACGGTAAGCAATGACCTAATGAAAAGATGGAATCCTGAAAAGGATCAGCCTTGGTTCACAACTAAATTGCACTTTCAGGGATGAAATTATACATGATTTAAATATATATATTGGATAAAGGAATGTAAAGATAAGAATGCTCTGAAAACCAAAAAAACACTTGAATGTTATATGAGATATAAACTCCACAACTACTGTACAATCAAGATTTCTAGGAAAGTTCTTAGAAACAACAACTCAAAAAGACTTAAAGGGGTCATATGATGCTGCTAAAAATAAAATTATTTTGTGTATTTAGTGTAATGAAATGTGTTTATGCGGTATAAAGTTTAAAAAAAAAACATTATTTTCCACATACTGTACATTATTGTTTCTCCTCTATGCCCCACCTTTTTGAAACACGTTTTACAAAGCTCATCGGTCTGAAAAGCGAGGTGTGCAGTGATTGGCCAGCTATCCAGTGCGTTGTGATTGGTCGAATACCTCAAGCATGTGACGGAAATGTTACGCCCCTACCATACTGTTGATGCCGTGTCCCGGCCGGAGCGACGAGACAAAAACATTAAAACCTATTATAAACGAGGCATTTGTTGCATCCAGTGGAGACATAATTACTGATTATAATGACTTATACTGTCTTTTTACGCGTTGCGTTGCATTGCATCGCGCCGCATAAACATAAAACCCTGTCTGCATTTGTGATCGGAGAAATGACAAACAACAAGTGCTCCTCTACACTGCCCAAAACTCACGTTTGAATCATCAGTGGCAAATCCTTTAAATGAAAACGTACTTATAGACTGTGAGTCAGAACTGCCGGCATTGTAGTCTACTCTACCAGGATCAGTAAACAGTCCTCCATAAAATGTGCTGCACACATCTGGATATTTGGGTTAAACTGTTCTGGAACAGTGTTGTAAATACAACTTAACCACTGATTTGTAGTCGTGTCCTCTTTTGGAAGGCCAAACAAAGTCATTTCGCTTTCACAACGGAATATTTTTGTAAAAATGTAAATATCTTATTGTCACTTCTGATTAATTTAATGCATCTTTGTTCAATAAAAGTTCTAATTTCTTTAAAAAAATTAAAACTGACTGACCCAAACTCAAAGCAACATTTGTCATAGAAAGACCTTTTGATGGAAAATTTTGTATTTACAAACGACAATCATATAGGTCTTTTAATAAAAGTAAAGTCATTTGCACTTTTTGTATGGAAGAATTCCAATTAATAATGTTTAAATAAAAACATTTTGAATAAAAAAATATGTCTAGAAAGTAGCAGCATTAAATGTAATAGTGTAAAAAATATTTAATCCAATTTATAATAAATAAAATCACAATTCAAACTTTTACAAGTATTTGGTTGACAGTGGAAGCTGTCAAAAACAATTTGTGCAAACTACACTTTACATATGCATACCTATGAATATTAATGAGATTATGTCAGATTGTCAATAGGTAATATATCAAATCCAGCGGCACACAACATGACAGCTGACACAGTTTTAAATGTTGTGGTGATATGTTCTGGCCAATAGATTCAGGAATAAGCAATAAAGTAATTTAGCCTGTTCAAATCATAAGAATTGAAGAGTTGTGTGCGCAATAGTCCACTTAAGATCCTTGTTTAAATTATGTGGACTCCATTCCTCCCCTGTCAGTTTCTTAGTGCAGTGTGAAATGGGTTTAAAAACAGAGTAAAGCGTTCAATTTGAAACCTTCATAATGATCTCAATGTAAAAATCAACAGCACTGTTGATAAATGAACCTGTATGTGTGAGGTGAAGCCCACTCTGTTTGTTGCCAGCAGGAACCGGCTCTGGGTACTTCATCATTTCTGCACAGGCAGAGGCCACGAGTCGTCTCCAGAGCCTGGTGGCTTTGATTATTCTTATATTAGAGACAGAAAATATGACTTCTTGTAGTTTATAGGATTTTGTCAAAAAGCAATATAAATAATTCATGCAAATCGTGTCATGTTTGCCAGATGGTAAAAAACAACAATGTGATTTCTTAGAATTCAAGAATACATGGTTAATCTTGATTTAGAAGAAGATTTAAGGTGGTGGTTCTCAGATGGGTTTGCGTCAAGACACAGATTTTCCAACAAAGCCGAAAAAATATATATACAAGTGCGTATAAAAATCACACGCTGACTTTATTAATTTTATCATGAGAAGCATAGCCCTGACAAAATTCTACACTTCTCTTAAATGTCTGAGATTCGAACCTGCAGTCTTTTGATAGTAAGTATACACTGCTAATCTTTTTTTTTAAGAATTTATGCATTGATTTACATTTATTAAAATTTAAATTGATAAAAAATCGATTTCAAATCAATGCTGTTCATTTGAACTTTTATTCATCAAAGAATCATTCCTCAAAGAAACATCAACATATAATTCATGATAATACATATAAATTCAGCTTTGCCATTACAAGAATAAATTATATTTTAAAATATAGTAAAATAGACAGCAGTTATTTGAAATTGTAATAATATTTCACAGTATTACTGCATTTCTGATCAAATAAATGCAGCCTTGACGAGTCTTCAAAAGATTTAAAAGATCTTACAGAGCCCAACCATTTGAACAGTAGTTTATACAACCACTAATGTGACATTAAAGACCGTTTTCTAAACTTCAGTGAAGTTTGATTAGGTTTTAAGCACACTCTAATGATGTCTTGTTGTCAACACATTATTATTATTATTAAGTATCAAGCATTCGGCCTCATTTCACTTTTGCTAAAAACAAACAGGAGTGCCATGTCAGATGCAACCTATGAAACCCATTACCGTGTTACTCCTTCCTCTCAACATGATAACCGCATTTTTCTCTCCCATCTCAGCAGGTAATTTCCTCTCCTTACAGCCAGTGTGCCTAATTTGACAAACACCAATAATGGCTCTCAACAGAGAATGAATGATGCAGTCGTCTGGAATCTCACCAGAGTCTTGCATCCTGCCATCTCAGCTCATTTAGCCTTATTTCCAATCATTTACAACAAACCAATTATTCACTTGGATGTGATCGTCTCATCAGCCTGCTCGATTAGATGAGGATGGGAATAAGACCGCAGGCAGCTATTGAAAATGAATCAGCTCATTATTCTTTAGGAAGTTGGCTAATTAGTTGGGACATAACACATTCTGTAAATGGAGAAGCATTAAATGCTTGTGACACCCAAGGCACCCATGAAACGGTAAGCAATGACCTAATGAAAAGATGGAATCCTGAAAAGGATCAGCCTTGGTTCACAACTAAATTGCACTTTCAGGGATGAAATTATACATGATTTAAATATATATATTGGATAAAGGAATGTAAAGATAAGAATGCTCTGAAAACCAAAAAAACACTTGAATGTTATATGAGATATAAACTCCACAACTACTGTACAATCAAGATTTCTAGGAAAGTTCTTAGAAACAACAACTCAAAAAGACTTAAAGGGGTCATATGATGCTGCTAAAAATAAAATTATTTTGTGTATTTAGTGTAATGAAATGTGTTTATGCGGTATAAAGTTTAAAAAAAAAACATTATTTTCCACATACTGTACATTATTGTTTCTCCTCTATGCCCCACCTTTTTGAAACACGTTTTACAAAGCTCATCGGTCTGAAAAGCGAGGTGTGCAGTGATTGGCCAGCTATCCAGTGCGTTGTGATTGGTCGAATACCTCAAGCATGTGACGGAAATGTTACGCCCCTACCATACTGTTGATGCCGTGTCCCGGCCGGAGCGACGAGACAAAAACATTAAAACCTATTATAAACGAGGCATTTGTTGCATCCAGTGGAGACATAATTACTGATTATAATGACTTATACTGTCTTTTTACGCGTTGCGTTGCATTGCATCGCGCCGCATAAACATAAAACCCTGTCTGCATTTGTGATCGGAGAAATGACAAACAACAAGTGCTCCTCTACACTGCCCAAAACTCACGTTTGAATCATCAGTGGCAAATCCTTTAAATGAAAACGTACTTATAGACTGTGAGTCAGAACTGCCGGCATTGTAGTCTACTCTACCAGGATCAGTAAACAGTCCTCCATAAAATGTGCTGCACACATCTGGATATTTGGGTTAAACTGTTCTGGAACAGTGTTGTAAATACAACTTAACCACTGATTTGTAGTCGTGTCCTCTTTTGGAAGGCCAAACAAAGTCATTTCGCTTTCACAACGAAAAACACGGCAGCCTAGCGTGAGCGGAAGCCGCGGCTTAGCGTGAGCTGAGGCGGCGGGGTTGAGAACAATTCTAATATACAGATGTTGTGTGGTTTAATATTTTTGTGAAAACCATTTTTTCAGGATTCTTTGATAAATCAAAAGTTTAAAAGAACAGCATTCATTTGAAATATCTCATCTTTTAAATATCAGTCTTTACTGTCACTTTTGATTAATTTCATCCTTGCTACATTAACGTATTCATTTCTTTCAAAAGAAAACCCCAAACTTTTAAATAATACCGTGTATGTATATATATATTTTTTTTTTTAAGCTAATGCGTAATTTTACTGAGATATTGTTTAAAACGTTTTTAGAGGTAATAAACAAGTTACAGAAAAGGTCAAATGTCATTGTGATTTTTTATCATGCCACGTTTTTACCAGTGCATTTGGTACAGTAACTTCATATCATTTAATGAAATACACGGTTGTGACGTGGTCACTGTATTTTTACAGTAAAGTTCCACCAGACAGGTTCATTGTTTTCATATACAGTATTTAGCTACATAATGCTATTATGTAAAATTACTACTTATGAAAAATATAAAAAATAATTCAGGCACAATATAAAACATGCCAGTTAGTAACTGACTGAAATGGAAATATTACGAATTTTTTGCTTTGAGTAAAAACATTTCTCATGTATAAAAAATTGTTGGACAAATGGGAAAAGCTTTTGAATACAGCAGCAGACTGCTGGTAAAATGCTTCAGTTCACTGAGTCAGTTCCATTAGCATTAAGTTTCTCACTCTCTGGTCTGGGTGTGCGGTCTGCTTGTTGATGGTTTCCCTTTCGGCAAGGAATACCGCGATTTTTCACGAACAAACCAAAGTCAATAAAGAAGGCCACCGTGGCCAGGAAGCCAAATGCCTGTAATACAGGAAATAAATGTTAGCCAGTCAGTATGAGCTATGTTGTCATATCAACTAAAAAAAAACACAAATCTAGCGCCATCATACCACTGCGCCCTGCTCCAGACCCGTTTGACCATTGTCTGCCGCAAACACAATGCTGGCAAGGAAAAACAGGATTGCCATGACTGATGTGTATCCGAAATCCTATGGAAAAATGAAAAGAAGAAGTTTAACTGTACATTTGATAAAATTGTATCCTCTGGAATAAGTGACTATGGCTGGTCAGGAGAGGTCAATCACAAAAAAATTTATTAATATAATATTCAAAATTTTTTATTATATTTAGCATTTGTACATTGTAATATTTAAAAAAATTAAATAATGATATTGCATTATTATTAATAGTGTTTTTTGACTTACCAGAGTAGGCCAGCTGTTAATTCCAACTCTCTGGTGCAACGGTGTGGCCAGGAGGATGAGGAGCAACAGTGTGAAGAGCAAGGCTGTGCAACTGACAAATTCAAAAAAGTAAAGTGGTCCACATTGCGAACAGCTGGACACCACCTCCTCCATCACAAAAGCCACAAAGGAAAGGAGCTGAGGGGACACAAATGAAATCCAAGTGCATTCATTAACCATCAGGTGGCAGTATCAGCTTATAACTCTATCCTGTATACAAGACAATATGAATGATTTGGGCGTTTTAGATTTGCCTAAGTGACTAAACATTGTATTTAGAGAACATGCATACTCAGTCACAATTCAAAACAGGAAATCAGGTGTGATGTAAATGCATCAGGTAGGGGATACCCAATAATCTATTTAGGACATTCACTCAGCAAAGTGATATTCATCATCCTGAGCTCTGTTTTAGTCACATGTATGCTATTAAAAGGTCTCCAGTCCAAAGGTTACATTTTCACCGTTACATCAATTCCAGGAGACTTTCCACTCAATTTCCCTTTAGCGAACTGAAACTGGCAAAAAAAAAAAATTTGACTGTAAATGATGTAGTCATGCTAGTAAGTTACTCAAATGTACTATAAAGAGAAGTCAAAATAACTCTCAGCATTGTTTGCTGTGGTGAATATGTCAACAACATCTCTGCTGTTAAACTCTGGGGTTGGTAGTGAAATTATTTCTTTAAACCATTAATAAAAGGCATAGCAATATGCTTAGTTTTAATACAGTTTGAGAATATAAAATATACATTCATAAATCAATATGACAAAGGGGAAGAGAGTATAGAAAATAATAATAAAACATAAATTTTTCTATAACAAATAGCTGGTATTTGACATTCAACTGGTAAAAAGAGAACAGATTCAGGGCAAAATAGGGAAAATCTATCTGTATAACTGGTAGTAAGGAGGAAGAGGAAATCCTTACAGCGTGCTCATTTATACAAAATCAAATGTCATAAGAAGCAACGTCAAAATGACAAAGCCAGACTAGCCCACACGTTTGACTCATAACGTCTGTTTTGAGCTTTGACAGCCCTGACTGCTAGGAAGGAACAGGGTAGGGTTCGCATGCAATTGTTATTGTCGCTTAAGAAGCAGAACCTTATCGCTACCACACAGAATCCATTCGAAATCCTCCATACAAACAAGCCGGATAGAACACAGCTGCTGTTCACCACCCAAAAAGGGGCTTATTTCAGACATTTATGAAATGACCTAAAATGTAACCAAACATGCTGAAACCACAAAGAAACAATTTCAGTCTGAAACTGAAACGAACAAAGCTTCATTCCTGGAAAACATGCATAAAAATATAAAGTTAAAGTGCTAAACTTGATCAGCATTTTGGAATAGACCGTTCCACAGCAAAATCAAAGCATTTCTTCACAATACAGTAGTCACTTGACTGTGGTTAACCGTCTCTGTTCTGATCAATACATTGTGGGTAGACTGATTTCCTACACAAAACCAGAGTTTAAAAAAAGATGTCTTACAAACTCAAGAAACACTGGAAACAGTTTGTTTAAAAATACACGGAATATCAAGTGTCAAGAACTAAGAAAGAAATCATTGACTTTTTTTCAAATTGAAACAAAGCAGCTGCAAATTCCCACTGGTAAATGACTAAAACTGTACACTGCACTGGTTTATATAGCACACAAAAAATATGCTATGGTTTGTGGGCAATAGTTTGATAAAGTGGTTTGGAGGTAGATGAGGAAAGATACTCTTCTCACTGAAGGGCTTCTAAGAACAAGCTTCAGCAACTGATCTAGATGAGGTTTCATCTGGGAAGTACCAAGGTGTTCCAGTGTTGTCATGTCAGTGGCTAAGTGGAAAAGGAAATTAAAAGTAGGGAATTTCAAGGGCATCCAGAAGACACCAGTTAATGAACAATCATAATCATTAAAAAAAAAGTATTAACATTTTATATATATATACACACACATTTTTAATTTTAACTTACATTTGTATACAATTTGAACTGTATATGATTAAAAAGCAAGTCTCTGTTCTGATTAATAACATACTGTTCAGTGTCATGAGAACACCACAAAAAAACTCCAGTGGCAATTTCCCTGAATACACTACAGGAGAAAAAGCATGAGACCAGGCCCTGGACTGTGGGGCAATTACTTATAAAGAGTATATTTGTCTCGATGTTGACCTCTATGTCTGTGGTGAATATGTCAACAACATCTCTGCTGTTAAACTCTGGGGTTGGTAGTGAAATTATTTCTTTAAACCATTAATAAAAGGCATAGCAATATGCTTAGTTTTAATACAGTTTGAGAATATAAAATATACATTCATAAATCAATATGACAAAGGGGAAGAGAGTATAGAAAATAATAATAAAACATAAATTTTTCTATAACAAATAGCTGGTATTTGACATTCAACTGGTAAAAAGAGAACAGATTCAGGGCAAAATAGGGAAAATCTATCTGTATAACTGGTAGTAAGGAGGAAGAGGAAATCCTTACAGCGTGCTTATTTATACAAAATCAAATGTCATAAGAAGCAACGTCAAAATGACAAAGCCAGACTAGCCCACATGTTTGACTCATAACGTCTGTTTTGAGCTTTGACAGCCCTGACTGCTAGGAAGGAACAGGGTAGGGTTCGCATGCAATTGTTATTGTCGCTTAAGAAGCAGAACCTTATCGCTACCACACAGAATCCATTCGAAATCCTCCATACAAACAAGCCGGATAGAACACAGCTGCTGTTCACCACCCAAAAAGGGGCTTATTTCAGACATTTATGAAATGACCTAAAATGTAACCAAACATGCTGAAACCACAAAGAAACAATTTCAGTCTGAAACTGAAACGAACAAAGCTTCATTCCTGGAAAACATGCATAAAAATATAAAGTTAAAGTGCTAAACTTGATCAGCATTTTGGAATAGACCGTTCCACAGCAAAATCAAAGCATTTCTTCACAATACAGTAGTCACTTGACTGTGGTTAACCGTCTCTGTTCTGATCAATACATTGTGGGTAGACTGATTTCCTACACAAAACCAGAGTTTAAAAAAAGATGTCTTACAAACTCAAGAAACACTGGAAACAGTTTGTTTAAAAATACACGGAATATCAAGTGTCAAGAACTAAGAAAGAAATCATTGACTTTTTTTCAAATTGAAACAAAGCAGCTGCAAATTCCCACTGGTAAATGACTAAAACTGTACACTGCACTGGTTTATATAGCACACAAAAAATATGCTATGGTTTGTGGGCAATAGTTTGATAAAGTGGTTTGGAGGTAGATGAGGAAAGATACTCTTCTCACTGAAGGGCTTCTAAGAACAAGCTTCAGCAACTGATCTAGATGAGGTTTCATCTGGGAAGTACCAAGGTGTTCCAGTGTTGTCATGTCAGTGGCTAAGTGGAAAAGGAAATTAAAAGTAGGGAATTTCAAGGGCATCCAGAAGACACCAGTTAATGAACAATCATAATCATTAAAAAAAAAGTATTAACATTTTATATATATATACACACACATTTTTAATTTTAACTTACATTTGTATACAATTTGAACTGTATATGATTAAAAAGCAAGTCTCTGTTCTGATTAATAACATACTGTTCAGTGTCATGAGAACACCACAAAAAAACTCCAGTGGCAATTTCCCTGAATACACTACAGGAGAAAAAGCATGAGACCAGGCCCTGGACTGTGGGGCAATTACTTATAAAGAGTATATTTGTCTCGATGTTGACCTCTATGTGGTAATTATTGGCTAAATTTAATGTGTTCAGAAGCATACTTCCCTGTACTTAAAGATTCTTGCTTTTAGTATGCGATTTGAATGTCATTTAAGCCCTTGACCTACCACAACATACTGTGAAAGTTAAGAATGAGATGGTAATTGAATTTAGCATCTGCTCTCTAACTGCATTAAGAGTTTAAAGGCAGACAGTAATTTCTTACATCTGATATCACTTAGTTTGTCACATGCAAGCAGACAACACCCTTTGGTCTTTCCAGCTGTGACCTTGCAAACACTTAAAATAGTGACAACCAATTAATAACACCCTGAGAAGAATCGATGCTAAAAGCTAAAGATCAAGATGATCAAATATGTACAGGGAAGTCTGAAAATTTCAGAAAATTACATTGAAAATCAGGGACTCAAAATCTAATTTAGCCCAGAAAATAAACAAAGAATTTTAGATTTTATTTTAAAACAAAGAAATGCTATGAATTTAAAAAAGCATAAGAAAATAAATGGATTCTGCACCATTTCTTGATTACCCTTCAAATCAAATGGTCAGATTCCTTGCTTTCAATACAGCACATATACATTTCTCATACCTTTTAAAATAGAGCATCAGGTTTTGCACAAACCTGTTGAGCCCATACCAGTATTTGGGATTAAAAGGATAAGGTGCAATGCTTATTGTGCGTGCTAAGTAACAAACATTTCAATGAATGAATGATGGTGAACCACACACAAAATAAACCAGGACCTCGCCTCATATGAGTCCATTGCATGTCTTTGCAAAACACAAGCAATATCTACTAAATAGCCACTCGACCAGTAGTATTCCTTAGTGAACCAAGATGCGTGCATGTTCTGCTTCCTCATAAATTATAGAAGTCAGTTTGACACATAAGGAAGATGCCAAGGAAATGGAGGGAATTTCTAACTTCGACTCAAGACAAAGTCCAACACTCTCAACTGCTTTACAAAAATCCCCATGAACAACAACCAAGCAGCACATGACTGCAATGCTGAAATTACCACGCTTGTTTAGAAATAAGCTTGTCATTATTCAATGCAGGCAAAAAAGTTGCCATTCCTCACTTGCACCCAAGGACTTTTTAAACATTCGCATTATCAAAGATGTGTGAGACAGGGCAATGGATTCATTCAGCACAATCTTTCATTAGCATGTAATAGAAACAACAATATTCTAATGAACACTATCAGTAGTCATATTTTAGCCCCACCTTTTAGAGGTTAAATGAACTGCCAGCGTTCTTGTTTACTATTATTAGCACACTTTTCCAATAATGCTAGCTTAACTTGAATTGTGTCTATAAAACGGATTAACCACTTATTCACTATAACGACCTCTTATTGAAACCATGTCCCAATGTACTTAGGTTTGAAGGGTTAAAAAAGTATTTTACATTAGGCTACTATAAAGGAAAGTGTATATATATATATAGCTATATTAGAACATTTAAAAGAGATCTCGTATAAATTATGATCCCAGTACATGTAAGCATGTGGTCACATTTGCGTCCAGCGTGTGTTTTCAGACAGAACATGAAACATGATACATGCAGCTTACCACTTCAATCACTTTTATCGCGAATCGAACTTTGTCCAGGTTCTCTGAAGGCACGATGAACCATTTTCTGGATTTGGGCTCCTGCGCTGCTGTTGTGGTGTTGTACACCGTGTCTGCGGTGGCCATACTGTAGCTATACTGTAGCTAAATCTGAAAACGAGAAGTATATAAAACAGTTTAGCAATAAAAGCGTTTATAAATCAGCACAGATAACGATATGTGATACTGTAAAGGAAACAAAGTAACGACGCGTCGATAGCTGGTGTTCACGCTGAGAAAAGCGAAAGTAAACCAAACCAGTCAAAGTCAAGTCTAACTAACAGAATTGATCAACACAGAACGGTCGATACAAACACACTGCAACATGTACAGCAGTCGATTATGTGTGATAAGAATATTGATAAATATTTAAGAGTGAAATACCTCAGGTGGTTGTTTTAAGGTGCTCTGTTTATGCCGTTCACGCGTCCTTTGTGTGACCAACTTGTGTTTTTCACTTCCGCACTCCCCTCAGTTTTCTAGGAAGGACTTCCTACGGAGGTTGCTGAAGTCTGCGACCCAGTCCGTGCTGCACCACAGAAGGGTGTTCTTGGGATTTTTGTTTCTGCGATTTTTACCTTTCAGTAGTTGTAAGAGATTTCAACTGTCTTGGAAACGTTTTTTCCATGCGCGCTTACATTTATTTGCTACTTCTGCGTGCCTTTTATGTCGATTGTAGTACTTTGGTAATTCAAGTCTTAAACTTTGAACATTTAATAATGATGATGATCTAAACAAAAATTGAAATAATCAAACAATGTTTATTGTGTGAAAAATATATGATAAATAGTGCTGTCAAACGATTAATCGCGATTAATCACATCCAAAATAAAGGTTTTTGTTTACATAATATATGTGTGTACTGTGTATATTTATTATGTATATATAAATACACACACATGCATGAATGTATTTAAGAAAAATATGTTATGTTTATACATTTAAAATATATATAATATCAATTGTATTAATATAAATATATACATGGAAATACATGGAAATATTTTCAAAATAGGATATATACTGTATGTGTGTGTATTTATATATACATAATAAATATACACAGTATACACATATATTATGTAAACAAAAACTTTTATTTTGGATGTGATTAATCACGATTAATCGTTTGACAGCACTAATTATAAATAAAATAATAATAATAAAATATTTCATATGACTCTCCATCAGTTGTAGGCATTTCCACCGCTTCAAATAATTTTGGCCTTAATAAAGTTTTACTAAAACGTATTACCTGAGGCAATAGAGCATGTCTGAGACCCTGACACTGGACCACAAAACCAGTCATAAGGGTCAGTTTTTTTTTAATTGAGATTTCAAAATTATACATCAAAGCTAAATAAATAAGCTTTCCATTGATGTATGGTTTGTTAGGATATAGGACAATATTAGGCGGAGATACGACTATTCGAAAATCTGGAATCTGAGGGTGCAAAAAAAAAAAATCTAAATATTGAGAAAATTGCCTTTTAAGCTGTCCAGATGAAATCCTTAGCAATGCACATTACTAATCAAAAATGAAGTTTTGATATATTTACGGTAAGAAATGTACTAAATATTTTGATGGAACATGATCTTTACTTAATATCCTAATGATTTTTGACATAAAAGAAAAATCAATAATTTTGACCCATACTAGGTATTGTTGGCTATTGCTACAAATATACCCCAGCGACTTAAGACTGGATTTGTGGTCCAGGGTAACATATGTGATGAGTGAACAAAATTACAAAAAAGAAAAAAAGTTGTATTTTATTGTGCAACAATTTCAATCAAGCTGTAATTTTGTCAAATTATTCGAAAAATGTGAGAATATTATGCCATTGTTTGTACTGAGGATGCATAAAATGCTGGCTATGAAAACAGCCTTTGAAAAGCAAGGGATTCTGACATTTCACATCACGCATGTGGTCTTTGCTGTAATTTTCTTGTAATAAAAAAGATTTTACTTTGAAAATGCTTGGCATTGGAATTTGGAAGATGATGTTGATAAGCAGCTAATGAGAAAGCATGTGCTTTTAATTCCCATCTTTAACAAGGGCTGTTCATACTCTGGGTCTTTATGGATCCATCAGTTTCTCTCCTCTTTAATGATTTTGGTTAGATCTCTATATTGGTCTTAACCTTTCTGTATAATGAAATAAACTTTTGTAAAGACAGATAATTTGTCATTACTGTTTGGAGTCAATAATAAATGCCAATGTACACACAGACATTGGCACTGAACAGACATTGAAGGCATATAGGACCTGCAGCACCACCTCCAGATGTCAGTCATTTCCAGCTTCACTGACCTATGGAAGTTTCATTCAAGTTGCTCCAAGTTTGTGACATTTGAAAATTATTTGAAAATTTGATTTGAATCCTTAAAGCAGCTGACCAATTGAACACTTTAAAACTCTCTAAATTACTTGCAATATATTGATTAGTCCCCCTTAAGTTTAGTTGCATAGTTTATTTTTATATATTTCTGTTTTTATCATTTGTGAGTATTTTGTTTGTATATATCTTTCAATATATGCTGCATTTATTCATGTTCAATGTCAATTGTCATTCATTCATGTATTCAGCTAATAACTGTTGTTAAGAGCACTGATGATTTTGTATGTCAATAAAAACATAATTCACACAACATGCTGCTGCTGTGGTTATTGTTGTTGATGCTTTACTGTAAAACCCTAACCGAAGCTACACTCTAAGATGCCTCATTACTGATTTTCTGGAGCTCAGCCATCCAACACAGACTGTCAACACACTCTCAACAGGTAAATAATTTCTTTCTTAAAATGTATATAAATTATAACTTTCAAATGCTAATTGGTTTCGCATGTCTTTTCTCTTTTAAGTTTAAGAGAACATGCAAGTGTGACCAGCTTTATTCAGTTAAGGATACTCTCCTCTTCTTCACTAAGTAACAAAGATATTGAATTTTTGGTCCATTTTGTTAGACTAGGTTTTTTATTACTAGGGTTTATGCATAAACATATCCAGCTATCCTATGACTTTATCACACCAAAATACAGATAATGATTAACTTAGAGGCATCATAGAGGATTGTGAAGCTATTTCACTGGAGCTTGGTCTTCAATGCACTATTTTATGTTCTATTTTGTTTTATTTCTTTAAGCATTTATTTATGTTCAATGTCCATTTTCACTCATTAATGTATTCTGCTATTAACTGTTGTTAGAACTGCCATTTTTGCTAATTTCACGTCATTAAAAAAGTACCTAATTGACACGTTGTTGTTGTTGATTTTATGTAAAACCCTAATAGACACTTCAAGATATTATAAGACCAGGCAGATAGAGGGGTAAAAAACTATATTAATAAATAATATTTGCAAATAATACTAATATTAATTAAAAACTATAATTAAAAAGGTTATTTATAACACCAATAAGGTCCTATATAGCATTTTCAAAGCATGGTTCTATATGGAACCCAATAAAAAAAGGTTCTATTTAGCACTAAAAAGGGTTCTGCTATTGTTACAAGCCGAAGAACCCTTTTCTGGTACTGTTTAGAACCATTTTTCTTAAGAATGTATATACTGTATATATATAAAATTGAGATTTTATTTCAATTTCACTGTAGTTAAAGCTTTAGTGTTTTTGTTGTGTTTTCGACATTTTTATTATTGTTGTTGTTTTTAATATGCCTACAATTTTTATTCATTTTAATATATATCGTTTTAGCTTTTTAGTACCTAAAGTTAAACTAAATGAAAATGAGAAATGATGCCCTGAAAACAGCGGAAATAAAATAAGTTTAAGGGTTTTCAATTATTATTATGTAATTTAATTTTACTTAAAGTAACTAAAACTTTTTAATGTTTTGAGTTCTAGTTTTAATTAATGATCACTTTGCTGCAACAGACCACAAGAGAGCAGACTCATTCTAACAAACACGCACGTCAAAATCCACAGTGCTATATACATTTTTCTATTTAATTCAACTACATGCCACAGTTGAATACATCTGGGGTGTATAACATCAAGTTCTCTTATCTCTTACTCCCTTACACATCATAACACTAAACAACAATGGAAAATAATATAAAAAACAATAAATGACAAATCTCTTTGCTCTCTTGAAGCAAAACACACACAGTAGTTTGCATTTGAGGATCCTTAGATCCTTCATATGTTACGAACTGCACACTGACATTGGCAGCAAACTGCTTTTGTGGGTCACACAGTGGTTGTATTTTCCAACATTACACTTCTGTAAAGTATGACCAACAAATGTGAGAAATGTACATTTCTTCCTCTATTGCATCCCAACCATTTCCCTCTTTTTCCTGTTTGTTTGGGCATTTCAGTGTTGTGCTTGTGAACATAAGTGCCATTTACTTTAGCCAGTGGTACAGAGGTTCTTTCACTGGGCTTGCTGTACTCTAAACAGAGCATTAAGGAGGAGTTTAGATGTGCACAAGTCATGTTTCCAAATTAGCTGGAATACTAAGATGGAATCTCTCTAGGACTGCAGCTCTCTTCATTTCTCTATTTCCCTCCATAGATAATGGCTTTGTTTATCCTAAGGAATTTAATTCCCTTCCACACTGCAGCAGAGTTACAACAACCCATTAGTGATCTAGCACATGTCAGTGTATTTCCCTCTTTCTCTTTTGGAGGCACTTCCCCTGATAGAGGTCAAGGGTTTCCTGTAGTTTTTGCACAACAACAACCTCTTGCTGTAACCGGAAGTTGTGAGCATGAGTCACTGTGTGTTAAGTAGTTCTGCAGATAAGATACCTTAAACATTTCAATATTAATACGTAGCATGATTTTTGCTACATTAAAGCCAATCTGACTAAACAGTAATAGGATAATACACAAAAACTTGTCGAGGTCATATTTCATCCCAGAACCAAAAGAAACAATGATATAAAGGGCATGAAGCCTGTTAGGACCATTAAGGGTTGCATTGCATCACAACATCATTTTAATACCACTTTGCCCCTATAATTCTCATTACTGTAATGCATCCAGACATATCTTTGTTATGCATTTGTTTTTAAATCAGCATAAAGAAAATATAACAAATATTATGATGAATAATCAAGTATAAATACAAATTTACATTTTTGCATTATGTTGTTTGTGTTTGCCATAAAAATGTAACAATGCAAAAAAAATTGTAATGGTAAAAAAAAAAATCTTAAAGGGATAGTCCACCCAAAAATACAGATTATTTTGTAATTTCCTAAACTTCCTGTCATTTCAAACCTTTGTGACTTCATTTTTTTCTGTGCAACACAGAAGAAGATATTTTGAAGAATGTTGGTAACATTTTCGGTTCCCTTTGACTTCCATTGTATGATCAAAAAATGTAATGGAAGTCAATGGAAGTCAATGTTTGGTTACTAATATTTTTCAAAGTATCTTCTTTTGTAATCCACATAAGAAAGCAAGTCATGAGGATGAGTAAAAGTCTTGTTCTGACTCAAATTCAGATTTTAAATCAATAAAGAATCAACAAAGCATACACAACATCAGGAGACCTTTTCTTTTTATCAGTGTATAAAACAAAGGGACTTACATTTAGACAGCCAAAAATACATTCTTTAAACTTTACAGTTGCAAATCATAATATCATATATAGAGATACTGTGAAAAGCAAAAACACACTTCAACTCTTGTAATAATAGTAATAATACTGTGGATCAGCATCAATCCTTCATGAACACCTAATTTCAGCCAAAATATTCTTTGATCACAGGCACTAAATCAAATCTGCATCACACGATATCTATACTGTCAAATAAATAATGTAAACATTCTTGTGAATAAATGGCCCCTTTTGGTTTCAGACATTGTTGATAAATACATCAAAACACTCTTAAAACCAGTCTTAATGCTGAAAAATTCTAAGTTTGACCCCAGCCGATTAAGTTCACTGAGGCACTATCATTTTGATGATGAAATCCACTCTTGAAGCATAAAGCATCTTCAAAAACTACCGAAAATGTCCCTTTAATGTCCTTAAAGAACTCATCTCTCCAGAACAAACTGAGAATTTTTCTTGCTACTTTCATCTGATAAGACAGTGTCTTCCATCCAGTTACACTGCAGCACCTTCAAGAGAGAATTAGCAGGAAATTATGCAATGAATTTCAACAGGTCCATTCTGTTAAAGGAACAGCTCACCCTAATTCATATTTGCTAAAAATGTAATCACCCTCAGATAGGGCTGCACGATAATTCGAAATGGAATCGAGATCGCGATTCGACAGAAGCTGCGATTGTCATGCGTATCTTTCAGTGAAGCACGGTTCTGTGATCAGCAGTAAATCTTCATCCAAAGGCCAGAGGGTGCTC
Organism: Sinocyclocheilus grahami; assembly: GCF_001515645.1. Classification (NCBI taxonomy): domain Eukaryota; kingdom Metazoa; phylum Chordata; class Actinopteri; order Cypriniformes; family Cyprinidae; genus Sinocyclocheilus; species Sinocyclocheilus grahami. The sequence goes on along the minus strand of NW_015505464.1, from coordinate 575,303 downwards.
TCGCTGAAACTCCAAATATGCCTCGCAGAAGAAACCCAGAAAATGCCTATCTGCAGCTGAATAAACACAAGATTCAACTGCTTTCATTGATTCAACGGGACTAATAAACACATGACTACGGCAATATACGGTTTATCCAAGTTCTTATTATAATTTTCATTAAAATAAAGTATATTTATAATGCAATGCCTTTATCACTGCTTAAATACTATGAAATATGTTGCATGCCTTATTCTGTGTAAGAAGCCACATCATCTCACAGAAGGATTTATTTCAAACACTCGACTGACGTTATGAAGTGAGTTTGGGGTAAAAATATGTTATTAAATGTGGTATTTTCACATGCTTTCAGATGGAGCAGCATTTACTTCACAGAGCCGTAGTTTACAGAGAAGCTATGCAAACAGCTGTCATTATTGCGAACAATTTCTTCGATTTCAGAATCGCGCAATAAAATCGCCTGCGATTTTTTTTTTTGCGTAACTTGTCAGTGAACTACGGCTATGTGTAGTCAATTCTGCTCCATCTGAAAGCACGTGATGATGATTTACTGCTGATTACAGAACCGGCTTTTTTAACAAAATGCACATGACAATCGCATTCGATTAATCGTGCAGCCCTACCCTCAGGCTATCCAAGATGTAGATGTTGTGTGTTTCGATATCAGAACAGATTTGGAGAATTTAGCACTACATCACTTGCTCACCAATGGATCCTCTGCAGTGAATGGGTGCCGTCAGAATGAGAGTCCAAATGACTCCAGTCTAGACTCCAATTGCTTCCAGCTAAAATACAAGTTCATAATCCATAATAACGATTTCTCCAGTGAAAAGGTCAATCGGGAAAGAAATATGTACAGATCAAGCGCTGTTTAGAACAAAAGCAGTCCAAACAGTTCTGAACAATTATGTCGGTGTTTTTTGATGTGAGATGAAAACAAGAGATGGACTTTTTCACTAGACGTTACATTTCACAAAATGTTAATTGATGGACTGGAGTCGTATGAATTACTTGTGGATTACTGTGATGTTTTATCAGCTGTTTGAACTCTCATTCTGACGGCACCCATTCACTGCAGAGGATCCATTGGTGAGCAAGTGATGTAATGCTACATTTCTCCAAATTTGTTGCAGTGAACAAATACATTTGTCTACATTTTGGATGGCCTGAAGGTGGATATTCATTTATTTATTTATTTTTTTCTTAAAACTGTTCACGGCTTTCATATTTTACAAATTACATGATTAAAACATGATCAGACTCACCACTTGGTTGAGAGCCACATGTGACCTTATAAGAAGTCAATATGCTGATTGCAATAAGAAAAGTAGCTATAAAGCCAAACACCTGTGTTTATGTAAAAACAGACATTAGTGACACATTAATAATATTCTATAATCACATGTTATTAATAGATCTTTCTTAGAATTGCACATGCACTGCCAAATAAATATAGTGTAATGCAACAGTAACGATTCGCATTTCCTGCTTCCTCATCCATACACAAGAAGGCTTTGTGCATTTCCCCGACCAATCAGTAGCATGCATTGCACATACTGCAAGCATAAAAAGGCACTCACAGATCCAGCGATCAAAGCTGAGATCCCATGACTCTTCACAGCAACAACTATAGAGGCAATAAAGATCAGGATTCCTCCCACAGCATAATGTAAAAACTCCTGTGAAAGCAATAAAGAGCTAATTTGAGATGTAAAAGCAGCATTAACTTTCTGAAAGATTACAAAAGACACCTAATGCCATGATCTTCGGTGAGAAGATGTGTAAGTGAAATGTTAACTGTGCCGACGTACCGTCAATGTCCAGTTGATGCATGTGATTTTGCTTTGAAGTCCAAACAAATGCATGAGGAAGAAGATTAAGAAGACGATGAGAAACCATGCAGTGACCACCTCAAAGTAGCGGTAGACGGAGTAATTATTGATCCCCTTACAGTGCACACAAAGGAAAGCAATCAGGAGGATCACCTGCAAAATTAGAGGTAGTAAATTTCATTCACTTGTGCCCTTCACAAGAAATACTAATATTTTTACTTTGACACAAAGAACAAAGTAGTAATGCTTTAGCTCAATAAAACCTTGGATTTCACCAATTCAGTAAATTAAAGTACTTGGACAACGAGAAGTGAAGAAGTTTCTGTTAATTTCTTCAGTAATATTAAGTTTAAATAATTTTTATGTGTCTGATATTTTCAGTTTAAATGTCTGGTTTTTAATTAATTTATATTTAGTTTTTAAAAAATAAAATATTTATTTCATATTTAAGAATTATAAATGTAAAATAAATTACTTTTTTAAATCATGATTTTTAAAGTAAACGACTAAACATTTAATTATTGTCCTATTTCTGTATAATATTGTCCTATTAGAATTCAACAACAAAAATATATGCATGATAAATATTTTAAAAATAATATCAAAACAATAATATTACTCTAGTATTACTAGTTTTGATATCATATTTGTTTAGTGCTATAGTACCATTAAATACTGTTAAAATATGATGCATTTCCAACTTTGTTGCATAGAAGTGTTAAATAATGAATGCAAATACTAAAAAAAACACAGGTTTCTTTTCCTGTGAACACTGGTGTTTCCTGTTGAACCAATTAAGTAGAAATGTGTGAATGGTGGAAAACATAAATCCTGTTGTCAAACCATTTATCTTTTATCTGAAATGTTTCATCTTTGGCTTCGGTGGGTTTTGTGTTTAGCCCTCTTTGAGCACAGAGGCCCCACATGTTGCAGTGCAAATATCTCAATCTCTCTCATCACTGCAACCATTTTAGCAGCCGGCTGTTCCTGAGCATCCAGAGTGTGTGAGTCTTAACAAATTACCTTTGCCTGTCATCACCTTCTACACACTCACACGAACACACACATTTTAAGTGGTAATAAAGACTTTATTTTGAGGAAGTCCTCCCTCCTGCAGCAGTACCATGGAACAGTGATGATGTCTGATTGATACTGAATGATTACCATAATCCCATACCATGGTATTTAATCCAAAATACTTTGAAGAATTGCATTATTCCAGATTCATACCCTTTAGAGAACATCATGACACTGTCATGAATCCAAAAAATATATATTTTAATAGTATGACACATATTCAAACATAAAAAACATAGCAATAACATTGTACAGTACATGTTATCATTTCTGTTGGTGAAAATGAGGTTTAGCTTTAACTTCCAGGATACTTTTCACCAATTTTCCTTTAACAGAAATATATTAGTATATTGTGTCGTTCGAACATAAGCAAATTATACATATAGTATTCATGAACAGTTCACTCGAAAGTTCTGTTAATCAATGAAGCATTTACAGTAATGCATACAAATATTTAAATAACATCAAAACCAAAACAACAATCCCTAGTTTTACAGTAATGTTTGTTTTGGTCTATATTACGGTTTAAGCTTAAAGTATGATGCATTTCTCACTTGAGAATAAATAGCTGTTGCACAGAAGGTTGAGAAATTTATGAAAACACACACACACACACAAAAGTGACTTTTCCTGTGAACTTTGTCGTTTCCTGTTGAACTGATTAGGGAGAGATACATCTATGTGATTATACACCACGGTACTGAATGATTATCAGATTCATTTACCATGGTATTTAATCCAGCATTCTTTAAAGAATATCATGGTACATTTTGGGATTGTTTTTTAGTACAATTAGATTAAAACGTTTAGTTAGCACAAGTTTTCAGATTTATCTCCTAAAGAATAACATGGTAGACTACTGCCCAAAAACATAATAACATAAAGTATGGTAAAATCGTGTTACAGTACGTTTTAGCATTTTTTGTTCTTGGAGACTTTTTTTTTCTCCAACGTTTCTCCAAAATAAATACTGGACGTGCTGCTGTAAATAAATGCACTGATCCTTCATTGTGAGTGCATAAAATGCATTCATGGCAAGTTTAGGGAAGAGTTGCGTTAGTCGGTCTTTGAAGCATCGTGGTGTAAAAGAGTCAGTTACCATCTTTAATCCATCTATCTTCCCTACATTAAGGATTCTATGCATTCGTCTACCTTTACTTCATAAAATAAATGTGATACAAGTATAACTTTCTCTTACCACTTGGCCGATTTTCAGTAATCCTTGAAATGAACGCGCATACCCGATGTTGCAAAATCCTCCATCCGATGAGGATGTTGTTGTTGTTGTGCTTGTAGTAGTAACGACAAAGTGAGACATTCTGGTGTATCCTATTTGAGGAACTTTTAAAAAAAAAATATATATATATAATATTTATTTAAAGCTGCTTACACTGAACTAGTAGTTGAGTCGGGAGAAGCGTCAACTACAACAGAGTGTGACCAAAGACGTCCACGTTTCCAGGGGATATAAAACAGGCTCGTCCACACGGGGGCGCGTGGAGGCTCAAAGCTGCAAATGTGTGGGACATAAGCTGCAAGTGGGCTTGTTTAAAGGGGTCATATGACGTTGCTAAAAAAAAGAACATTATTTTGTGTTTATGCGGTTTAAAGTTTAAAAAACACATTATTTTCCACATAATGTACATTATTGTTTCTCCTCTATGCCCCGCCTTTTTGAAACACGTCGAATTTTACAAAGCTCATCTTTCTGAAAAGCGAGGTGTGCTCTGATTGGCCAGCTATCCAGTGCGTTGTGATTGGCCGAATACCTCAAGCGTGTGACGGAAATGTTATGTTATGTAACCATACTGTGATGCCGTGTCCCGGTGTGACGAGACAAAACCAATAAAACCCATTACAAACAAGGCATTTGTAGCATCCAGTGGGGACATAATTACTGATAATAATGACTTGTACAGTTTTTTTACGTGTTGCGTTGCATCACGCCGTGTAAACATAAAACAATGTCTGCATTTGTGATCGGAGTAATGACAAACAACAAGCGCTACTCTACACTGCCCAAAACTCGCGTTTGAATCATCAGTAGCAAATCCTTTAAATATGAAAACTTACTTACAAGCTACGAGTCAGCATTATTTGTCAGAACACCGGCATTGTAGGCTACTCTCAGTGATGGCGCTACACCGTCATTTGTGCTAAACCACGGCATCAGACGTATCGTCCTTCTGTAGGCTATATGCAATCCATTACATAGTCACTAAGGTTGTGATGTGGTGTTCGTTTTAATGTTTTATTTAAGTTTTAAGTATGCACAGTTCTGATTATGCATATAAATATGTATTGTGTTGTTAATGCTAAACGCATGGGTGCTGTCCATTTCTGAAGTCTTTCCTTTGTATGTCAAAAGTTTTTGTCGTTGTCTTATGGTCACTTGTATTAAGATTATATTGATCTATATAATCTATTTTGATGAATTTGCCTATTCGTTGGCAAAATATAAATGAAATCTACACTTCTGTTGAATATGGTGTGTACCATAGCTGCTTTTATTTTTAAAAAACTACAATTTCTTTATGAAGTAACTCTGACGTCATCAATATCATTTATTTTCTTAGCACCCCCACATATTGGTCTAGCCCCCCCTTAGCACCAGTAAAGAAAAAATTCTGGTGCCGTGCCTGGCTACTCTCCCAGGAAACAGTCTTCGTGCTCCATAAAATGCGCTGCACACATCTGAATATTTGGGTTGAAGTGTTCTGGAACAGTGTTGTAAATAAAACTTAACCACTGATTTCTAGTTGTGTCCTCTTTTGGAAGGCCAAACAAAGTAGTTTTGCTTTCACAACGAAACACACAGCGTCTCCACGACATGGCGGCGGCAACAATACTACAGCGAGAATCAAAGTTATGCCTTCTTTCTTTGCGTGAACATTTGGGCAGCATTATGCAAATCTTCGCACATAGTGACATAGACATGTGGGGGCGTGTTTAAACGAGGCGTTTTAGGAGGGTGTGGACGAGTCTTAACTTTTATAAAGAATATCTCTTTGGGTTTGAGACTTTAGTCTTTGCAACTTTAGGGATCTTATCTATTCACGAACAGCATGTAACACTCCAAAGAGAAAGGAAAATTTGAAATCGCATGGTATGACCCCTTTAATGTCATGTGGGTTGTATCGGTTCACGCTCCCGGTGGCGGAGAAAATGACTTTCAGCGGCGGCATGGTAGATGAATGGAAGAGGTATGTGTGATGTACAATTTTTGTTTGTTTTGTTTTATAAAAAGTATTACAAGCTGTTAAAAGTGCATTTTCTTGGTGGCTTTTGTACAATGTTTTCTTAGTACCTAGTGATGGCAAAGGGAACCAGCGAAGCTTTCAACACAATTGTATCGGAAAAAGGTTAATTACTCGAAGCTTTTTAAAACGGTTTATGCTGTGGCCATCTAGTGGTCATAAAAATGAACAACACCTTCCAAAGTGTTATGTTCCATTCTGTTTTTTTACAGTCAATGGTTCCATTACAGCCACTGGTTTCACATCTGCTTCTACAACTGATTATTTGTTTTATTATATTTTATATAAATAATGGCCATTGTCAAAGTTTTGGACTGCACTGATTTATAAAGTGTAAATGTCTTAAATGTTTGTTAATACTAATAATAATTAATAATCAGTTTTGGGTACATTAATGGTGAACAAACTAGCGTTTAGTCTAGTTGTGGTTTTTTAAAGGAATAGTTTGTCTAACATTTTTAATAAAGTCTATTTTACTTGGCCTCATGTTGTCCCTTGGAGCTTAAAATTTCTGGACACCATTTACTTGCATTGCATAGACCTACAGAGCTGAGAAATTATTCTTGAAATATTTGTACATGTTCAACAAGAGAAATAAAGTCATGCATATCTTGGATGGCATGGAGAGAGTGTTTTAAATTTGGGTCAACCCTAGTGCTCATTGTGCTTCTTGTGTACCCACCAGGTTATGTTAGGAAGGGCAAGCGAGGTGAGCTCCGTGGAATTTACTTGGAAGCAATGCATCCGGGATTTTGCAGTGTCCACTGCATGCAAGTCTATTGTGCTGAATAAATGATTGTACAAAATTTGATTAATCAGAAATAAAATAATTTACCCACACTGAGATTTCAAATTAATACACTGATTTGTGTAACATGTTCTGAAGAACATTAGTCTGTAATTTGCTGTAATTTGATTTTTTTTAAATATGCTAAATAAAGAATGTGCAGTACAGGTGAATGGTAACTACTTTTTCTTAACAGTACTCAGCATGTTCTTCATGCATCGCACATTTACCTCCTGAGTGCAACTGCACCTCACTTTACTGTAGAAGAATTGTAGAAGTAAAATGTAATATCCAGAAATATGCTTTAATTACTACAGTTAAAGGATTTAAAAGGACACCATCACGAAGCATGGCAAAAGGTGTAAAGACATGATTTCAATGTTGACAGTGAATGGTATTGGAAACACAATAATGACAAAACTGTAAGAATTTCAGTTTAAACTACTATGAAAATGCGTTATGTTTATATCATTTTTTAAACTACGATGTAATCCAGCCTACTTGCGGCATAAGCTCCTCCCACTTGCTGTTCTTGGTGTAAGCTCCTCCCACTTGCAGGTCTCCGGGCTGCAGCGATAACTACTTGGAGAGGCTGCATTCAAAACTTTTTGAAAACAAAACATTTATAATCCAAAATATAATATTATTTTTTTAATTATGAACTATGATGACATATATCTGAAATGCGAAGCAAAATACACCATACAAATCTCAAATATAATGATTTTTCAAACAAATGATCATACAATAATCAAAAACAAGTCTGATTGGTCCATCCGCATCAGCGCCTAGAAAAGAATCAGATACCACGTGATAACGTGTTACCGTCTAGCGGTCTAGCGATAATAATCCACACGTACATATAACCAGAGGCGGACAAAGTACTCAACTCTATTACTTGAGTGAAAGTACAGATACTGCTGGTCAAATATTACTCTATTACAAGTAAAAGTTGTAAAGACAGATTTTTACTTAAGTAAAAGTACAGAAGCACTTGCTTTTAAAAGTACTTAAGTACCAAAAGTAAATTTACTTTTTTATGTCAATGCACATATTTTTTATTGTTGTACGTAATACTTGAAATACTTCTGAAGCAACTTAGAATACATTACACCTGCTGAATACACTGACTAGCTTGTAGTATCTTTGGAATAAAGAGCTTTTAGAATGTTAAAAACCCTAGTGGGGGAAAAACTAAACAAAAACAAAAAAACAAATTATTTAACACCCCTACCCACCCCCACAAAAACAGGATGGTAGTGATCTCACACAGCTCTGGACACATCTATGTGTAGCCATTCATCCACATTTGAACAGAGTCGACAGTGAAATCCTGTAAATACAGAGTGATAAAAAAGAAAGAAAAATCAAACCTGCTTTAAAACCCAGCAACA
>NW_015505464.1:564719-566333 GCF_001515645.1 Sinocyclocheilus grahami | reverse complement strand
GTCTGTGCAGTGCTGCTTCAAGTCCAACACCTTTTGTGTTTTATTAGGAGATGCACAACAGTTCTTCTGTGGCTTTATAGGTAATATTTTCACCTACACAATTTAGCAAAATCAGACAATATTGTGTCTAATATATACCATAATATTAACTTATTATTATTGAATTGTTGTAAATAAATATCACATTTGCAACTGCTCAGTGTTCAAAAAATGCTGGGAAATCTCTTCATGTAGCCCCACAAGAGTGATTACTGATAAACTGTCTGTAAATAAGACAGTTTTTAGAGAAGAAAGAAATCACCCACTGATTTTCAAAGCTGCTACACAGTAACGACTTTCTACTTCGAGGACCTTGATAGAAATGTAGAGGAGTGAAAAGTACAATATTTGTCTTTCAAATGTAGTGAAGTTAAAGTCATAAGTTTTCAGAAAAAATAATACTCAGGTAAAGTACTGATACTCAAAAAGTGTACTTAAGTACAATACTCAAGTAAATGTACTTAGTTACTGTCCGCCTCTGCATATAACCCTATCCCTAACAGTAATACCAATATAATTAAAATAATAGAATTATTGGGCTTCGTACCTGACCAATTAGACACAACTTCTGGACCACAAAACCCTGCCCGTTTTGACTTTCTGCATTATGAGATTTGCCTTTCTACCCACCTATTCTGTTCTATGGGTGTGACACTATAGAGGAGGGCCTGAAAACAGCAACAGTATTATACAGTGTTTATTTAGTCTGTTTTTATACGTGTGGTCTAGATCAGGGATGAGCAACTGGCGGCCTGCGGCCCGTATACGGCCCTCAGTGTCTTTTAGTACGGCCCGCTGGATGATATTAGACTCGAATGATCAATTTTAAAACATTTGAAAAGCAAGTCACGTAAAGATTGCTTTCAGTTTATGATGTTAATACCATCTCCAACCAGGAGAGGTCGCTATAGTTTCCAGCCGCTCGCCTATTCATTTCAGCTTAGTAGTACTGCACTCTAATGTAAACATTCATTAACATTAGCAAATAATACATGAAAAACTGACCATGAAAACAGTATTTTCAAGTCAATATGGTAAACAGATTATCTTTTTACCAAGTTGCACTTGCCTCAAATTTCAAAGGTAAAATTCATAGTCAACAAAAGCTTTTTGCCAAATGCAAGACAGAAATGTTTGCACTGGACTATGTTCTTATTAGCGTTTCCGCGGGTCCTTAAAACGTCTTCAGTTAAATTGTTTACATTTAAGGCCATGCAAACTCTTAAATGGTACAAAAAGTCTCAATTATAAGAGGTCTTTGGGGACGGAAAGACAAGAATTGCTATATGGATTAATATGACGATAAAACTTCAAAAGGCTACGATTTCATTGAATAAACTTGAGCGCTGCAGTCAGCTTTGTGTACTGCCCACTGTATTTCTGCAGTTCCGAAAGTGACACCTGCTGGCTGAGAACGAATTTGCTTTTTCAATAAGCCCATCTGCTATTTTTGCTACATATTTTTTAATGTGAACCAGTGGATCGACAAAAAGCTAATGCATTATAAAAATCTAAACAATTAAGACACTAAGATATATTTATATGTTATTTAATATAATAATTAATTGATAATAA
>NW_015505464.1:558743-561228 GCF_001515645.1 Sinocyclocheilus grahami | reverse complement strand
GACAGAAATGTTTGCACTGGACTATGTTCTTATTAGCGTTTCCGCGGGTCCTTAAAACGTCTTCAGTTAAATTGTTTACATTTAAGGCCATGCAAACTCTTAAATGGTACAAAAAGTCTCAATTATAAGAGGTCTTTGGGGACGGAAAGACAAGAATTGCTATATGGATTAATATGACGATAAAACTTCAAAAGGCTACGATTTCATTGAATAAACTTGAGCGCTGCAGTCAGCTTTGTGTACTGCCCACTGTATTTCTGCAGTTCCGAAAGTGACACCTGCTGGCTGAGAACGAATTTGCTTTTTCAATAAGCCCATCTGCTATTTTTGCTACATATTTTTTAATGTGAACCAGTGGATCGACAAAAAGCTAATGCATTATAAAAATCTAAACAATTAAGACACTAAGATATATTTATATGTTATTTAATATAATAATTAATTGATAATAACTGTTTAAATGAATATAATAATTGATACTTTTGACTCATCCCTTTTCTTAAAAATTGTTTAAAGGCTGAAATGTGAAGTGCAGATCTTAAAAAGGTCTTTAAAGGTCTTTTTTTAATTAAGCCCTTTTTAACTGTCCTTTTAGGTTGTTTTGAGAATGTTCTGTAGGCTACTGATAAAAAAAAGGACCTCTGTATATTTGTTTGTTACAAATTTACAGACAATGCAATTGAAATGTTTACATTGGCTAGTCAGGGTAATATTTCTGTCCACTGACAACAAAGTTTTCCTTCTGAATTAGCATAACTGCACAAGTTTTATACTTAATAAAATCTTTAAAAACAAATGACATTAGTTATACTTTCATTTCCTTCAATAAAAAGGAAATTGAGTAAGTGTAAAAGGTGTGTGGACATGGATTAGTAATCTGGCCCCTTGGTATAAAGGAGAAAAAATGCTGGCCCTCGTCACTATCAAAGTTGCCCATCCCTGGTCTAGATTATTAAATCCTACTGAAGTAGAAAAATAATTTTCCACCACAACCAAAAGACTGTTAAAGGGGTACTAGTTTTGTCACCCACCCCTTGCACCAATCACTGAATACACACACTCACTAATGGATATATATATAGACTACATATCTTTGTGGGGGTTTGCTCTTGAAGGCTGACTGAAGTTATTTGAAGGTTTAAAGGAAGAAAAATAGTTAGTGTTACATTTTTCTAAAAGGATAAAGAAAAAACCTGCAGTACTTACCATTACATTCTTCTGGATCAAATGCTTCATCACACACACATAAAAAAAGAAAAGAAAAAACAACAAATGTTTTAATTTAAACAGCATTTTTTATTCACATATACTAGTTAAGTTGTTTGTTGATATTTTACATCTTCTTTCAGCATTTTATTTCTCTTTTAATTTCATAATATCATTAGTTGGTTAATCAAAATCTATGAAAATATACACACAAAGGTCAAATTTCTGACCCTTGATTAAGACAATGCAATTATGAAGTTAAGCACATCAGTAAAATAGCCTTACCTTTCACTTTTCGCCAATGACTGGTGGGGGTCCTGGAGGTCTCGAGGGCCGATTTTTTTGGGCCCTGGGAATCATTTCCTCCTTTCCTTCCTCTCTCAGTGCCCCTGTTGAGTACACATCAACTTGTCTAGTTTCACCAGCAGGACAAGTGCTGATATTGGCATAAACTGTCTCATTAGCTTGATATATAGAGGTTTTAACCCTCTGTACACCCATATCCCTGAAAATGAAAGCAGTTATTAAGTTGCATTCAAATACTTTATAAAGATGCACTATTTCACTATTATGGCCAGTTTAAATGAATGACAAGCGATCTTACTGTAGCATGACTCTCCGTGCACTTTGTCCTTTTTGGCGAAAATAACATACATGTGCCCATTAGAATTTGCACACACCAACTTTTAATTAAAAAATGCACAAAAAATAATCAGGCAAGCTGCTTACTTCTTCTCACCACATTCAAAATGAACGCTACAAGCCCAAGCAACAGCAAAAACCCAAGAATGCCAGTCATCAACGAAAGACTTAGACTTGAATTTTGGTTTGGTGGATATGTTATCTGATCCTGGCCCAGTGAGTTCACAGCTTGGCAAGTGTACACGTCCTGGTCAGAGAATGGAACTGAGCTGATGACTCTGTGGACAGTTTTGATTGGAAAGTGTTCTAGCGGTCCAGATGACGAGGTCCATTTTACTTCTGGAATTGGATTCCCTTGGGCAATGCATTTCACCTTCAGAACATCTAAATCCAGGCATAGGCTAAGAATTTGTGCTGGAGCTACAGTTGACAATAAAAAAAAAACGGTAATTTCATGCATACAATGCAGTGGTCCCAAAAAGTATCTAGACACTTAAACTGCAATTAAAATGTATAATTAAATGTATAAAATGTATAGCCTACTTGAGGGTAAGTAATGACAGAATTTTAATTTTTGGGTGAACTATCACTTTGAGTGTGACTTAAGTGTCTAAAAGCATAAAAAAAAAAAAAAAAA
>NW_015505464.1:535583-558696 GCF_001515645.1 Sinocyclocheilus grahami | reverse complement strand
TATATATATATATATATATATATATATATATATGTATGTATATATTGGGGGGTGACTGTTTATTTGTGTGATGATACAAATGTTGTGTAACTCTTACCATTGATATTAAGCGTTGTGTGTTTATTAAATTGATTATAATCCAGCTCCACCCTACAAGTGTACTGTGAGGCATCAGTAAACTGTAAATTATTGATCCTTAAGGAAATGTCTCCATTTCTGTGGTTACCTTGAAGCAAGAGTCGCTCTGAAGATTTTGAATAAATACATTTACCGTCTTGTCCTTTTGTCTTGTTATAAAATGTGCACTGAACAATGGGTTCATGTATGTTGCCCTGCATCCATTTAATATTGATTTCACCGGTGTAACTATTTTGTTTTGGGTGTGTGAAGATGCAGGGTAGAATCACATATTGTCCCAATGTGCCATTGACCTGATCCTGTACATTCATGGTCCATGGTGTACAAGATAGTCCTGTGGATGACAACAGAACAACATATAATATGATAACATAAGTTGTAACAAGATAGCCTAAAAAACACTAAATCTGGAGGTAATCGTAGTTTTTAGTGGATATGTTTCCGGTTCACATTTACTGCTTTCATTTGAATTTTTTCTTACACTATAAAAATAAAAAGACGCATGAGGAAAGCTTTGCAATTCCTTAATGATAGACCAGTTCTCTAGCCAGACTCTGCCTGTATGGTAATGGAAAAACCACGTATTTCTTTTGTTATTTTTACAGTGTAGAATTATAGTTACATTCTTGTTTTTAACATGTAAAATAATGTATTACCTTTGAGACTGCAAATCAAAGAAAGCAAACCAAACACATAATCCTGCATCTTCGGAGAGAACATTCTGGGATCTCACAGACAGAAGATTTCAAATGAAGGTATTGTGACAAAACAAGATGGTAAGTAATGACTAAATTAAGGAACTGTCTACTTACGTTTCCAAAATTCCTTTTTTTTTGTGAACTGGTCAGTGCAGGTAGTTTCCTCTGAAAGGCCCTGCTCCAAAAATAAAAATAAATTTTCTCACAATGGATTGCTTACAGCAGCGCCACATGGTGAAACTTTATCAGGTTTCTTGTCACTCTTAAATTAAAGAGTGTTTCGTATACTTCTTAAATTGTTTCACTAAAGTCTAATCACTAAAGCTCCAATTTGTGTCATTTGATTTTTGTGTGATAGATAGATCAGACAGGCAGGCAGACAGACAGACAGACAGACAGACAGATAGATAGATAGCAATATTAGTAGATGTATGAAGTCAGTAATGTGTGATGGTGAGTCAGAAATAGGAACATGTTGCTAGGAATTTTTTTCTTCTCATACTGAATCATAAATCCAGAACGTCTGCAATGGACACATACCAGTTTACTAATACTCTCTGTCTGCTGGTAATCCTTTATTCTGCAGGTAAGAAAATTCAAAACAGAGTTTGAATAGAATAACTCAATAGACCTGATAATGTTGATTTTGTAAGCTTTGTCAACTTTGTTCCCTAGCTATAGCCAAAGAGGATGACGGCTGGTTGATGAAAGCAGCCACTGAGGTCCGGGCGATGGAGGGGTACCCAGTAGTGCTTCCCTGCTCTTTTAGCCACCCGCATCACACCCATCCCTCCTCCATGCATGTGGTGTGGACCCTGGGCCACGGACGGGCCGCCACTGTGCTGTTCCGCTGCACGAGCCTGAACAACAGCCAGCTGTGCCAATCAAAGCCCATCCAGGACCAGCGCTTCCGCCTGGAGGGCAACCACCGAAACCATGACGTCTCACTCAGGATCAACAGTGTGACCTTGAAGGACAGCGGCCGCTACTACTGCCGTGTAGAGATACTGGGGCATCCCCATAAAAGCTTTGAGAACACACTGGGTACTCGTCTACGAGTGGAGGGTATGAAAAGCATCAGTTGATTCCTGTATGTTCCCATCTGATGTCTTAACATGTTTAAGAGGGAAAGAAAACATTGTATCTTTATGATGACTGTAAGTTTGCTTCTTATGGAACAATATTCATGTCCAACAAGTATAGTCCTAACCCCAACCAATTATTACCTAATCAATAAATATCTCTAAACATAGAAATTATAAAAAATAAGTTGATATGAACTCTAACTGATTGCTTGTTCCAAGACTGTTCTACTTGGCAGTAAGAAAATGGAGGAAGTGTTGTGTTCCATTCAGAATGCTTTTCAAAATTCAATTAAAATTTCAATGAATTTCCTGAATTTAAATTAAGTTTGCAAACAGGACGCAGAATTGCAATTTGGCTTAAAATGTTAAAATATCAAAAGTCAATGTAAAATGAACTAAAATCTATTTTGTAATTGTTAGCTTAAAATTAAGTTTTGTCAAAGACAAATTTCTTAAGAAGGCTTGATAAGGCTTTGTGTGAATGACATTTAAAAAGTACTGAACATTTTATAGGCCTTAAGACAAATCTGTTTGAAACGCCATACATTTTAGTTAATTTATATATTCATCATAATATTTACAGAATTTATGAAACAGGGTGGGGTGGGGGGGCACTTCATTTCCCTGAATTCCTGTTGAATTTCTATGAATAGAGCACTGCACGGCATATTTTTGAAGACCAGCCCAGAAGTTTCCACCACCTAAGTTCCTCTGACAAAAACCCAACAGGATTTTTCCATTGGCTTTTTGATTATTGCAGAAAATAAGTTCTGTGACCAGCAAAGTTAATGATTCTTACAGGTATTGTTTAAGATAATCTTCACAAATAAGCATAACTGTCATTAATTTTGGAACCTAAACACAATCAGTAGAAATAAAAAACTAAACGTAGGCTATAGTATAAAAAAACTACTCCATGGTCACATGGCCAAGCTTTCAAAAACTATTGTAATTCAGTAAATTCCACTTCCTTTCATTCCAATTCAAATTACAATGGGCTTTGGCCTATACAATTCAAATTATGAACTGAATGGAAGCCAGCTCTTAAATTCTGATGGTTTTTTTTTATGTTGCTCATTACTAGCTGCACCACGAATCCTGAGTTTGTCAGCCGAGGGGACTGAAGCTGGCTTCAAAGCCATGTGTCATGTTCAGGGTTCCCCTCTTCCTGACGTTCAATGGATAGAACCAGATGGTGTTCAGGAGGGAGATACTTCATTCCCTCTTTCTCAGGACGCTACTGGGCAATACCGCACTTCAAGTCAACTGCTGGACATCAAACCTGGACGACAGTACATCTGTGCGGCTTCAAACTCTTTGGGGAAGGATCAAGCCACGCTCTACCTTTTGCCCCCCAGTCCAGAGAGATTAATCGCAAAGAGCTCTTTCTCTCTCCTTGTGCTGCTTCTTGCTCTGGCCTTAGGTACCAAGCTGCTTTTGGCTCTGGGTGTGGGAGTTTGGGTGATCAAGAGGAGGTTTAGCATCAGAGCTAGCAGCGTGGAACACTGAAAAGACGCAAATGTCATGCTCGCATAATCAGAACACTGTGGTTTCAAAGCTGTTTCTTGTCTCATGTATGTTGTTAAAAATACAAAGGCTTAAAATAAACTTCCTCTTCTGAGGTCTACCATATGACTCTGACTTCCATCTTTGTCTGACCTGAGTGGATAATTTCACCCTGAGTGACTTAAAAACCAATATAATAACATAACAATATAATATAAATCTGATAAAATATAAATCTTTATCTTCATGCATTCTTCTGTTAAAATTAAAGTTTTGCAAAAAAAAAAAAAAAAAAAGTGGGTTGGAAAATATAAAGAATTTTAGATTATTTTTTTTATCTTAAACTGGGATCTACTGTACCTGTACATAACGACTGATTAATTATATTCCCTTCCACCACACAGGCACGCACACACAGGTTGGAAAATAAGATAATGGCTTGATAATGGCAGCCGAAAAATAATTATATTGACAAATATTGCTTTTTCTTATTTTTTAAAAGAACATTTACTATTGAATCAATGAAAGACCATTTGTGAGAAATTAAATGGATTGTAAAATTAAATAAATTTAGATTTTCTGATGATTTTCAAGTCAGTTTAAACTTGTGTGACTGTGACTGTTATTAAAGTAAAGATTTTTAAAATAAAGGGCTAAAACATTAATATCAAATAAAGCCTATGGCATTATTTTGTATAAAAAAGTCTACAGGACTCATTGTTGTTGAATTAACATTCTTTAATAATAATCACTGTTTAAATCAAAATGCATCTCAACTTACACGCTAATTTTTAATAGTTATATTTAACCTAAAAAGTCTGCAATACAAGTTTTCTTTTCACTGTTAATATTATTGCTAGATCTATGTCATTGCCCACCAGATAACATTTTCTAAATCTAGTCTAATATAGGGGCCTCACTATGTATAGACAGATAAATGTTGAGCATGAAAATCAAACCAATCTATACTGATCCCTAAAGATAGTTCTGGAAGCAAATTTGTGGAGGTCACAAGTCTTGTAATTAAGACATCTGTTGTTCACAAAGTATCTCATAAAGTGAAGTATTTTGGTCTTTTATAGCAAACGGGCTTCTTTTTAGAACAGCAGCGTCCACTCTTCCGCTTGAAGTTCTTGTTGGGATCTAGGGAAACCAAGGCGCACAAGCCTTTCTCCGGTTTTTCAGGCTGTCCTTTCTCCCAGTAAGTGAAGTCCACGTAAGGTGAGAAAGTGTCCTCGTTTTTCCAGTACCAGTCTGTTGAGTACAAGCTGCGGCGCAGACTGATCCAGCCCTCCGTGGGTTCTTCAAATATCATGTTTAAGGCCATCTTAGTCTGGCTGCTTTCATTGTTGAGCCTGGCAAACAGATAAGCATTTTTCATGCAGTACTCGCGGGACTTGAACCAGCTCATTTCATCTTCACCAAGTACAAACATCTCCGGAGTCACCAGACAGCCGCCATCATCTAAACACACACAAATGAATATTCAGTAATCAGCAGAGGCGGACAAAGTACTCAACTCCATTACTTGAGTGAAAGTACAGATACTGCTGGTCAAATATCACTCCATTACAAGTAAAAGTTGTAAAGTCAGAATTTTACTTAAGTAAAAGTACAGAAGTACTTGCTTTTAAAAGTACTTAAGTACCAAAAGTAAATTTACTTTTTTATGTCAATGCACTTGATACTCAAAACGTGTACTTAAATACAATACTCAAGTAAATGTAATTACCGTATTGTCCCGAATCTAAGACGATGTTTTTTTCTTGGAAATGCATCTGAAAAAACGCGGTCGTCTTATATTCAGAGTCTAGACTTTGACATGTCAATAATACACCCACAACAATAGTTGGCACCAAATAGGACCAAACTCTCTTTGTGATTTTAAAACGTAAGACAGTACAAAGATTTGAAGACTACAGTAAGATTTAACTTCTACTGTTAATAAGATTTTGGTAGGCGACTATTAGATGGATAGCCTAAACGTCCAAATTCAGATGGGATACCTTTTTTTGTTTTTTAAATTAATGCTTTTTTAATTTAAAAAACCTACAGGGAAAAAACACCCGCATGCCTTGAAACATTGAAAAATAGCATAGAGAGAAGAACTTATTATTATTATTCTCTCGCTGTTATTATTATTTTTTTGTGGGTTTCTTGCTGTCCGCTAAGGCGTAGGACACACAGTCTGTCCTCCTCACCAACGACATTAAACACGGTGTATACACCAGACGCGAGCAGCAAAATACAGTAGAAACCATTATAACCAGTGACGCTGTCTACACTGGATGCGACGCGACAAGACAAAACCCGACATTAAACTGATGCCTTGTTCTATGTCGTACTGACACAAAGTTAAAATGATTTGCAACGGTCGCTTTGTCACGTCCAGTGTAGAGCTGTTGCGGCACGACAAGGCAACTGTAGCGTCCGGTATAGACACGGTGAGTGAAGCCGAGAGCAAGATATGCCGTGTCATATTTTCTGCATTTAGCTTTTACCAGCACCTGCCTGGGTCTGTGCGACTTTATCTATGGCTTTTCTCTTCGCTTTCACAAACCGATCCATCTCCCATTCTAAGTTACGTCCTTTCCCTGGTACCGTTTTATTTCTTTTCTTTTTCTGCTGATGGCCCGCGCCCCCCCCCCTGCAATACTCGTGCGCCCCACACTTTGAGAACCACTGGCTTAGCATAAACTCCTAATTTTACAGTCTATGCTCGTGACTCAAAAACATAAAAAAAGCTAGAAGCAAAGCAACAGCAGAAGACAGATAGATGGTTTATAATACATGGTTTGTATTATATAATAGTACTATTTGTTAATCATTTTAATTGTATTATTTGCCCATTAAAACACTTTTTAAAAAGGTATATGTGAATGTACATAAAATCATATCTTATATAAAGTAAGTTATATATACAGTGCTACAGTGCTATATATACACACACACACACTCAAAGAAATAAGCATTATATAATTATATTATTATTTACTATTACTTATCTATAATTACTATTATTTATAAGGAGTAGGCTATATTAGTAAACATTTTTAGAATTTAATCATCTTCAACACTGGAAAAAAAATTAAATTGCTAGTACACTGTGCAAATAAGAAGAAATTAAATAGTATTTTTTTATTTTGGTGTGATTAATCATGATTAATCAATTTTACAGCCCTTTTATATATATATATATATATATATATATATATATATATATATATATATATATATATAAACGCACACATGTATATATTTAAGAAATATATGTAATATATAATTAATTTATATATAATATAAATCATATATATACACAATATATATACATACACATACACACACACACAAATTCATATATAAATTATAGTTAAATAGTTATAGTATACAATACACTCTTAAAAATAAAGGTGCTTCACGATGCCATTGAAGAACCTTTTTGTCTAAATGGTTCCATACATAACCTTTAACATCTGAAGAACCTTTCTGTTTCACACAAGGTTCTTTGTGGTTACACACACACACAAATTCATATATAAATTATAGTTAAATAGTTATAGTATACAATACACTCTTAAAAATAAAGGTGCTTCACGATACCATAGAAGAACCTTTTTGTCTAAATGGTTCCATACATAACCTTTAACATCTGAAGAACCTTTCTGTTTCACACAAGGTTCTTTGTGGTGAATAAAGGTTCTTCAGATTACAAAAAGGTAAGAAAGAGATGGTTCTTTAAAGAACCTTTGACTGAATGGTTCTTTGTGGAACCAAAAATGGTTCTTCTATTGCATCGCTCTATGGAACCTTTTGAAGCACCTTTAATCTTAAGAGTGTAGACTCAGCTAAAACACTCACCTGGGTCTGAATTTATAACTGTTGCTGCACTCCCATAGGTATTGTTAGACTACAAGCGTTCTATCATATATACACCAATCCTTGCAAAAGGATGCCAGATTGTGCTTAACCTTTCTCCCTCCACTAGAGCCCAAGAGAACCCTGTGCCATTCATAACATTCCATTTGTGTGGAGGCAAATGCTGATCATTCATTCGCACAGCATCAGCACTGGATGTATTAGCAATTACCAAGGCACCACTGCGTGAGTAATTAAAATCCACCAGATAACAGCCAGAGAACTTGCTTATCGGAATGAGGTCTAGAACAAGTCCAGGACTGATTAATCGGAGGGAAACCTGGACGGTGGTAGAAATAGTTGAGATTATGTTCTTAAAATTGGGTAATAATGGCAGGATGTCTGAAGAATTTTGCACCCAAACACCAGTATAAGGAGAAAAACAACCCTGACAGACTTGGAAAGGTTGATTTGTTGTCACAAGTAGCTGTCTGGCGCTGAAGATGGGGGGCACAAGGAATCTGTCTTTATTGTTGTTTGACACATAGGGTTGGAGCTGGTTCAGAATCATGTTGCATGAGCAGTTTTGATGGGTCAGCACGGATGGGTCAGAATCACAGCCACTTTGTCCTCTGCGTTGATTTGTCTCACCGACCCATTAATCTGAATCTGGTAAAGATTGTAAGGATCGAGCATTATTGTATCTTCTTGGCTCTGACCTCTTTCATCCACCCGTTTGATGGTGACACTCTTGTCCATGTCCACTGCATTGATGATCATCAGCCTAAAAGGCAGGAATCTGACATTTGATGTCATCGTGAGGTTAAAGGACGTGGCTATCTTGGTGTAATTCAGAGAGGGAACCTGATACACCTTTCCCAGATTTTGTTCAGGCTGGACAATGTGAGACTGGAATCTCCCCTTCCATCCACTCACAGAAACCACTGTGATGTTTCTCTGTTCATTTGGTAAAAGAACATTTGACATTCAAAATCGCTTCTCTCTTCTCCCCATGTGGTTTTGCATAAGACTCCAGAAAGATTTGTGCCTTAAGATCAACAAGTTTAATATTACAGATGCGGAAATTCACCAACACCTACAGTACATTGGGCACTTTATTCACTCAAAATAATTCTGTTCCAAAACAGTCAAAGGAAAACAGCGTTACAAAAAACAACAAAATATCAGCCAGCGAACTGATAATGGTTTGTATCTACACATCACAACCTTCAATTATATTTTAACTTTTTTTCAGAATTTTACCAAATAGAAATTTCTTAATGAATATATATAACCTAAAGCTCCTTATTTCTCTAAAGTGTTCGCTGTCTTTGCTGGGAAAACATGAAATTAATTTAGAGTTTTGACTTAATTTCTCTACTACTGCTGATATGCCTAAAATCTGATAAAATAACATGTTTTTCAACTGAACTATATATCAAAAAACAACACCCAATACACCATCTGAATGCTTTCTGAGCTGTGTCATTTAAAAACACTGGCATGCGGTCTCAGCCCTTCAAGACCAAATTTGTGTATTTTCTGCACAGACATATTTGGTATTCAAAACACACAATTTCCTTTCTTTTGCATGAAATAATCTAGAGTTTAGTAGCAAAACATGACATCGGCCTATTTTCATTCTTTTGATATGAAAAACTTTGACTGGCACTTAGTCCGTGAATCAAATCTGCAAGAATATAAAACAAAGATGAAGTGAAATGCATTTGTTTACTTCAACATGCTTTGAATTGCTTCCTGAAGCAGCAACAACTCATCCAAATGGAAAAACTCCAATGTTTTTCCTTAAAATATTTCAACAGTGATTACATATGATCACCAATCTGAACAAATCTATATATTTTTAACAATTTATATCATATATATATACACTGAAAAAAAATCAGCATACATGTGTATGTATATATGCGTATATATATATATATACATATACGTATACATATATACATATACGTATACATATATACATAAACGTATACATATACGTATATACAGTGGGTACGGAAAGTATTCAGACACCCTTAAATTTTTCACTCATTGTTATATTGCAGCCATTTGCTAAAATAATTTAAGTTAATTTTTTTTCCTCATTAATGTACACACAGCACCCCATATTGACAGAAAAACAGAATTGTTGACATTTTTGCAGATTTATTAAAAAAAAAACTGAAATATCACATGGTCCTAAGTATTCAGACCCTTTGCTGTGACACTCATATATTTAACTCAGGTGCTGTCCATTTCTTCTGATCATCCTTGAGATGGTTCTACACCTTCATTTGAGTCCAGCTGTGTTTGATTATACTGATTGGACTTGATGACACCTCTAAAAAAAACTACAGAATAATTTTTTGCATTAAGATATTTTAACAAAAAACATGCTGTTGCATAAAAAAGTAGAATATCTGATTCTGGTGTCTTTGGCACAATATTTCAATGGGGAAATGTAATGCTTTTCTGAAGTCAGTTTAATTTATTTAAAGAAACAGCTAAGGATGAATCAATAACAACAGAATTTTATTTTTAGGTGAACTATAAAGGGACTTATGTATTGCCCTTTTAAACTCTCATTTTTATGACAGACATTCTCAAGACATGGCACTTCAAAGGGGAAAATACTTAATATGAACCAAGCTACAGCAGGAAGACAATCCTGATCCCAGAAATCCTGATTCAATCCTGCCCACCCCCAGCATGACCTAGAGGTTTACGTGGTTCTCCAGGTCGAACCGGGTGCTTGCGTGGACCCTTTCCTCTCCCAGCCCCTTCTGTCCTTCCAGCCCCTGTTCCTCCCCTCTTCCTTCTCTGTCCATGTTTCGGAGCTGCTGCTTCCTCTTTGAGAGCCTGAGCCCACAAGGCATCAAAAGAACCTGGAGCTTGGTAACCCGGCTGGTTCTTATCAAGTGAGTCTCTGGAAAGCAGGACCCATATACTGGGCACATTTCTGCTGACTGTGAGACTGTCCAAGCCAGCCTCGGGCTCCAGGGGCTCCCAGACCTCCTGAACCGTGCGATAGACCAGCTTGGTGTGCTGGTGTAGGCCATGTACACGGCGTTTCATGATCTCCACACATGTGATAGCTTTAGCCACGCTCTGACCCACACCCGTGAACACGATTTGGCGGCACAGATTCTCCCCCAACCCGACGCTCACCTCTGAGCCTTCATGAGGGCCTGGATGATCCGCGGGGGCTGTTTTCTCCTCCATACGGCTTAAAGCAAACCTCATCAGGTTGCGGATTTTGCTACCATCCTTCACTCGAACTTCTGGAGTGTCGCTGGGCAGGTCGGGGAACGGACACGGGCAGGGCTGCTCGACTGTGCGTGCTTTTCTGTAGTTCTCCATGTCATGTAGCCTGCACCTGTGGAAATTAAAAAAGGCTAAATTAATGACTGTGTAATATATGTAGTTTATGCAAACACATCACCCAAAAATATCTATAACTGTATCAGTAAAGATATAATTTCCTTCACCCATTACTGCGTATGTTGGTTTCAAAGACCCCATGTCAAATTAAATTGGAATAAAAAAAATTATTCTCCAAACTAAAATTCATAAATTATCATATTTTCAGTGTACTCTAAACAAGGGTGATTTTCATTAATGACAACTTGGGGTAAATTCGTGATTTAAATGTTATAAATGAATACGGTTTATTACAAAATGTGTTTGATATTTAAAACATACATTTAGTAACTCGAAAACAGCTTTAGTATTCAGAGCCGCACAAAAAATGTAACGTTACCACAAAAGTACTTTCCCTTCCTTTGCTGGAGTAGCGCTTTGGCCAGCAAGTTTAGATGGTTGCAGCGGTTTTTCTAATTACTGCTGTCTTTTGTCGGTCCATATGAATGAACTGCGGCCGCTCAGCTTCCACAATCTTTTTAATATGCTAAGTTAACTACAACCAAAACGACACAGTTTACGAAACTCAATTGTTATGCTATTGATCGCTTATCCACATGCAACAGCGCGTGACGTCAGCTGCCGGTAATGTGTTACATTCTGCCGTAAAGTGCTGCGCGTGTTCATGGGAAGTGTAGTTTTGAATTAATATTTTATTAAGTCATTTCTAAAAATCGAATAGACCTTAGAATAATTATTTTAACCAAAGCATTTACATATAACAATTATTTAAGTCATGGATTCTGCCTATTAATATACTTTTTTCTTTATTGTTTACTTATATGCAGTTATACGCAGTTATATAGGCCCTACCTATGCATATATGCAGTTTGGCATGAGGAGGATAATATATCATTAGGATAAACTCTCAGATTACCGAAAATTCATTTTGTTCTCCATTTTATTTTAGAATTTTACAATTAAAATTCATAAATCTCACGAAATCTTATCTACTAATAAACAAAGAAGATACCAAACTTAGACTTTGCATCAAATAGGTCTTAATTTATTTTTACACATTTGCTGCTCCTTTTAAAAGAGCTATTGTAACCACTGATCTATAAATACTCTATAGTTGCTTCAGATCAAGTAGTCAAGAAGAGTCATTTATAAGAACACAGCGCCACCAAGCGATCATAATCACGAACTTTTCAGAGCTCTGATGGCAGCCAGACTGAGGCTCGAAATCAATTGGTAGTTCACTGAGAACCAGTTGGGGTCTATTCATATTTTAATAGGCCTAGCCTACTCTTTTGTGATGCTGTCTGAAAAGACGACACAACATGTCAAAACTTTTGATGGAGCGACTATGCTAGTTTTAATTTTGTCAGTTTATCTGAAAATCAAAATTGTTTGCGATCTAGTCAGTCGAAAGAGTTAATTTGTCATATTGTGTGTCTCTGGAAAATAGATAGGCTAGGACTATAATATATAGTGCTTTTAGATTTTCATTTAAAGTAAAAAGATACAATTGGTCCCATGGAGTAAGATGGCTTCCAGAATTGGCACAGAAAGCCCAGAGTCATGTTGTTACTAGTTTGATTATTTTCCAGTGTAATAACCATACTTTTTGTAGTCAATATTTCTGTGAATTTAATGTACATTTAGACTACGTTTTTCATTAAAACCTATAGGCTATTAGGTAAATTAATTCAATTTGGATTCATTGTGTTGCTATTATGACGTATCTAAGATTCAAATCTGGGCATAAATATTCCTATGCCTGACTATATAGAAGTCATAAAATAAATATACCTCTCAGAGTAATCCCTTTTACTGGGATTCCTTGTTGTTTGTCATCCATTGTTCAATTTTCAAAACACAATTTTACATTCTGTAAAGATTTAGCTAAGGGCTTGTTGCCTCTTTGAATAATTTTATATTTCGTGCTGTAAACTAAATTAACAGATGTTTCTATTTATTTCCCATAATAACACATTGGATGATGCTTCATCATCCAAATCTGGTACAATTTAATGCACATTCTTCCTTAAAGGGGCATATTTAACTAGGGCTCGTTCCCCAGTTAAAAGAGTCTAATTGTGCCCCTGATCATAGCATCCTCTGAATCGCTGAAAATGGATAAACTCAACATTTGCTTCACTATTTAACCACATCTGCTGGCAACAAATAACCTGAATGTACAGTATGTCATAAGGTTGTTTTACATGCATATTTGTGAAGTAGCATTCAAACAGATTAGTGCTTTTATAAATACCCACGTCTATCCAGACTTGGTAATAAGAATTTGCATAAGAGCATGCATAATTTGTACCCATAATTTGTACTCAACACTGTCTCTAGAGAAGAATATTTTATCAAAACATAAGAATCTACAAGGGAACATAAAGGTGACAAGCAATACATTTAATTAATGTAGTTCATCAGTTTAAATCAACCCTGAGACAATGTCTGCGGAGTGGATCCATTTACACACAATGAAAAGCATATTCACAGATTTTCTTTATGGAAATTAGGTACAGTAATTAGTTACATGAAGTAGGTTATATAAATTGGGCACTACATGCTTTAATTAGAGACATGTATGCTATGTAACATTATTTCATCGGTCACTATATTCTATTTTGAGCATAAAATCAGTAGATATTACCATACTGTTAAATAGACAGTGGAAAAAAATACTTCAGGCACAAATAAGGACTGCATGCCTGCTTTTAAAAAATCATAATGCATTTCAACTCATGCTTTATATCATTTTAGTTTGTTATATACAACACTGTCTATAAAGGTGTATGTTGATTGTAATATTTTGTTCATTTTATTAATGATATACATTTTATTGTTGATGTGGCATTCATAACTCCAGGATCTACTTCCTGTTACCATTTGAGTTGATTTTAAGACAGATTTTAATTCAGGATCCAACTGTTTGAATGTTTAAAACGTCTACATACGTTCATGATATCAACGCAACTGCTTGAAATCTCAGATATGCAGGCGCTGATACAAATATGAAATAATGAACCTAAAGAATAGCATTACCAACAACAAGAACTAAACTACATTTGTTACCAAGTAATCTTGAGATGGATTGAGATATGCTGGCCTTTTGTAGCAGACAGGTTTCTTTTTATAACAACAGCGTGCACTTCGCCATTTGAAATCATTTCTAGACTGAAGGGACACTGAAGTGCATAACCCCTTCAAAAGGTCCAGTGGATGCTTGTTGTCCCAGTGAACGTAACTGACAGAGATCGGGAGATCATACTCCTCCTGCCAGTACCAGTCTGTAGTTAGTAGACTGCGGCGCAGACCGATCCAGCCATCCCCATCCTCCCTGGTCAGGCTATCAGCCATGTCTTTATGGACAGATTCAGTTACAGGACAGGCAAACTGATTTCCGTTATTCATGCAGTACTCGCGAGACTTCTTCCAAGTCAGAGGGTCCCGTCCAATCGCAAATGCTCCGGGAACCAACACACAGCCACGAAGATCTGGATGCATGAACAAATGAACAGATTTTTACCTTTTGCCTTCCACCAGCCAGGGTCGTGCACCATTGAAAACTGAATTGAGAATGTTTTTGTTTTTGATTCTAATTCAGTTCCTGAAATGGAATTGAGGACAACAGACAAACAGACAGACAGATAGACAGACAGATAGATAGATAGATAGATAGATAGATAGATAGATAGATAGATAGATAGATAGATAGATAGATAGATAGATAGATAGATAGATAGATAGATAGATAGATAGATAGATAGATATTTGATTCAAATAAGATCTTTTTACCTGGTTTTTTATTGATTGGTACAGCCGGGCCTCCAAATATTACTTTTGCAGACATATGTTCCAGCATATAAACGGCAATCCTTGATGTTGGGTGCCAGATTGTGGTCATTTTATATGGTATAGTTACAACAGTTGAAGAGTAGTTTGTGCCAGTGATTGCTGTCCAGTCAGACGCTGAGAGCAAACCTCCATGTATGCGCACATCATCTTTGCTGTCTGTTTCAGCGATCACCAAAGCCTTGCCATTTGTATCAGCAAACTGCAGCAGGTAGCAAGCAAAGAACATGTTTTCTGGGATTAGCTCCACAATGAGGCCTGGACTGAAAAGTCTGAGGGACACTCGCTCCGTAGCGTTAACCAGCTGGGATTTCTGCAGGTCTAAAAATGGCAGAAGCGTTGAGGGAGAAGCCTGTAACTGGTTACCATTGTGAAATAGCGAGGACGTGTTTCCTGATAGCATAAGTAACTTGGTCGTAGACACATTGAAGATGGAAGGCACGATAAAGCTCTGACCCCGAAACTTTGTGGGAAGAATCTGATTCATTACCATGTTACAATTACAGCTCCCAGTCTCTACACACGGGTGGGTCAATATCACAGCGACTTCTTTGCTCGATCTGACCCTCAAAATAGAACCATTGGTCTGAAGCTGGACCAGCTCGTAGGAATCGATACTGAACGTCTCTTCACGAGCACCTGATGTTGATGTTTGCTTGACTATAGTGACGCTGTTTTGACTGTCCACCGCATTGATAATGAGTAACTTGAATGAGCTGTATCTTAAGGTTGTACTGACAAGCAAAGGTAGGTTGAAAGATTGAAGATAATTTGGGTAATCCAGCAAAGGGATCAAATAATTTGTGCCAAGATTTACAGTTGGCTGGACGACATAGGACTGTTTGCTGTCTGCCCGGTGACTTATAGAAACCACTGTGATGTTTTTGTCACTGCTAATTCTGACAGATAAAATCGAGGGGCCTTGTTCGTTTACTTCAGCAGACGTTGGAAACCGAATACTCATGGTCTGCCCTGACTTTGGAATTTGTAAGACTTTCTGTGTGGTTTTGTAGACGACGTTGAATGTAGTGTTGTCATGAAGGGCCGTGACTCTTAGACGGTTGATGGTATCAGATGGATAGAAGAAACCAAGGTTCTCTGGAAAGGCAGTGATAAATTTGTCTCCATAGCCCACTACTGTAAGACCTAAAATAAAAGTGTTCACTTAACATGAGCATGAGATCAACATACACATCAGTTTGAAAATAGTTACACTGCATCCCAAATAACTTTAAAATAGCAGTTCTCAAAATCTTTCAGGTGGAACAACAAAAACGACCAAATCTGGGAGAAACCAGATCAGTAAATCATTCGTAACATTTAAATGTATTTGTTTTTATCCAAACCGCTGTCACAGAGGACAGTAAAATGTCTTGCCTTACCTTGGCGAAACATTGATGCGATCAGCAGAAAAACAAGCATGGTTATGGCTTTAACTTGCTCTGTGCTCTAGCGCTGGAAGAAATGACAAAAAACACATTGATTGCAAAATGTTTTGCCACACATTAATGTGTGTAAATGAATAGAATGTTTTCGATTACAAGCAACCATGGCCATAGCCAGCTATGAGGTCGTTGTAGTTTAGTTAACCTTTCACAAAGTCATGCTAAAACATTCATAAGAGCACTAGACAAAGTTCTTATCATACAGCAATGCTTACTAATGAAAACTCTTACAGTAATAACTATTGTTGCAAGAATAATAAACAAATAATAAATTATTCACCCCTAAACTATAGTAAAGTAATAACAAATTTTGATGCACTAAAGGTCTAATTTAGCTATGTCCATCCCCATAAAACAGAGAAAACATCTTTCACTGACTACATCTACATGTCTGTCTCTTTTGAAGTTTATATGCAGTGTATATGAGTTGCATTTGTAGGTGTTAATATTGCACAATTCTTAACACCCTACCCAGACTTTCTAAAGTTAATACAAATCAGCAAAGACAAACAAAAAAGGCAACGGTATATTTTTTCTTCGCAGAAATTCTACATCATTAAAGGACACATTTCAGAACTCCAACACTTATCTACACAAACCATCTGCTATGCTACACCTCTAACTACAACAAAATCTATTACCTGATATCTTGGTCAGTACTGTTCTTCTCTCTAAAAATCACCCCTTTGCCCTTATTTTAGCTCGGACACATTTGACTTTCAAAATGCTTGTTTTTTTTCTCAGATTTGCATAGGATCCTGGCTATGCCAGACACTTCAGTACATATACGTCATTTGATATAATGTTGTTTACAACGCAAAATTCTGCTGTTCAATTCCCACTAATAAAATGTCATACAGCTGATCCAAGAGATTTGCAAAAGCATTTTAAAAACGTGCTTACAGTTATTATTGCAACCGTTTTGCCAGAAATATTTAGTGCAAAAACACAGCCAAATGTGGTAATGCTGATGACAGTAAAGTATCCTACATTACGGCACAAGTTCACTCACATGTGATGCTAACAATTCACATTTATGACAAACATATGCCTTAAATAAAACATAAACCCATATGGATAGAGTAAGATAAAGGGAAATACTTCCAACTTTTTTGAAACAAAAGACAAATTTATTGAAAACAGCTGAATTTGTAACTTGGCACAAGTGATCCAAAATTACAAGCAAAACCATGTTTATGATTGAATAAAATTCAAACTGTTGCATGTTTATATGTCTGTGATTAAAAGGCTACAACCCCTGATTTACCTAAAGGACATCACAGAATGGAGGCGATGGTGAGCCGAAAAACGTCAACCAACAGAGGTAAACACACCCATAATGCACCAGAATCAAGTCAAATAGGCTTGAAGGTGTCTATGGTGATATTAAAAAGAGCACTGTGATCTTGTGACATATGCTTGTATTCCCCTACAATAATTTCACTTTAGTTGCCTTCACTTTAGATCACCATGCATTACATCAGACATTAAAGTTTTGATAGTTGCCATATTTGAGAGGCCTAAAAATATGATATATAACTAATAATATGTAGTTGTATTGTGTTTTCAGAAGATCCATATATTTTTAAATGCGAATATTGATTTATATTACGCACATAAAACGCAACCAAAATTCTATGAAGTAAGCAATTAGATTCATTTTACCAAGAACCATAATTAAACTTTTGTAATATGATTTATTATTGCAGTTACTAACTTCAGGTCAGTAATTTCGGCAAGAAGGACAGACCTTTGGCAACGTAATGCTAAAATGATCATATAGTGTATTAAAGGTCATATCACTAAAGTATTTGCCCTGTTTGTAGCAGATGGGCCTAAGCTTGGTGCAACAGGACACGCTCTTCCAGGAAAACTCCTTGTTGGCGTCTTGGGACACAGCAGTGCACAAAGCTTTCCAGGGCTTATCTGGATGCCCATCGGCCCACTTCGTGTAGCTCACGCTGTATTCGCTGTCATTGCCTTTCTGCCAGTACCACTCTGACGTGAAGATACTGTGTCGCAGACCAATCCAGAGGTACCCACGACTTCCGTTGTTTCGCAGAAAGTTGGTCATCTCTTTTTGGGCCATTTCACTGCTTGGTGTGCTCAGCTGGTAAGATATATTTAGGCAGTAATGCTGGGACTGGGGCCATGTCATGACATCAGTAGTGGTCTTAAATTGTGCAGAATCTGCCACACAGCCATCACGATCTGTGAGCACACAAACATATGTTAACACATTTACAGTATGCACTATGAATTTTGATTTATTTGCATTTTTATGTAGCTTAAAGTAGGATGATGTAATGTATATTAGTCAGCAAATTTAAAATGAATTCAAAAATTACTCTTGGTCTTGCATCTGTTTATGTTACTCCAAAGATAATTAGTGATATACGTTCATAAGAAAATGTCAGGAACAGACTTTTTATTAAAATACATTTTCTGAGCTATTCATTTCCATTAAAAATCAAGCTCTAAAAATGGCAAAATTATTTGTTTACACTACTGTTCAAAAGTTTGGTGTCAGTGGGTTTTTAAAATATTTTTGAAAGAAGTCACTTCTGCATACCGAGGTTGCATTTACAGTATTTGATCAAAATACAGTATAAACAGCAATATTGTAATATTAATAGCACTTACTAATATTTTTACTTAAAATAACTGTTTTCTAATTTAATGTATTTTAAAATGTCATTTATCCCTGTGATGGCAAAGCTGAATTGTCAGCAGCCATTATTCCAGTCTTCAGTGTCACATGATCCTTCAGAAATCATTCTAATATGCTGATTTGTTACGCAAGAAACATTTCTTATGAAAAACTGTCAATATTGTGATACTTTTTTTTTTTGAATTCTTTAAAGAATAGAACATTAAAAAGAACAGCATTTAGTTTAAATAGGTTTTTTTAATAACATCTTTGCTGAACAAAAAATAATATGGATTTCTTAAAAAAAAAATACAGTTTTAAACTGTAGTGTATAGCAGTATTATTATGCATCATAAATAAACATAATTATATAAAACACATTGCGAATGAATCCAATTTTATGTCATGTGCCATTCAGACATTCAATAATATCCTAATTTTTTCCAATCCAATCAATTCCTGATTTCATAAACCAATTAAAATCGAATCCTTCCAAAAATGGGAGTACAGGTTGCAAATATAATTTGATGTTGACTTTAACTTACTCTTGGATAAAAAAGATAACATTTTACCTGGGTCTCCGTTTAAAATGATAGCTGGGCTTCCGTAAGGAATTCCACTCTCCATCTTCTCAAACCTGTACACTCCGATCTTGGAGGTTGGATGCCAGATGACATGCACACCATTAAGCGATACAGATATGGAAGAGTAGTTTGAATAGGGAATGGGTTTCCAGCCAGTGGATTTCAGTAATTTGCCGTCTATATACACATTGTCCTTACTGGCTGTTTCAGCTATGATGACAGCCTCACCTTCTGTCGAGTTCATCTGAACCAGGTAACAAGCGGCGAACATGGTTTCTGGTATGAGTTCTAAGACGAAGCCTGGACTGATAAGTCTGATGGACACCTCATTTGATGCACTGATGAACTGAGATGCACTCTTAAGTTCCGGGAAGGGAATTAGCTCTGAGGAATTGGACTGTTGGATTTTTATATTCCTGCCATTGAGCCTTATATTCGTTGTGTTAGTCACTTGTAGCCAGGCTGTATTCAGGTTCTTCACCAACGGCACAACAAACGTGTCACCCCACAGCTTTTGGGGGAGAACGTGGCTCACCACCATATTGCAATCACATCCGGTAGTTTCTACACACGGATGGGTTAACAGCACAGCCATGTTGGCATTAGAGTACAGTTTAATGTCCGAACCGTTAGCTTGGAACTGGTAAAGTTCGTAAGGCCTGAGCGTAATGTCAAATGCATTTTGACCATCCGCGCTGATACTTTGGACAGTGATTAAGTTCACGGCGTGCTCGGCGTTGATAACTATCAGCCTGAACGAATTGTATCTCCAGTTGTCGGAAGCTAACTGATCTGACATATTGTACAAGGACGCCATCATCCGATTGTAATTGATAAATGGGATTGAATACGACTTTCCGAGATTTTTTACAGGTTGAACGACGTTAGACTGCACGCTGTCCCCGCGTTTACTGAGCCAAAGCACCACGACCTTTTCAGTGCTGTTGACTTTGACTAAAAGAGGGGAGTTTGTAAACTGATATTGCTCGATGTACTTGGGAAAATGCACAATTTTAGTCTGCCCAGACTGTATCTCATCATTATATACGTTTGTGTAGTTGATGCTGATTGAGACGAGGGTCTCGTCGTAGAAAGCAGTAATTTGGAGCGTGTTGGAGGGCTCCTGTGGATGGTAGTAGGCAATGTTTTCTGGGAATGCTGTGATGAAGTATTTTCCATAGCTCTCCACTGACAGTCCTGTCAAATCATAAGTTTAAAATGAATTATTTTTGTACAGATGTAGATATTCTGATATAGCATTCCCATGCACAGTTCAGCACAGTGAGCCTAAGGTTTCCTACAGTTTTCTAGTTTCTCCTGTATCACTAGCACTCTTTCTTCTCAAGAAACTCAGATCACTATTTCATGGCCATTGATTTGCTAAGCAGTTAGAGGATGTGCAGTCACTCAGTTTAATAGCTAAATGAACTCAAAACAGGGTGAAGACCTGATCATCTTGAAGACTGTCTGATTGTAAGCTACCCTTTATGTGCCATTATTTGCAGTAAAATACAGAAGAATTTGTGTAATGACCCATAAAACAACAATGAAACCAATGAGACTTATATATTTAGTGATTAAAACAAATTTGTACATATGTTTGTGTGCAGTTGTGAGAGATGATTTACCAGAGCAAACCAATGAAATGAAGAGAAGAAGAAACAGCATCACGGCCACTCTGTGGTTCTCAGGACAGTTGATTTGAGCAGCTACTGGTGTTTGACCAAGCTAGAAAATCAGATGGATAAATAAAACAATCTGATACATAAAAACTGGTCTTTTATGGCTCCTTTGCTGGAAAATCTACCTGATATGGTTTGTTGGTCTGGTTTCTTAGGCTGGTCTGGTTTGTTTAGGCTGATTTTCAAATGTTTTCATTGTTGTTTTCCAGAGATAATAGTTAATAATAATAGCAGAGATAATAATTATGTATGAAATTTAAAGAGTTAATCAATACATGTAGCCTAATGTAAACTAAAATACATACAAGAGTTTCATAAAGGGTATATGAAGCTGTGCAGTTCTTATGTGAAGATATTTCTTCCTGATTCAGTCATATCAATATAATTGACTTGACAAAACTGATTAATGTCCATGTTACATTTGTAAGTGCTATAAAAATGAACATAGATTAAGAAGTCACAAACATAACCCATGCATAATTGCCAAGTTTATCAAAAACTTTTTGACAGAATCCGTCATAGTTTAACATTTTAATTAAAGCTGTTCCTAAATTTGTAATTCCAATACAAAGTCAGACAGAAATCATTCCCATATAGTGCATTTTCAACAACAACAGATAGATCATAAACATACTCATGTAGTTCCGTATTGACATAACAGTGAACATAGATTAAGAAGTCACAAACATAACCCATGCATAGTTGCCAAGTTTATCAAAAATTTTTTGACAGAATCCAAGTCATAGTTTAACATTTTAATTAAAGCTGTTCCTAAATTTGTAATTCCAATACAAAGTCAGACAGAAATCATTCCCATATAGTGCATTTTCAACAACAACAGATAGATCATAAACATACTCATGTAGTTCCGTATTGACATAACATTCTGTTATGTAAAACTGATGACTTACCTGATGCTTCAAGATCACAGGTCTTCCACTCTCTGAGAAAAATAATCTTCTTTTGTGTGTTTTTCCAGCAACTCAGGACCATTTTGCATTCAAAACTCATTTAGTGTCTCCATGCAAGTTTGCATAATGAGCTGTTGACATATGACTATTAGTCATACAGTATAACACGTGCTGTATAACCTCACAGCGCAATCATCACTCAATTCCTCACTCCTCTACACTCGTAAAAAAGGTACAAAAGCTGTCACTGGGTGGTACCTTTTCAAAAGGTATTAATATGTACATTTTAGGTACTAAGGTACTTATAAGTTTAAGGTACCAAAATGCACCTTTTAGGGGTAAATAAGGTAACAAAGGTGTATTTTTTAAAAGGTGCCGCCCTAGTGACAGGTTTTGCACCTTTTTTTCTGATGATGTATTGCAAGTCACTTTGAATAAAAGCATCTGCTAAATGCATAAATGGAAATAGAAAGGAAATACAATGCACAAGGTCTGAGGGGTGAACATTGGTTTATTTGGGAAAAAAACTTCCTAGACAATGATATGCAGATTGTTTTAAAGATATGTTTTAATGTATCTTTATATGTTTTAATGTATCCTAAAATCTTTCTTTTTTTGGTGAAAGTAAATATATCTCTATTTTGTAAATATAAAGTGCTAATAACAATAATAAGGTAATGTTTCTAGATAAACAGGGTGGATATTGTGAATAAGGTCTAGGCTATGTACAGCATTCATGGTTATAATAGCAATATTAACTTTTCTACAGGTATTTGTGGTTATCTTCCTGTATGTGATAGAATGTATTACTCTCTGTGTATTACTCTTTCCTATTTACTAGCATAAACTACTATTATTTAGATTTTAACCCTTGTGCTGTGCTGAAAACCAGTCAAAAACCACCAGCATTTAAAATGCTGCTTGTAGAACTCTGTTAGCTATATTATCACCAAATTTATAGCTAACAGAGTCTTTTGTCAACTTGTTTTTTCTTTTACTTAAGCACAGATTTTTTACTTCTTTTTGAAACGCATGATTTGTGGATCATTTTGGCAATATTCACTCAAAACTGAGGTGCATAAGCTCAGATCAATTATCAATTAGTTCCAAAAAGAAATTCAAAACCTGTGCTAAGTGAAAGAAAACAAGTTGATAAAAGGATTTAATTCAAATTACCATAATATACAGTAGCATACAGCATAAGAAATTTATAAGCAATTATTTGTAGGCCAGTCATTTTTGAAGGGACACACACACACACACACACATATATATATATATATATATATATATATATTTTTTTTTTTTTTTTTTTTTTTT
>NW_015505464.1:476076-535309 GCF_001515645.1 Sinocyclocheilus grahami | reverse complement strand
ATTAATATATATATAAAATTTTATATTATTTTTTTTTTTTTTTTTTTTTTGGAGAAGTAGTTATACCCTGTGTGAGCAAAATCAGTAGGTTTTAGTCTAATGCGATAACATTAACAAGCATTTTCGGGAAAAATAATATCCTCTCTGGGTGGAACACAACATGAGGGTTAATGAAGTTTGTATATTAGCAGTATATAATTTAATGATGTATACAGCTATAAATTATAAACTAAATTCTGGCCAGTTGTTTTCTTTGGCCAGTTTTTATTATTAAACGTTCTTTTTTGGAACATTAGAATTATTATCCGTCTCATCTGACATCTCATCTGAGATCGGAATGTACAGAGAAAAGTGCTGAGCCCTTGTGTAGCAGATAGACTTCAGTAGAGTACAGCAGTGTATAGTTTCCCATTGGAAATCCATGCTTGGGTTTGGGAATACTGAAGCACACATGCCGTTCACAGCAACACCTGGCTCCCCGTTTCCCCACCGCGTGTATGACAAGTTGTGTGAGCTGTTACCCTTCTGCCGGTACCAGTCTAACTTCAGCAGACTGCGACGCACGCCGATCCAGAACCTCTCATTCTTATGGTCATTACTCAGAATGCTAGCCATCTCCGCATGAGCCGCTTCATTGCTGGGACTGAATAGCTCGTCACTTATGAGCTTACAGTACTGATGGGATTCAGGCCAGGTTTGAGGTGTGACGATGATGTCAAACTTAGAAGGAACCAATGCACAGCCTAAAGAGTCTAAATGCACACAAACACAACACTAATATTTGAGTGAGTACATAAGAAGTGTACACTCTCAACAATAAAGTTTCCAAAAAGGTTTTTTTTTTTTGGTAGTGATGCCACAGAAGAACCATATTTGGTTCCCCAAAGAACCTTTAAGTGAACAGTTACTAAAAGAACACTCTTAAAAATTCTGGTTCTTCATTGGCATATGTGGTTCCATGAAGAACCTTTGACATCCATGGAACATTTCCATTGCACAAGATTATTTATAGTGGAAAAAGTTTCATTATACTATAACATTTTCTTCACACTAAGGGGAGCCCAGAATGATTCTTATGGTATCACTGTGAAAACCAACTTTTGCAACATATATTCTTAAGAGTGAATAATTTTTTCTTAGTTACTTACAAAATGTTGGTTCTTTATGGATCTTTATTTTTAAGAGTGTAGTTGCTAAACTCAAGAAAAAAATCCAATTACACTAATGTGTTTTCATTAGCAGTGGTTTTGTAAGCTAACTTTGAAAACTTTTTGTACAATACTGCCATAAATTGGAATAATTTTTCTCAATTTACAGGTGCATCTCAAATTAGAATGTCGTGGAAAAGTTCATTTATTTCAGTAATTCAACTCTAATTGTGAAACTCGTGTATTAAATCAATTCAATGCACACAGACTGAAGTAGTTTAAGTCTTTGGTTCTTTTAATTGTTATGATTTTGGCTCACATTTAACAAAAACCCACCAATTCTCAACAATTTAGAATACTTCATAAGACCAATAAAAAAACATTTTTAGTGAATTGTTGGCCCAGAGCGCGTCAGTAAGCGCGGGCTTTGCTGCTCACGGTCACTGGACTCGCTGCTCGGGATGGAGAAGAAAGCAGATCGCTGAATAAAGGCTTGGATTTGGGTCTGTTCCTCGCAGTCGTATGGATTCGGAAGATTTGGATTACAGCGCACTAATAAAATTGTTTCATTTCGCAATTATGTTGCGTTTTTGGTGTATTTTATAGTTCTATTGTCAGTCACAGCATGTCGGAGAAAACGCCTTTTGTGGCCCATGACAATCAAAGTAAACATATGACAAGTAAAGGTTAAACGATTGCAGAAATGTTATTTATTTTAAGGTTTAAAGTGAAGTCGTGTTTAACATCATGTAGGCATATTCTTGGAAATATTTTCACAACAAAACAAAATGTTACAATTTCATAAGTAAACAATTTAATAATGCAATTGAAAACAAGGTAATTAATATGGCAACTAAAAACTAATAAAATTCATGCCGCGATTTCAATATTCATAAGGATTCATTTTTAGGTGTCGTCAATACGTCAGTTTTGTACGTTAAAATACTGAAAATACGTCAGTATTGTACGTTTTATAGAACCACATTTTACGTAAAATACATTCTAATTTGTTGAATTGGTGGGTTTTTGTTAAATGTGAGCCAAAATCATCACAATTAAAAGAACCAAAGACTTAAACTACTTCAGTCTGTGTGCATTGAATTGATTTAATACACGAGTTTCACAATTTGAGTTGAATTACTGAAATAAATGAACTTTTCCACGACATTCTAATTTATTGAGATGCACCTGTACATATCCAAATTCCAATATTAGCATATTTTAGCTTTAATTCCTGAGTAAACAAGTGAACACAATAAAACCACACTAGTACACGTTCAGGATAGTGTTAACTATGGCAGATTTTAACCAAAAGGTTTAACTTTGCTCTTATGCCAAGTGTAGATAAGGGCATGTTGTCACATATAATATTTTATGTATTTTATTAATTACAAGTGCTGTTAGCAAAAACAATGGGTTTTGTATGTTAAGTTCTACTTTTTGCTGTTGATGAACTGTTTTCGCTGAAAAATCTTTAATGGCTCTGTTAATGGGAGGTTTTGATTGTGAAAACGTGATTTGCCATTGAGTCAGCATTCAATGAACTATGAACTTTTTCATGTGCGATAACAGTGGAAATATAACAAGGTGTGTGTACAGAAAAAAAATCTAACTTTTTAGAAATAGTAATGTGATAACTAGCCCAATTCCCCCTATTAAAAAAATGAAAGATGTCATAATTTACTCACTCTCATTTCATTCCATGTTCTATATGACTTTCTTTCTTTGGACAATAACAAAAATCTATATTTAGAAGAACTGTTTTTGTCCTTACAATGAATGACAACAGGGGCCAAAACAACACTGGACCACAATGACTTTCATTATATGTACACAAGACACTAAAGCATTTTTCAAAATATTTTAAAGAAAGTCATAGAGGTTTGAAACAAAAAAGATTTCAAAAACACGTTTTCACAGCAAGGCCAACTATTTTGGGTTCCCTAAAAAACCTTCAAGTGAACAGATCTTTAAAAAAAAAACATTTTTCTTAATGTGAAGAATCTTTTGCCAAATGGAAAGATTCCATGGATGTTAAAGATTCTTAATGGAACCTTCAAAACCAATATAGAAACTAATGCAATGACAGATTTTCATTTTCTGAATGAACTCATGATTTCACACACTTGTTTTGATGTTAGAATAACACACTACATAATACAAAAAGAACAATTATTAGCGTACCTGACATCACCATCACCAGATACATTTCTTACCTGGATTTTCGCTTAAAGGAATAGCTGGGCCTCCATACACATGTGTGCTCTTCTCAAACACGTACACGGCTATCTTTGTGGATGGATGCCAGATGACGTGCGTGGCGTCAAGAGGCACTAACACCGATGAGTACACCGAATTGGCGATGGTGCTCCATGCAGAGGATAAAAGCAAATCACCATCTACATACACACTATCCCTGTAGTTTGTCTCTGATATGATTAAGGCCTTGGCATCTGTCGAGCTGACAGGCACTAGGTAGCACGCAGAGAACATATATTGTGAGATCAGTTCAACGATGATGCCTGGACCGACAAGCTGGAGGGAAGCAGGAAAAGATGTGTTGATGAACTGGGATTCAAACTGCAGAGATGGAAGGGATAGGAGTTTTGAGGAATAGGCATTCACAGTACTCAATTCTAGATCACCGCCACTGACGTTGGTTTTCACTGAGGACGTCACATGCAGCCAAAAGTTGCTGGTCTTGAGTATTGAGGGTACGACGAATCTGCTATCCTGCAGTCTGTCGGGATAAAGTTGGTTCAGCACCATGTTGCATCTGCATTCTTCCGTTTCTACACAAGGATGGGTCAGCATCACAGCCAATTTATTATCAGAATAAACTGCAATTTCTGTCCCGTCAGTTTGGAGCTGGAGAGCGGTGAAGGGATTGAGCGTGTAGGTCTTATTTTTAGCCAGTTTTACAATTGTGACATATATAATAAAATATTCTCCATTGATAATAACCAGCCTGAAAGAGCTGTATCTCTTGCTGACGTTTCTTGCTGACTGATAAAAAGTATTAAGCATCTGGCTGTAATTCAGTGAGGGGATGGTATACAACGTACCGTGATTTTTCTGAGGCTGAACAACATTAGTTTGCACACTGTCTCCTTTCTTGCTGATTGATTGCACCACGATGAGCCCCGTGCTGCTGACTCTGACAGTCTGAGAAGTAGAACCAAGGTGGTATTCCTCAGTACCCAGTGGCAGGGTCACATTTACGGGCTTTCCTGCTGGCAGTGTGTCTGAGTATGTCGATACCTCTGAGACCAAGACATTCACCTTGGTGTCGGGAAAGAGAGCAGTGATACTGAGAGTATTGACTGGAGTACGTGGATAGTAGAAGGCTATGTTTTCTGGGAATACTGTGATGAAGCTTGTTCCATAGCTGTCCCATGACTGACCTGTTAAATCATGGATATCGACATCATGTCAACAGAACATAGAGAGGACAAAAACAGCAACATATGAAGAATGGATCTATTTAGAAAGAACTAATGACGCATGTTTTACCTTGGCCAATCATTGCCGTGATCAGAAGAATAGTCAACATGATTTTCGTCCTGATTTTAGTCTGTGTTTTGAAAAAGAAAAGAAACAATCCATGAGACCCATGTGTCAGTCATATAAAATAATGTTTTATATTTTGCAATATACAATTTTCACTTGACACCATTTTACACCACACTGCATGTTTTATAGATTTGTAAATCATTTCAATTTGTGTGCTTCTTTTTATATCAGTATATATTTGCTGCAGTGAATTTTTTTTAGTGTACTTAGAAAAAGAAAAAAAATGAAGGCAACAGTTTGCATGTTTTATTGTTGTTGTTTTTTTGTTTTTTTACATTTCCTAAACTTAAACTATCAAGTTGCCGTGACTTTAAATCTGCCATCACAGTGACAATTAAATTTAGAATGTTATTCTAAATTGTGTCAACTTAAAAACTTTCCATGCAAATTGTTCTCTTTATTTACATGGTTTTAAATTATGCAATTAATCTAATGAAATGTACAAAGCGCATTGACAGGCCACAACAAATGAACAACACAAAAAAAAACATCATGCCAGCTCACACATATGAACTCACAAGAGTAACTTATCATTTTAAGACAAAAAACTTCACATCACAATTTAAATGTAAATGTAATGCTTACATTTTTGACATACAGCAGTTTCTTCAGTATTCGTGAATATTGTTAAGCACTGATATTAATTATTATAATTAAGCACTGTCAATAGTATCAACCTATAAACCTAAACATCATACTTTTAAATGCTTAATTAATATAAACTAGTTATTTTTTCTCCCAGGCAGGGTAAACAGCGTACAATCATAACTTCTTATACACTACTAGCTCTATTTCTGTTTTTATAATTATTTTCTAAAAAAATCTTAGTTTTAGTAATGCATCATGTACTTTAATACGGGTTATTTTATTAAAATCAATAAATCACTATAAAACAACATCATGTACACATTCAGCATGACATGTTGTCATCCTTCATTGGATTTATGACCGTTGTACACCTCTAAAATCTATCGGTGAGCTTCACATAAAGATATTCTTACCTCATAAGCGTATCACAGCCTTCTCACTGAACCAAATCACACCGTGTCGTGTTTCATTTATAGCATATTTGTCATTCAAAATGCACGCTCTTTTTACAACTTTGCATTAACTGCCTCAAACCTGCCTCAAAAAAAAAAAACAGCAAGAAGCAACCATTATAGCAAGAAGCAACCATTTTCAAAAGGTTTTGATAATAAAGAGCAGAGAACTGCAGCAGAGAAATCCGTTTAGTTTATAATTGTTCTTTTAACATTTAAACATCACAGTGTGAGTTTATCTGAACAAGTCAAGGGGCCCTACGATCTAAGCGCATGGTTTAAAGCGCACTGCGCAGGTGCACTCCGGGCGTGTCCGAATCCACTTTTGCTAGTAACTACGGGAAAACGCTCGGCGCGCCCGGTCTAAACGGGTTGTCCCTATGCTCTTAATGAGTAATGGGTGTTTTTTGGGCATAACGTGCAATAAACCAATCAGAGTCTCATCTCCCATCCCCTTTTTAAAAGCCAGTTGCGCTCGCGCCATAGCGGGTTCGCTATTTACATGGCGGAATGAAATTTTTAAAAAATGTTTGTGTGTTATAAGCAAAGTGTACGCGCGTTGTGCTCCCGCTTAGGCGCATATTACTAACGCGCTCTTAAATAACAAAGAAAAAATATATATTGTGCCAGACTTTAGACCAGGTTTGAATTGGTCTATGGCGCAGTCTATTTTCAGTTCCTCAAAATAGCAACGCGCCAACAATGCTCCTAAACACACCTCTTTTTTTTAGACCAGATTCACAAATGGGCGCAAATGCATTTGCTATTTAAACCACTCGGCGCAGGACGGGAAAATGAGAACTGCGTCGGGCTGAAACTAGCAAAAACACTTGCGCCG
Source organism: Sinocyclocheilus grahami (assembly GCF_001515645.1). Lineage (NCBI taxonomy): Eukaryota > Metazoa > Chordata > Actinopteri > Cypriniformes > Cyprinidae > Sinocyclocheilus > Sinocyclocheilus grahami. The sequence goes on along the minus strand of NW_015505464.1, from coordinate 528,710 downwards.
CATTGCGCCGGGTGTATGATAGGGCCCAAGGTCACAGTTCACTAATTTACTCACTTAACCAAATGTGTTAAAGTCATTTTATGTCTTGCAAGAAACTCGTGAAATCTGAACAGGCAAAAAATTTTTATAAAACAAAATAAATAAAAATAAGGGAAGCGTAATGCATCTTTTAAACAAATTAGTGGCTTTGTGGCTTCACATCTCTCTGTAAAACTAGGCTACTGCATGTCATAACCTTTTATACACACACACCCATGTGATTCATGGATATATTTATGTTAGCGGTACCCATTGACTGTCTTGTGACAGTCTTGCGCTTATATATATATATATATATGAGGCCATGGTTTCGCTTCCGTGTAAATATAATGCCTAATGTCACACCACAGCTAGTTTCGCTTTCCCGTCTGTTTGATCAAATAAGCTCTTCAACATATTCGATTCGGATACATACAGCTCGCAGACGCCTCACACACATTTCTTAACATTCGGTAAGATCTTTTTAATTACTTTAATAGTGTTTCTACTTAAACACATTCAACATTTGATAGCGGAGGAATTATGAATTTGTTTATGCTGTTGTTGTTTTGAATAAAGTTCCGTGCCTGCCAACGTGCTGCATATCATTATCGTGACAGTGACTTTATTGAGATTTTACTGTAATATCACGAAATAACATGTTTTTATATAATGCATATAATGATTTGATAAAATTTCATATAATACGTTGATATTACAAAATATTTTTATACATGATATAATTCACATAATAAACTGTGAAATAATGACAATATCTCAATAATCAATAAATATTATTTATTATGATTTTACAGAAAGTAGAAACCAAAATATTGCTGCGTGTTAGTGACGTAACAACTTTGTCAACATGGGAGTCCTAGGACTGAGGACCTTCATTGAGAGTAGCAACAGAAATGATTTAAGAAGCTGGGCTTTTAGAGACAATCGACTAATAATCGATGGATGTAACTTATACTACACCCTGTACTTTGACTGCAATTTGGATCAGATGCATGGAGGAGACTATGATGCCTTTGAAGAGGTGATCATACGGTTCTTTGAGAACCTCAGAGACTGTGACATTCACCCTTACGTTGTACTTGACGGCGGCGCTGACCACACTGACAAAAAATGGGACACTCTTAGAAAACGAAAACAGGAGAAAATAAGAGCGGCCTCTGCCTTGTCAGCAGGGAAAAGAGCCAAGGTCCTTCCTATTCTCATCAAAAATGTCTTCAGACAGCTGCTTCACAAGCTCAAGGTACCGCTGATTCAGTGTCTCGAAGAGGCTGATTGGGAAATCGCTGCTTTGGCGAAAGAATGGAATTGTCCAGTTTTGTCTAATGACAGTGACTTCTATGTATTCAACCTCACGGCGGGATTGCTGCCAATCACACATTTCCTATGGAAAAACATGAAAGTGAACAGACGCACAAACAAAAAATTCATCCAAGCCAAACACTTTACAGTGGGAAAATTCTGTGAATCCTTCAGAATGAACCCTGAGCTTCTCCCAATCCTTGCTACCATCTTGGGTAATGATTATGTGAAGCTGCAAAATATCAAAAGCCTGGATTGGGAGAAATACTCAGTGCCTGACACGGAGCATGCCCAGATTCACGGTTTGCTCAACTGGTTATCCCAGTTCCCAGGGCCAGATGCAGCTGTAAGTGCTTTGCTGAAACTAACACGCAACAATGAAAAACCCCTCGTCCAAGAAGCACTTTCCAAGGGAATCCAAGAGTACAAGCTCATCTCTGGCTATCTTGCCCAGTTCTTCCACTCAAAGACGATTCCACGGACAGCTTCTACAGGTCCATTGCAAGTTCTGCCTAAATGGACCTTGAGGCTCCTACTTGAGGGAAAGATAAGCTCCTCCATTATCGATGCACTGGTACATCAAAGGGTTTCCTTGACAATCCAGGTTGAAGATTTCCAACTCCCCTGTAGCAGTGAAACCTCTCGTCCCATACGCCAAGTGATTTACGGGTTACTGTTGTTGGGAGAACAACACACTGCAGATAAACTAGAGTTAGCCATTAAAACATTCACTGGCAGAAGCAAGCATTATGTAGAGGAATATGGCAGACAACAATCAAAACTAAGCAGTCAGAAAGTTGAAGCCATAAAGACCAGGGTGATGGAAGGACTTCAACTGGAAACATTATGGAAGGTAATAAAGATGCCTTAGCTCTCTTTTGAAGTGAAATGAAATTGTTTGTTTTACAGTATTTGTCATTCTAATGTTTCTAGGAACCACACAACGTGCGACTTCAGGTGCTCCTGGACACTTTGTGTGTGTCGTCAGAGATTTTAAGAGAGATCCAACCTGCTCTACAGCTGCAACTTTTCGTGACCCATTACTGGCTAGTAAACGCACAGCCTCCGCCGTCTCAAGTGCATCTTTGGGGGCTGCTGCTGGGAATGGTCTATGGACAGTTCAGCAGTACACCTCAAACACAAAGAGGTATTGAAGTTATCATACATCATTATTTTGTTGTTAGCAGAAGACTTTCCTTATAGCATGCAATAAATTAATAAAACAACCTCAGGCACATGCAGTGCATGCCACCATTGTCACGTAATTGTGAGCAAATGATTACCTAAATGGCAAAAATGTTGCTGAGGTACGTACAGTAACAAAGTGTAAATACATGTTATTTTTTGGTTTGGGGAATTAGACATGCTGTTGAAAATTAAGAAACTACAAACTGGTCGAAAAAGGATCTCTCTGGAGCATGAAACGGCTCATCTATACAGCCAGTGGCAGTCCTGCCTGATGTGGAGTCTCTGTCTCAATCGTTTACTGTGTTTTCCCGTATCTGAACCAGAGGTTGCACGGTACAACATCCATTTATTACTCATAAACCATCTTGAAAGCTTTCACTGACTATTTGATAATAATTAGCATTTTGATTTGCATCGTTAACAATACTGCTTCCTGGTTGTAACTTCCCAAATGTAATTTAAAATGCTTGAAAATATAATGTATGATTCTAGTTTTAGTTTAATATATATATATATATATATACACAGTATATACACACATTAATATTCAAATGACAAAAGACTTTTAAATTCACAAATAAAAGTTATTTTTAACTTTCTATTCTTCAAAGAAACCATGATAAATATTTATCATGGTTTCCACAAAAATATTAAGCAGCACAACTGTTTTCAACATTGATAATAATATGAAAAGGTACCAAATCATCATATTAGAATGATTTCTAAAGATTTCTAAATTTACATTTAAAAAGTGTCCACAGGTGTTGTTGCACATGAATACTAAATGGGTTATTCTGGTGTTGTGTTTAGTTTGTACCGTGGAAAACTGGTGCACCAGGTTGTCGAAGAGCTCAGGAGAGGAATCACTCTGCCCTCTCTGCTGGTGAAGGGCTCAAGCACCGAGCGGCTCTTCAAACAGCTGAAGGATGCAGTTGTGAGCTTGGTGGGTGAAGACTTCATCAAGAAAATGAGAACCGGGCTCAAGCACAGAGCTGCTGGGAAAACACAGAAAGACTACAGCGGCCAGAATCCGCCTATAGATGAACTGAGCAGTTGCTTTGAACACCTGATGTGTGAGGATATTGATGACTGTGAAGATGATGATGACGACAATGATCTCAATGGGAAAAGGAGGAAGAGTAAAGCCAAGGATCACAAGACTGAAAATCCTGATGTTTCCTACACCATCCGTACCAGACACAAAGCTAAAGCTCGCAATGCTGATCATCCCTCTAAAAAATACACCAGGGGATGCTTCGATTAGCTCTTAAAGGGGTCCTATTATGCTCTTTTACAATGTCTTGAATTTGTTTTGGGGGTGTACTAGAACATGCTCTCATGCTTGGTGTAAGTTTGAAGATCTTTTTTATGCCCAAACATACACACTACACACTGACTAAAATTCAAAATGTGAAAAAGCATAACAGGAACCCTTTAAAGGACTTCTGAAAACAACAACAAAAAGAAACATGTTTTGCACCGGAAATGAGGCAATGACGCAAGACATGCTTCCAGAAAACCAGAATTTAAAAATAAATTACAGCTTGTCTACTGTATATCATAATCACATCATGTACAGTCTTGTTTGTGCCATCCTGTATTATTTATTGATAATCACTGCCTGATTCAAGCAAAAAATCATTATATTTATTTTAAGGTGTTGGACTTTGGGAATTTGATGAATTAGACTATGGTTGTCAATGCAAATTCACCCTATTCAGCAAAGTATTTTAAGTAACATGAGATTTTTAATTTTATTAAAAATGAATTGTGTATTAAATGTGTATTAAAATTAAAATATTTTTCTATTTTAATCTTTATTTTGTGTGTAAATAACAGATTTCTATATCACTGCATAACATATTAATAACTGTAACTACAATAGCCAGCATTACCCACAAGAATACACTATACTTAAAAAAAAGTGATATATATTACATTTAAAGGGGACATAACACACACAGTTTCACCCAACCTCATGTTAATCTTGAGTACCTATAGAGTCCTACTGCATCCTTCATATCTCCAAAAAGTCTTTAGTTTTATCATATTTATAAAAGAAAGATACAGCTTTACTATTCTCTCCGGAACCAGCCGAACACCTGGAGGCGCGTCGTGGGCGGAGCTAAAGATTGAGAGCACTTGAGCTCCGACTGCCAACAAAACACAGACATTTGATGCAGTTTCACTTACCGTCTGCAGTTCTGAATCATGACCGGGATTTTTATAACTGGGACTGCTCCATCTTTCAGTATCAAACCATGTGCTAATCCAGCCTGGAACTGGGCCTTGTTTGTAAAACGTTCCTCAACAAACACGCTTGTGAAACTGCCTTGCTGCTCCGGAAAAACAAACTGCATCCACTGTTTACATAACGTTGGGTTCTTTAGGAAGCTGAACAAAGTTATTTCCCTTACAACCAAAAACACACTTCTTTGGAGACATTCTTCCCGAGCGAGTCCCCTGCAGCGCTGCTGAATGAAGCGCGTTGATGGGCGCCTCTGGCTCTTGCTCTGGTCAACGTGTGCACGGGCGCGCTCTTCCGGGAGAAATGCCCATATAAGGAGTTCCACCCTCGTCTACGTCATGAAGAGCCACAATTGAAAAAAACTCTCCGAAACTTGTACGAACCCGGAAGTAAGATTTTTAGCACAGAAATACTCCGTCATATGTCCAAATTGTTTTTTGAAATGTTGTCCATGCTTAGCATGAGACTTCAACTCTTTAAAGTCCCCATGAAATCAAAATTAAAGTTTTTTGGGTGTTAGTATCAATGTTAGTCTTAAGGTTATCTCTAAAGGTAGTGTGCTCCAAAACAGTGACAAAATTCGCATTTAGAAGATATAAGCACTCAAAGCTTGCATTCGTCACTTCAGCCAAAACGGCTCAACGAATTTTTTTTTTGACGTCACATCGTACTTCAGCTTCTCATCAAACTTTCTGTCCAATCAAATGCTCTCTAGAATCCGAAGCTGTAGGAGGCCTACACTATAAAATAGACGCTGAAGCCGCGTCTGAAATCGGTCATTTGTCCACAGAATTAGGATTTTCTGTACAGTGAATGGTACCTAGTGCACTATATAAGGAACAGGGAACTATTCAAACAGTGTAAATATGCTTTCCATTGAGGAAAAAAAGAAGTCTGGTTTAGCGCTGTGTCACGCTAACCACCGCACCACACACACACTCTGCTCCGGTCCAGAGACACGATAGCACGGAGCGGATCACATGCGCGAGTCTGCGCAGACCACAAAATGTATCGGAGCTATTTGAATTCTACACAGAATGCTATATTTTATAGCAATATGAATGAGATTGTGGCTGGCATACCCTGTCAAATGCGGCTTTACGGAGCTCAACGGCTCTAGCACAAGCTGTGATAAAAATGAACGCTATTGGCTATTTTAAAAAGGGGCGGGGCTGCTTGATATGTCCCGCCCTGTCTTCCAGTTTCAGCTAAAGGGGTCATATGATGCTGCTAAAAATAACATTATGTTGTGTATTTGGTGTAATGAAATGAGTTTATGCGGTTTAAGGTTAAAAAACACATAATTTTCCACATACTGTACATTATTGTTTCTCCTCTATGCCTGCCTTTCTGAAACGCGTCGATTTTTACAAAGTTCATCGGTCTGAAAAGCGATGTGTGCTCTGATTGGCCAGCTATTCAGTGCATTGTGATTGGCCGAATACCTCAAGCGTGTGACGGAAATGTTACGCCCCTACCATACTGTGATGATGCCCTGTCCGGCGGAGCAATGATTCAAAAACATTAAAACCTATCATAAACGAGGCATTTGTTGCATCCAGTGGGGACATAAATATAGATTATAATAACTTATATTGTCTTTTTACGCGTTGCATTGCATCGCGCCGCATAAACATAAAACCATTTGTGATCGGAGAAATGACAAACTACAAACGCTACTCTGCACTGCCCAAAACTTGTGTTTGAATCATCAGTGGCCAGGATCAGGAAACGGTCTTCCATAAAATGTGCTGCACACATCTGGATATTTGGGTTGAAGTGTTCTGGAACAGTGTTGTAAATACAACTTAACCACTGATTTGTAGTCGTGTCCATTTTTGGAAGACCAAACAAAGTAGTTTCGCTTTCACAACGAAACAGCGTCACACACGGTGGCCTAGAGAGAGCAGAGGCCGGGGGCTAGAGCGAGGAACGGCCGGAGGGCTTGAGAACGGCGCGGCCGACGGATTCGACGAAGGAGCGTCCGGAGGGCTTGCGGTAGCCACATGTGACGCCCCCGGGCTGGACTCCGCTTCGTCCACGGTGAAAGCCGATCCGGCGATCCACAGCGCAAAGTTGTATTTCCTCAGAGACCAGCACGGATCAGCTCCAGGCATGACGAAGCGGATATCGTTCTCTTTTGGAAGGGCAAACAAAGTAGTTTCACTTTCACAACAAAACACACAGCTCCTTCACGACATGGTGGCAGCAACAACAATACTACAGTGAGAATAAAAGTTACGCCTCTTTGCGTGAACATTTGGGCGGTGTTATACAAATCTTCCCACATAGTGAGGTAGGTATGTGGGGGCGTGTTAAAACGAGCCGTTTTAGGTAGGCGTGGTTGACTCTTAACTTTTATAAAGAATATCTCTTTGGATTTGAGACTTTAGTCTTTGCAACTTTACAGATCTTCTTTATGCACCAAGAGCTCGTAACACTCCAAAGAGAAAGGAAAATTTTAAATCACATCATATGACCACTTTAAAGGGACCGTTCACCCAAAAATTAAAATGTTGTCATCGTTTACACATCCACAAGTCGTTCCAAACCTGTAATAATTTATTTCTTCTGTTGAACATAAAATAAGATAAATAAGATAAATAATGTGGGCAACCAAACAGTTTCTGGTCTGATGACCAGGTCAATGACTCTGATAGTATTTTTTTTTTTTACCTTTATGGAAGTTACAACCAGCAGCTGTTTAGTTGAGACACATTCTTCAAGGTATCTTCTTTTGTGTTCAACAGAAGAAAGAACTTTATGTAGGTTTAGAACAACCTGAGTAAATTATGACTAATTTAATTTTTGTGTGAACCATACCTTTAAAGTGACAGACACATGCGTGCTTCTAAAGATATAGGCCTATTGTTTTATAAAAATTTGGATAGTCTATTAATATAATATTCCATACATTATCAGAGCTTGGTAGACATAATTATTATATTTTCAGACAATTTTGATTTCATGCAGACTTTAACAGTGTAAACAACTGAATGCATGAAACGGCATTTAAATTCTTTACATTTTAAATGCCCTTTAAATTGTAAACTGTTTGATTTTTCATATCAAACTGTGAAATGTGAACAATTAGGCATTAAGATATTATAAACATTAATGTCATGGATTTCAGAGATTGAATGAAATAAAAATTGAACTTGGAAATTGTATGTAGTGCATGTATTACATTGTTTTCCAAAATGCATAGTTAAATAATCAGATTTATCAACAATCAACATCAGATACAGATACATTGTTTTGTTTTGTTTTTTATTTGTAAAAATTGTATTGTACAATTGTGTTCTGAAATGACCACAACAGATTACTGGTTTCAGCTGTGCAAACCACAATAAAATAAATACAATCTTAAAAATAGAAGAAAAACCCCCCATACCACCCCCCCCAGGTAAAAAGCTTTTTACCTATCACCTTTCATTTTAAAATTTTTATACCGTTTATTATCAGTGTATTACAATGTTTGTTTTCAAAGCAACGCCAGAAAACAGAATGGGCAGAAAAGGAATCTCACCAATTAATAAATATGGACAACGTGATCATAAAGAACCACTATCCGCAATACAAAGGACAAACATGATCGCATACTGCAAAAACTGATATATTGTGTATCATCATTAGCTGTACCTTATTAACCAGATAGTGTTGGCAGATGGTAATAAGACAATGCCGGTGGGCTGCACTGAGGTTTTTTCGGCATGGGAGGGGGCAGATGTAAGTGTCAGGACTGATTAGTCGAACATTTCTGTACACCCAACATGAACATCCATTTAATCGACAACTACATCATTAAACCTTTAAAGGACTAAGCGTTCACCTAACTGAGCACCAAGCAGGTGAGAACATAAATAACACTATAGGAAAAGCCAAAGTAATGGGAAAAGGTAAAAGCATCTCATTTCAGATGGCCCTAATACCAGTGTATTAACATAAGGAAAATAACAATATATTATTGATACTATGTAAATATAGAGGAACTGATAAGTAATTGTACAAGCCAGTTGTATTAATCATCAATCTAATATAAGAACTAATAGTGCATGTACCATCATAAAGTGGGACCCTGTAGTCTCGTAACGCCATCATATTGTGTCATCTTGTATCTTCAAATAGGAAGTCATTATAAAAAGAAGATTATGAGAAAGCCTTTGCAGTGTTTTGCTATAAATTAAAATCTAAACAGTGCCTGTTTCACGGTGTTATAAAATGAATATGGCATCCATGATGCTGTAAAGTACATTATGTGACGATTTAGCACATCACGCATGTCTTAATTCACACTCTGAGTGGTCCGTTCCACAAAACACTGGACCTTCCACTCATGGTTTAATGCAAAATAAATGATTATTCAAGCATAATTTGGAATCTGGAATGCAGAAAGGCATTATCCACATTGTTCCACAAACCTCTAACCAGAAATGTTGAAACGAAATGAGATTTAAAAAGACACAAAATCCTTTTAATAATTATAATAATAATCATAATACATCCCTTAAATCATGAATTCAATACAGCCACTGTATGGACAGAAACAGTATCTCATAAATAAAGTTCACCCAGATGCTATGGGAAGTAGTACAGTCATAAAGCAGCACACCAAAGCATCTCCACGGGAAAGTGTCAGAGACGACATTTCAGTCAGGACCAGGTCATCGCTCCACAATCAGCTCCTGGTCTTGACCTTAAAAAGGTACTGTACATATGGGTCAGACCCGACTGATCACTTCGGATAGTTTTGTACGGTATGAGACCGGCCTGAGCGACATTCCAAACCACGTGCCCCAGCCCCACCCTCCATCTCCTGCACGGGACACAATGTGCGTCATACGTCATGGAAGTCATCAGTGTCTGCCATCTTTTCTCCACCTCTGAGTCTCTCTAATTTCTTTATGACCTCCGATACCACGCACACAGAAGATGTGAGGCCCACCAGGAACAACAGATCTGCACGGAGAGGATGGTGCATAAATCAGTGAGCAAATAAATAATGCATGCACATCCAAAACACAGTAAGTGACAACAGTATGTCATCAATAAAAATTTAATTTAATAAAGAATTTTACATTTTACAATAATTTTATCAGCTCAACAAATTAAGTGAAAAGTTTGAAGGTGGACATTAATTTCAGAATTCATATTTGATAGCAAAGTTTTGCTTTAATCACAGCAGCATTTGAAAATCCAGTTAGTTTGAGTTGAGTAAAGCCTGATAAATGTTCTTTAAGACTGTGTTGTTATTGTTACTTAGAACTAAACATATTAAAAATAATTTGTGTGTGTGTGTGTTTAAAAATATATATATATATAAAAAAATAATAAAATGACAAAAGCACATAACAGATTTTCTAAAATTAAAATGAAAACTAAAAATTACAAAAGATCAATAAATAGCATAATATTATATTAATAATGCTCAAATATCATCTCTAGGATGATTTGAGAATCTTCCAAAGAACAGATCTTGTGATTCAGTAGAAGATCTATACAGCTCTATACAAGGAGTTTGCATGATCAATGTCACATATTTAAAATCTAGAAATAATACAGAATCTATTTCTTCTGAATTTGACATAACCTTTGTGGGCTCTGCTGTACATTATGTGAAAAATGTTGTGTACTGTGGTTTCCTCTCTTTTTTTGGTTGCATACCTAAAATGCTGAGGCTCTCAGTTTGAAAGACCTTCTGTAGCGGAGGGAAGTAGATGACCAGGAGTTGGCCCATTATGGAGCCCAGAACTGCATAGCAGAACATCCTGTTACTGCATAAGCCCATCTCATGCACCATCCGTGTCTGCAGGATGACAAAACAGTGAGGCCTTGGATGAATCACTGACATTAAATCCAGGCTTAAACACTAATCAAAGACAGCAAAATGCACTTTGACATTTTGAACTTTTTAAACAACACAACTCATAATGGCAGTGTTTAAAGTGCCCCTATTATGGGTTATGAAATGTTCATATTTTGATTTTGGGAGTCCCCAACAACGGGTTGACATGCATGCAAGGTCAAAAAACACTTTCATTGTCTTATAATATGCATTTATTTTTACCTTATGCCTAGTTCACACAACAGGATTTTAAGCCCGATTTGCAAGTTAACAAGCTCGCCGACAGGTGATCGGGGGGAAATCAGCAGGTGATTGGCACTCGGCAATCTTTATGTGTGAACTACACAACGACGCATCAAAGAGGCTTGCTGACGCGTCGGCGAATATCTAGCATGCCAAATATCTGGACCGGTCGGCTGACTAGACATCACGTGGTGTCAGGTTTCGTGACGAGCTACAGCCAATGAGAGAGCAAGGCATGGGTTGAGGTCACCGGAAGACAAACAACAGCAGCAACATGGCTTAAAGAAAAGTTTGGACACATCGTCCATCGCCGATGGCTGATAGACATCACGATGTTGAGCCGGCATTGTGGACCCCCCCCCCCCATACCCCCTGCAATCCGCCGCATCCCAATACCATGTTCTGAAAGAAAATGACGTGTAGGTGGAACCCCTAAAGGGAATAAATACGAGATGGGAGGAAAATATATATTTCAATATTTTTCCTCGCAGTTAGGCTATATCATTGGGTAATTATACTACATATATATTTAGGACATCAGGGAGTCGCTATTATACCTGCCATTGAAACTGGCATTGTGCTTTTGAATGCACGATCGCTTTTTAATTCCACTTTCCCTTTCGAGATTCGCGATCGCATGTACTCGGTTTATACTATACTATACTATTTTACAAGATTATAAGTTTGTCAGTGGTACTGAGAATCTGCAAATCATTCGCCATCGTCCTCAGTCATCTCTCCTTACTCTGTTTAGGAATTTTATATGTGTGTTTCGTTAATTTTTGGTGTTGCTTGTACCTGTGATCGGGAACTGAGAGCGTTGAACATATCGAAAAAGACAAAACAGGTAAACGTCATGGTGGTGTCCCGTGGAGTGATCTCATTGTCCCGCAGCTGAAAAAAAAAAAAAGATTTATTAGACAAAGGAAAAAAAATCTAGGACATGCTTTTACGGTTCCTTGCAAAGCGTTTGGCATTGTTCCTGCAGCTTTCGGGAGGCAATTATTTCATCAAATTGAATGTACTTCATTAACTACTACATTTTCAAAAATGGTTTTGCTGCTACTTTACCCAGAAAAAAAACAACACATTAATTTTACAGCTCTCGTTTTAAGTGTTTCTAACCAATTAGAGGTTAGGCAAGGTAATGGCATTTGTGTACCATGGCTCCATATTAATTCTCAAGTAGACAAAAAAACAAAAAAAAACACCACATAGTTAATATATAAACAGAGTTGCATGATGCCTCTAAAACAAAAACAAGGCACAGTGCAAACAAATCGTTTAGTCATTTACCTAATGGCCTGTTTTAAACATATGGAACACAAATGAAAAACAAAGCAGAACAAATGTTCAGAAAGTCCTCATCAGACGAATATTGCCTACCTCTCTCCAGAACACAAACAATGTGCCGCAAACAATGACGGAGGATGACACTAAGATTTTCACTATCAGACTGCGCGTGATGATGCTGTCTCGAACATTCCGTGGAGGTTTCCTGATCACGTCTCGGTCGACAGGCTCCACTCCCAAACTAAGGAAAAAAGTAAGTTCATTCTTATCCTGACATAAGCAATGTTCAATGTTCTTATACTAAAATTGCAGTCCTGATTCAACTGCGGTGATGTATCTGTTGGTAATCAGTTTATTACCTCTGGGCTGGCGGCCCATCCATAATGATGTTGATCCAAAGGATTTGCATGGCATTCAGAGGGTTGGGGAAGTTCATAAGCGTTGCCAGGGAGATGAGGGTGAGGGCAGCAATGCTCCTAAAGGAAGAGATCATTTCAACAGTATTTATAACCTGGATGAGTATCTTATTAAACATAATATATAAATATAAATATTTATATATTAAGTAGAAATAATATAAAATGAATCAATTTGATCTTTTTTATTAATCAAAAATCCACAAAAAAAATTATGCAACATAACTATTTTCTACATTGATAATAAGTAATTATTCTTGAGCTGCAAATCAGCATATTAGAATGATGTCTGAAGGATCACATGACACTACTAGAAAGACTGAAGTAATGACTGATGTAATTCAGCTTTTTTTATCATCACAGGAATAAATTACATTTTTAAATATATTAACAAAATAATTGTAATAATATTTCACAATATTACAATTTTCACTGAATTTTTCATCAAATTAATACAACCTTGATGATCATGAGACCGAAAGATCTTACCAACCCCAAACTTTGAACAGTAGTGTATTCATAGTAATCAAACTAAAGCTATAAAAACTAAAGAAATAAAAACCTCGAGTTTTTGAGACTATGGAGCACCACAAAATATTTCAAAATCACATTGTTAGATATTTAGGGTTGTTTTCATTCATTATTTCAACATCACTGCCACTGTCTGTGAGTCTCCACCAGAAAAAAAATGACAATGAAGAAAAAAAAAAAGAAGAAGAAATTGGGGACACCAGATCCCTAGAAAACTAAATTTTAAGCTCTTCTAGACTAAATCTTCAGAACAACTAAAAACAGCACAACCCATCTGGTTTCACATACACCACATATAAACGTAAAAAGACAACTTTTTCATTTCTGATAATGGAAGCATGCCAACTCACGTGCTCAGCTGAAAGCGCACAAAGTTCTTAATGTTGTTGTAAATCCCCTTCCCTTCTTCAATAGCAGACCTAGATTGAGAAACAAAGGCTTGAGGACATGTGTAGACTCATCAGACGGCCAGTGTTGGGCAAATTACTCTGAAAATGTAATCAAATTACTGATTATTGAAAATAATCACGTTACTGTTCTGACTACTTTATTTCAAAAGTAATTAGTAATTAGTTACATTACTAGTTACATTACTTTTTTCTCCATGAAATGTATGAAATCCCAGCATACACGCTCCCGATAAATATTTGTTATAAAAGCATCAACATTCACAGAACACTGTTATTTTTAACTAAAGCAAGCGGCTGCTGTGTGCGTGGTTTGGCATGGCAGAATGCCAGCAAAGAGCGCTGCATTTATAATCTCTAAAAGACATCTCAGTTCATCGCAATCTCACAAATCTCTGTTATTACACAATAAATATAAGCATAATGAATCTTTCATAATGTCTACAATTCGTGTATTCGAGAGCACGCAATTTATTTGTTTTAGATATTTTATGTTTAGATATTTCTATTTTGCGGGAGTCCCGTGAATCATTTTATTTTCCTGCATCCCGCACACACACACACACACGAGTCTCTGCACTCTCCTATGAAGTCTTGTCCCGCTGTTGCTTCGGGTCTCGCGGGAGAGCAGGTCTCTAATCCACTGGCACTTAACTCAACAGCGCGTGTGCTACAACAATCTCTAGATTATAAAACACTGCATTCTGTCTGCAATGTAACGTGGCAGTAACGTATAGAGACCTCGGCTTGTAACTATACTCTTACTATTTTGAAAATGATAACGCGTTAAATTACTCCGTTACTAAAAAAGTAATCAAATTACAGTAACGCATTACTAAGTAATGCCCAACACTGTAGACGGCACATCAATAGTCCTCACAAGTCTGATAAAGCCAAAAAAGCCCAAGAAAGCATATGCTTACAGGATAGTTTGAAAGTCATCGTCTACTAGGATCATGTCTGCTGCTTCTTTGCAGACATCAGTGCCAGTCTGACCCATTGCCACACCGATGTCTGCTGCCTTCAGAGCCACCGCGTCATTGACACCGTCTCCCGTCATTGCAACAACGCCACCGATGTTCTGTAAGGACTGAAGCCAGAAAGAGCACTCTAAGAAACATATGGTTATATGTGGAGTATGACCGCAAACAATCAGTTTGCTGCACTCACCTTAACTATCTTTAACTTGTGTCTAGGGCTGGCTCTGTAGAATACCACTATCTGTGGAGACAAGTTACAAATTAATTTCATGGCACCCACTCCTCATACCAGCTTTACACATTGGTAGATACAAATGAGAAAAAGTCTTGTGTTCACAATTCAATTACTGCATGAATCTTTTTAAAACTATGTTTTTACTATTACTCAAATTAAAGGTACTATAAACCTCTTGCATGCCGCAGTTATAAGACTGCCTACAAAACATTTGTGGACTTGAAAACTGTCCAAACCCCAACTGTGAGTCTTTTGGATAGTAGTGCAAAGAAGAAGCTTAGAGTGTATGAAAGCGTGTTCATACCCCGGGCACTATCTGAGAGAGATGCTGGAAGTCCATCTGGTCGACTTCATCTCCGGACAGAGATTGAGAACCTTTGGTATAGAGGCCCAGTCGACTTGCTGTGGTCAAGAGAGGCAACAGAATACATATATGCGAGTAATTTAATCATTTATTTAAAAATAAGTAGATTCAGAATGTTTAATGTCCAAACTAAAAAGTAAAAAACTTAAAGGAATTTTTTTATTTTTATACATTTCAAACCAGTGTTATTTTAGTATCACTGAAATACTATTATAGTATGCACTGATATTTTGAAATGGTTTTTATTTTTATATTTCCTATTTTCATTTTATTTTTAAAGTTTTATTCATCTTTATTTGTTTAAGGTTTTTGTAAATGTGTCTATATAGTTTTTAATTTTTATTTCAGTTTTTGTTTTTAGATAATCAAAAAATATTGCTTTGATAACTAGTTGAAATAAAATATTTTTGTTTTGTTTCAGTAAACTATACTAACCCTTATTCAAACTAAGTTGAAAGAATTTGTATTAAAAGTGATTAATTTTCAAAAATCATTTGTTCCATTAATTGATTCAAAACTGCTGATTCAACAACATGTTTGGATTATTACTCACAAAAGCCATTTGTAATGTATTAAAATGCTTTAGTAAAAATATAGGCAAGCAAATATTATTTATACTAATAATATATTAAAGTTAATTTTTTTTTATTATGCATCACTACATTGCCAACGTGTTCCTTATGTTCATTTACAGGAAAAGAGTTTAAAATAGATTTTTAATTTTTAGATTTGACATTAAACATTAATGTATATTATATTTGTAAAAAAAATAGCAACTATTTTCCAGGCCTAAAATGTGAGTTGTTTAAGAGTTGAAAATGTCTGTAAATGATATAAATGGTTGAAGACGGAGAGACACGCACTGTGACAAAAAAGGGTTAACAAGCTTGAAAGTCATACCAATTGATACTGCAGTCTCTTGTGAATCCCCTGTGATCATCTTCACCGCCACTCCAGAGCTGATCAGCGTCGCCACTGCCTCTTTCACTCCCGCTCTGGGAGGGTCGATGATGCCCACCAGCCCCAGGAAGGTAAGAGCGCCCATCTCAGATCCAGAAGCAAACGCCAGCACTGCCAGAGGACAGGACAACATCATCAGCTGCTGCCAAAATCTGCTTGATCTCAATATTATTACGGTGTCCTCCATGAAATGCCTTTAATTAAAGGAAACTAACAGAGAGGAATGTCAATATGTGAAAGCACTTTTTCTGCGTCCTCAGAGACAACTTCATCTTATCAAAACAAGCCAAATGACATGCAGACAGCTGCAAGCTGGGAAAGACTTGCCAGGGGCAACTAAGGAGGCACCATTAGAGCTAACAGAAAAACATCTGGGTGTCATTTCAAAGTTATGTGTGATTTGATGATGGCAGGAAAGCTGTTTGACATTAAGCTAGTCTGGGAACCCAAATGAGCTGAATGTTATGTATAGAACTTTTCAGAAATGCTCTTAAGAGTAGCATAAGCTGCAGAAAATTCAGAGTCAGAAAATTCATCATCAGAGCTTTACATAAAGAAGCTAGAAGTAACTTTCAACAAAGTATAAGCTACATTATTAAGCACTGACAGGGGTAACAACACAACACTTAAGTGTCATGAAAGACCAGCAATGTCTACCCATAATGCCACCCACAACCGCTGAATCAGCTAATTGTGGGCCTGTAAGGGTAATATAGCAAGCCATATATTTGTTATTTAATACAAGAGAACTTGCTATAGCAACCCCTTTGAAGGTTTAGACATCTAAACGTATTGTCCTACATGTCTATAAAATCACACTAGCCCAAATTCCACTTATAGCTATATACATTTGTGGTCAAAATTTTGCATACAATTTGCAGTATCTGCAAAATGTTAATGATTTTACCAAAATAAGAGGGATCATACAAAATGCATGTTACTTTTTTTGTTTAGTGTATATTTCACATAAAAGACGTTTACATATATAGTCCACAAGAGAAAACAATAGTCGAATTTATAAAAATGACCTGTTCAAATGTTTACATACGCTTGATTCTTAATAGTTGTTACTTGAATGACCCACAGCTGTTTTTTTGTTGTTGTTGTTGTTTAGTGATAGTTGTTCACGAGTCCCTTGTTTATCCTGAACAGTTAAACTGCCTGCTGTTCTTCATAAAAATCATTCATCTCCCACAAATTCTTTGGTTTTCCAGCATCTTGTGCTTATTTGAACCCTTTCCAACAATGACTGTATGATTTTGGGATCCATCTTTTCACACTGAGGGACTCATACACAACTATTACAAAAGGTTCAAATGGTCAAAAGATGCATTAAGAGCCAGGGGTGTAAACTGAACAGAATGAAGATGTGTACATTTTTCTTATTTTGCCTAAATATATATATTTTTTCCATTTAATATTGCCCTTCAGAAGCTACAGAAATACTTTTATTGTGGTCAATTTTGCATACAATTTGCAGTATCTGCAAAATGTTAATGATTTTACCAAAATAAGAGGGATCATACAAAATGCATGTTACTTTTTTTGTTTAGTGTATATTTCACATAAAAGACGTTTACATATATAGTCCACAAGAGAAAACAATAGTCGAATTTATAAAAATGACCTGTTCAAATGTTTACATACGCTTGATTCTTAATACTGTTGTTACTTGAATGACCCACAGCTGTTTTTTTGTTGTTGTTGTTGTTTAGTGATAGTTGTTCACGAGTCCCTTGTTTATCCTGAACAGTTAAACTGCCTGCTGTTCTTCATAAAAATTCATCTCCCACAAATTCTTTGGTTTTCCAGCATCTTGTGCTTATTTGAACCCTTTCCAACAATGACTGTATGATTTTGGGATCCATCTTTTCACACTGAGGGACTCATACACAACTATTACAAAAGGTTCAAATGGTCAAAAGATGCATTAAGAGCCAGGGGTGTAAACTGAACAGAATGAAGATGTGTACATTTTTCTTATTTTGCCTAAATATATATATTTTTTCCATTTAATATTGCCCTTCAGAAGCTACAGAAATACTTTTACATGTTTCCCAGAAGACAAAATTAGTTCAGTTTACCCTAATCTTCAAATTCCAAAGTTTTCACCCTAAATGCATTGTTTCCTTCTGGCGCATCAGTGAGCGTTTGAACTTTTTGTAATAGTTGCATGTAAGTCCCTCAGTTGTCCTCAGTGTGAAATATGGATCTCAAAATCATATAGTCATTGTCGAAAAGGGTTCAAATAATACTGGATAGATACATACTGGAAAACCAAAGAATTTGTGGGTAAACTTCTGAATGGGGTCATTTTTATACATTCTTTATAAATTCAACTATTATTTTCTCTTGTAGACTATATATAAACATCTTATGTGAAATATCTCATTCGGGTCAGTACTAAATAAAAAAAACAACAACATGCATTTTGTATGATTCCTCTTATTTTGGTAAAATAATTAACATTTTGCAGATAATGCAAAGTGTATGCAAAATTTTGATCACACCTGTATATAAAGAACAGGGCAATCTAAATGCAGAAAACTGGGTTTCTTGTCATATCACTCCAACACATTATTTTCACTGGAAAGTGAGTGATTTCCACCTCTTTCAATGTAATGCAGCCTTCCTGCAACTCCTAACTAGGTTAGGATACCTAGCTTTTAGGTAATATATAAGCTGAGACAATGTTTCAAGACTTTTGTTTCAACCTCATGTATGACATTTATTAGAGAAATGAAAGTGCTGTACCTCGGAGACCCGCAGTGCCCATGTAGCTCTTCTGCTGCTGGAAGAGTTCTCGCTGCTGATGGGTCAAAGGCAGAGTGCCCCCTTTACTGTTGTAGGAAGTACAGAAACGGATGATCTGCTCATAGGCACCCTTCACAAAGAATACGGCAGGTTTGTCCTGTCATTTAAATCAGAAGTAAGGAAAGATAATTAGTGAGTCTTTTGACTCTCAGCAAAACTTCACAGCTTATTCTGACCAAGTACTGCCCAATACTAAACAAAAGGGCTATATTATTGATAAATAAATTGACCATTTTTTTTTAGACTACATTTAAGGGGTTTTGTTTCCCAGTGGACTGAAAAACACTTGTGCACCCTGACACCCATAAACTGAAAGAAGCTAGACACTCAGATTGGATCTTAAGATTTCGAGAGAGCTCTTTGAGAGAGCTCAGTGTGAGCCTGAGAGTAGTGATAAATAGCCAGCCAAGAGAGAAAGCATTTGGGTGCTTTCTATCCATTTTAAGACAAGACATTTTTTGAGGGGGGTTCATTTGGTGCATGTGAATCAGTAGGATCAGCGATGTGAATGCGAATTTCAACGTGCACTATTGTGATGCTGCCAAGTAATTTTCAGCTCCAATTACAGTACCTTGCACCATCTACTCCCTTCACATTTACAAAGTGTTTTCTACTATGTGGTACAGGTTACCTGCTGGGTGCGATGGACAACGCGGACCGCCATCCACTTCTGCTCTGAGGAGAAGGGAATTTCTTCCAGACGCACAAACTCCTGCTGCAGCCCCTCCAAACCCATCTATAAAGAACAGAAAGCATGAGGTCACATACTCGGCTCACTTGAATCCTTCAAAGAAAATACAGAAAGTCCAACCTAATCTCAAAGAGACCTATCAGTTCTGGCTCAATGAAATAACTCTGATAAAACAGAGTGGATAGATAAAAAAATCAGCATATTAAGAAAGGCAAGGTCAGATCAAGAAAAACAAAGTCTTTGTCGTGCCAAACCACAAACCCCTGATGCACTCCAAGTGAAAAACGGAAGCAAGGATGGCCAAAAAGGAAAATGCTGTCATCATTTACTCACCCCCATCATTCCAAACCTATATGAGAGACTTTCTTTTTATGAAACATAAAAGATGATATTCTGAAGAATGTTAGTAAACAAACTATTTTGGTTCTCATTGAAAGTCAATGGGAACCAAAACTGTTTGGTTACCAACATTCTTAAAAATATTTTTTTTTGTGTTTCACAGAAAAAAAAGTTACAAGTTTGGAATGACATGAAGGTGAGTAAATAATGACTGTTTTAATTTTTGGGTGAACTATCCCTTTAAGCAGTGCCTGCAGCAAGTGACTATTCTGAAATGCATTTGGACTGGCCCTGTGCAATTCTGTGTAAAACACAGCAGTATTGTGGCAGTGAGTTTTGCGCAAACAAGAACCAGCCCCATTTTCTTCAGAAAACATAAAAATCTAGTTCTTTTTATCCTTGGATTTGCATGACATTTCTCTCAGTTTAATCCCCACGTAAACGTCCCTGTGGAGAAAACAATGTTATTAGAGCACCAGACGTTAACATAACCGGGACCCTCAGGGGAGATGCTGTTGCCACAGTAACCTGTTCTATGGGGTGTGAAAGCGTGTTTGCTCATCTTAATTAGCATGAGCAAGCAGAACCGATTCAAACACACTCTGTTTGCCAAAATTAGGTGACATAAGGTGACAGACAGTACCACGCAGTCATCATTCCCACAGGCTGCTGCCTCTTGTTTGCACAGGTGGGCAGAGCCACCAGGCACGTCCAACCACATTGTTTGGGCTTAGTTATGATACAGTATTTGCATGTAGTATCACAAAAGAACAACAATTAGCAGCATACCATGCAGAAAGGCAACATACTGTACCTTCATAGCCAGAGCGATGAGGGCGCCTTCAGTAGGACGGCCCATCAGGGTGTTGCTCCTGATTACTGCATCATTGCACACACAGCCAGCCTACAGGATTTCAGACACCAAAAGAATTGTCACAATGACACCCGAACAGCTTTGCATTTTATAATAATCTCTGCTCAGACTCACCTCCACAATCTTGCTGATGGAGGTGTTGGAGAAGCCATGCACCACCTCTCCATCCATCAAAACCTCGCCAGAATTGTTGTACCCAACGCCAGTGACCTGTAAAAGAAGTCAAACCAGGTCAAGGAGATCTTGACACCTTAAAGTCAACATGAAATGGCATTTAACTTCAGTAGCGCAATGTTTATGAGTTAAATAGGATATAAATGTAGGATGGGATTTTATTTTCTAGAATAAATTTATTGACTCATGAAATGTGGTCTATTCACGGCAGGTATTTGGAGGTAAGGGGTGGAAAAATAAGATGTCTTGGTGATGTCAGCCAAAGGGGAAGTTCTTTCCAAGGATGTTATGACATTTTGAAGAAAGATTACAAACTTTAACAAACACACAAGGCTCAAACACTGACGCTAGATGACTTTAGCAGTCTTTTGACAGAGCTCTGTTTGCAGCCCACAGGGATGTGAAATAAAAAAGCATGATGTAATAAACCTGGGAGAAGCGAACTAGTAAGTTTAAAAAGTAAGAGACTCAATCTACTCCTCAGCTGATTCCTTTGAAGATTTATTAGAGCAGGCTGATGGCACGGCAATGAATTCAGGACTCCGCACTGATACCATCAGGCTTCTGAGACATTCCTCCTGTTCCTCAGAGAGAAACCCAGAGGCTTCTCTTCAAATCCATAGGGCTCATGAAACATCACTGCTATTAACACTTAAGATGACGTATTTCTAATGTGGTGCTGGTTTCAGGACAAATTACACCTGACAGAGCGGATTCAATGTTCAACGTTTTCTATTTTCTGTATTTGAAAATTTAATTCATTCCTGTGATGGTAAAGCTACATTTTTAGCATTAGTACTCCTTAAGCGCCAAATGATCCTTCAGAAATCATTCTAATACGCTGATTTGCTGCTTAAGAAACATTACTTATTATTATTTATTATTATTATCATTATCTTATTATTATTAAAAACAGTTGCACTGCTTATTATGTTTGGGGAAAATGATATATATATATATAAAAACTCACTTTTGGTCAATTTAATGCACGCTTGCTAAATAGACATCATCAGTGTTTGACCCTATGCTCATGTATCTGAATGAGGTCAAATCGCTGCATTCAGGTTCCAAAGTGCAACGGAAAAATCCTTCTAGAGTGGGAGCTGGCAGGAATTACTAACTACCTGTTAATGCCAATAGTTTAGAAATTCAGTGCTCAACAAGCACATATGGGTGTAGTGTTTAGGTGTCCAGATACTTTAGTCATGTACACTCTCAGAAAAAAGGTACAAAAGCTGTTACCTTTTGAAAAGGTACTGCCCCTGAGAGAGTTTTGTACCTGTATTTCTGGGAGTGTATTTTAGTGTATTTTACAGGTGGGGCAGTCGTGGCCTAATGGATAGAGAGTCGGACTTATAACCCGAAGGTCGTGGGGAACGCGTCTCATGTCCGGCAGGAATTGTCGGTGGGGGGAGTGAACAACCAGTGCTCTCTCCACCTTCAATACCACGACTGAGGTGAGGACCCTTGAGCAAGGCACCGAACCCCAACTGCAGGAATTGTAGGTGGGGGGAGTGAATAACCAGTGCTCTCTCCACCTTCAATACCACAACTGAGGTGAGGACCCTTGAGCAAGGCACAGAACCCCCAACTGCTCCCCGGGCGCCGCAGCATTGGCTGCCCACTGCTCCGGGTGTGTGCGCGCATGTTTGTTCACTACTCACTGCAGTGTGTGTGTGCGCACTTGGATGGGTTAAATTCAGAGCACAAATTCCAAGTATTGGACACATTTTGGAAGTATTGGACGCCACACGTCATGTTTTTTCTCCTTTTATCCTCCTGAAAGTTTTAGGGCCCTTACCTCAGCGTGCTGTCCATCAGAGGTGAACAGGTGAGTGACTGTCATCTCATTTTTAGTGAGAGTGCCCGTCTTATCGGAGCAGATCACATTACAGCAGCCTAGGGAAGAGAGAGAGGTTAATACCTAATTTGAAACTACATTCAAATATTGTTTTGTAGATAAAACTCCTCTGCAAATTGTGCATAAACAATCCTAGTCGTGACCACGTTAACAATATACTGCAGCCACAAGTGTTTTATTCCTCTGCTTGGCATAAGTGTTGTTTCATAATTAGTAAAGAGCCATTAAGTCCATCACATTTGAAAATGGTTCTAACCATAGCAATAAACATTTCTTAAAAATGTTAAAATGTTACTGCCACCCACAAGAACATTTGGACCTGATTTAATGCGTCTACTCTGCATTAAATTAGTGCATGTTCAGTGCGACTGTGGCTGGTCATTTGACTCTGTGGGCTGACTGATTCTCATGACTCATTATGTAATGCCACTGAGGGGAGAAAAAACCAAAGTGACTTTTTTGTTCTCCTGTGAGCTGTCCAACAGAAAGAAACTGCACAAGGTCTTGGTCTGAACATTAGACAAGAGGTACTTTGATAATAGATTACAAATAATTTATGGCATTCCCTTCTGTATTAAATTGATCAGTGTTTTGTAAACATTCATTCTTTCTGATAGGGTAAAAGATAGCATGAAAATTTTACATTTTATGAATGTAAATTTAGGACTATATAAGACCTTTTTAAGAACAAGTAAAGAAAATGTATGAAAAAAATTTGACAATACGTCAATGTGGTCTCTGCAAAGGAAAAAAAACTTCCAATAAATCTCAATTAGTTGTTAATTTAAAAAAAATTATTTTACAAATGGCTTGAATGCTTCAATATCTATGCTCTCAACCACCAGAACATAGAAATAACTTTTACTGTTCTGATCACACTGCAATAAAGTGATGAATTTTTGTCGTTTTCCAGCGCAAATGTCTAAAAGATTCTTAAATCAAGACACATTTACTTGAGAAACAAAATCACATAAGATAAGAAGTCTTGCTGATCACAATTAAGTGAGTTTATGATTAAAACAAGAACAAATATCTGTAAATGGGGTCAGAAAAACGTACTTTAATCAAAAGGAAAACAAGTTTTTATTTGCCACCGACATTTTGACATGTTTCTTCTTGTTTTAAAAATTTAATTACCGGTACTTAATTTAGTTTAATTTCTCAGAAAACAAGACTTCGTATGTTTAATTTGCATCTCAAGTAAATCTCTTAATTTAAGGAGGTTTACATTTTTTTAATTGGAAAACAAAAAAATACTGGGGAAGATATTAATTTTTTGCAGCGCATGCAACATTTAATGCAATCACTCTAGCATTAGCATAGAAAAATAAAAATGTTTAATAGCTTTTAGAAGGAAAGTCATTTAGCAAAAAAATATTTGTCACTACTCATTGTAGCCAAATTAGCCAGACGCAGATTGCGTGCCATGCCCTCAAACTTGGATGAATAAACGTGTTTTTTGGCCACTACAGTGTACTTTTAAACCATTAGAACACAAGAGACTAATGCACACCAATGCAGTACAATGTAATATAAATAAATTTCAGTGACTTAAAAGACACTTTTGTTTACTTTTTGCAAAATAAACACTTTTTGTACTACATTGGGTACTACATGATGTTCAATGCAAAGTCTGGGTCATGTAGAAATGTAGAACAAATGTAGAACATACTCAGTGTCTCCACTATAGGCAGTTTCTTAACGATCGCCCGTTTCTTCACCATCCTCATCACTCCCAGTGCCAAAGTCACTGTCACTACAATGGGGAGGCCTTCTGGGATAGCTGCCACAGCCAGGCTGAAGAGAAGAGCAATGATGCAAAACTTAAAAAGCCAAAACCTGCACTACATGTCAAGTCACATGCCTCACGGTAACATCTGTCTCTGTGCTGGACTCACTGATTAAAGACATACCTGACACCTATGGTGAACATGTCTAGAATGTACTTCCCCTGAAGCCATCCGACCATCATGATCACCCCTGAAATTGGAAATATATTAGTGCCGTCACAGAAAACGAATACAGGATATGACAGAACAGAAATTAGGGTTTGCATTTTTAATGAGATGGTATGCATCACTAAACTCATGAAAGTGCAATGAATGTTAATTGAACAATCTTAAGATGTCTACCGATTATCCCGAAAGAATAAAGGGAGAGCTGTTTTCCCAGCAAATCCATGCTTTTCTGTAATGGGGTTTTAGGAGCCTGTTTAAATAACAAATAGAAAAAAATTAAATGTGAAGCAAAGATGTTTTTTTATTATTTTTTATAATGTCAATCCCTTTGGTTTATGCTTGATTACCTCCTCTGCTTGCATCATCTTAAAAACTTCACCAAATTCAGAGTTTTCTCCAGTGCCTACGACAATGCCCTACAATTTAAAAGCAAAATTATTAAAAATGTGTGCAAATATAATTTGTCTTATCCAAAGAAAAAATAGAAATGTCTGAATCAGAATCTCGAATCACTTTTCACATTTTCTAATTATGGGAGAATTAATAAATTAATTAAATCACTAAATAAATACTATTTTAATATAATAAAATAAATAATGTATCAATATTCAATTATTTCCCACTAAATGTAAAATAAAACAACAAATGAATTAAATATCTCTGTGCTTGGACATCAGAAAAACAAACTGTGACTTGACGTTAAACTTCAGCACATTTCACACAAATCAAAACTCACTAATAACTATGCACAAACATTTAGTTTTATTTATTTATTAACGTTATTTTTGGTGGTATCTTGTGGTCTAATTCATCAAATTGCAATTACAAACATGTAATAGTACCTTGGCCTTCCCACAGGGAACCGGTGAAATGTTACCTTATTTAAACATTTATCTAAAATGCTTTCAAAATCCAGTTATACTAAAGTAAAACATAAAACAAACAAGCAAGCAGTGAGGAATATGTAAAATTTTATGAACGAAGGCAATTTGAACTAGGTAGATTGGGGTGCAGGACTAGTGAAGTATGAGATGTAACTGTACCTTGGCCTTCCCACAGCGCACAAGTGTACCCATGAAGGCAATATTACTGCGAGACGTGATATCGCCATTGGTGGCAGCCGGCTGAGGGGTAGAGGTCTTAGTGCAGGGGGTGGTCTCTCCTGTTAAACTGGACTCATCAACTGACAGATCCATCGCCTGCAGGGCAGTGAAGGGTCAGCTTCACTAACAGGCCATCAGAATGTTGCAGCTATTTCAGGCACAAACATTTCTACCACTAACTGCCATTCGATTGTGCAATCTGGTAAATCTTTAAGCACATATAGTACTAGGATGTTTTTGACTGCGACAGTGTAATAGTAGCAGTTTACAAGTACATAATTTTTTACTTAAGTTCAACTCTGGAGCCTTCTAATAACACCCAAAAATACTTTTGTTTGGACATTCAGTTACATTGAATATTCTGAATTAAGTGTTTGCTTATGGCATTAGTAAGGTAATGGTTTTACATGATGCTTACATAATCAAAATATGATCAAATGATCAAGAATATTGATGTGCATATAAATGCAGTCACTATGTGCACAGAAGAGGAGAAAGCAAAAAGGAGCGATGTTACTATGAGTCTATATCCATTCACACCTCAAACAGGCGCAGGTCTGCTGGGACTCTCTCTCCAACTGACAGACAGACTGTGTCCCCAGGCACAAGCTCTCGTGCCAGAAGGTGCTCCAGACGTCCATCTCGAACACTAGAGCATAGGGAGAGTTGGAAAGAGGGAAACAGTGATACTGCTTGTTGAACAGTTTGAAATTAGACCAGTGAAGTCGTGCGGACAGACCTTGAGATCCGTGCCCTGCGGGCTAGACAGAGGTCAGACAGTTTTGTTAATGTACCTCCAATAGTCTTGTCAATAAAAAAATGCTTGTTGTGGGAAACTTGTGTCCGATTAGGAAGTGACAGAAAAAAGCAGGATAACACATGGTGGTGCATGCTGAGGGTGTTCTACAGGTGTTTGGGAACAGGGCTCAAGGCTGTGGCATGGCCCGGTTTTGAAGTGCAAATACCAGACTTTGTGTGTTTGAAGTGGAAATTACACCTCCCATTCTCACTCTCTCCATATGTTGTCTGAAAGGCTGCCTTTTATGCATTTGGTGGGTGTAATGCTCTGGAAAATACACCTAAGACGTCAAGACCTCACACTCACTGTCCTGACATCTTTTATCAATAATGTAGTTAAGGAAGGAAGGAAGGAAGGAAAGAAAGAAAAAGAAAGAAAGGCTTCCTCATCTATTTAAGGCAAGATATAATTATAGATAATATAACTAAAAACCTATATGAGGTTTAAGATTCATTTTTTGAATCACGGTTTTATTCATTTCAGTGGAATAAAACCCTTTTCTCAGAGGATTATAAATATCACAGTCCAATAAAATGTGTTTTACGGACAGCGACACTGGCATGAGGCACATATGCTGGGATCGTCATGTGATGGTAAAAATGTATGTGTCACTAATGTATGTGTGTATTAACCAGCATCAAAAATAAATTTATTGGAACATACACAACTGTTGAAAAATTTGTATTTTTAAGCAAATAAATACAACTTTGTTGAGCATAAGAGACTTACTTTAAAAACATTCCAAAAAAACTTACTGACCACACAATTTTAATAGTAGTATATGCATTTTTCCAAAGGTAGGATTGAGTTTGTGTAATTTATTTGTTAAGCCAGATCCAATTTTAAGAGCCATTTGTTTTTGACATAGAAATCTATTAAAGCTTTCAGAGCTGTAGAAAGAAAACTTGCTTTCAAGTTTTGTCAATAATGCTCACCAATGGCATTCTGGAGGCACAAGTTTCCCCAGCTCCTCCAGGGATTTTTCTGAGCGGTATTCCTAAAGTGAAGAACAACAGAGCTGACAGTAAATGTCCTCCGCACTTACACTCTCACTACACCTCATTAATCTATGAGACTTCAAGTTTTCCCAAAAACCTTCAAGTTCCCCAAAATATTTGGACATTAGCATTGATTCTAAGGTCTATCGCTTTACATGACTGATGTCACATCAAATAACGTCACATGAGGTCATTTCATCAATGTATGTTGGATTTACCTGTACAAAGGCAACTGTAACAACAATAATAATGGCCTGCAAAAAGAATGATACACGAGTGTTAATGGACCAATCCAGTACTTCAAGGAAATCAAATGTCTGACAAGGGGAGTGAGCAGGAACTTACCACGGTGATACTGACAGCATCATCAAACTGACGCATCAACACACTGATGACAGCGGATGCCAGCAGCAACAGGATGAGTGGGTCTTTAAACTGGAGACCAAAAGAGAGAGAGAATAATTCAGAGACTGCATAGGGATGCAATACTTCTCAGAATTCATTGTGTCCCACAAATCAATGTTAGCTATACATGACGGCAACAATTATTGACCTCTGTGTCATGTAGTTTGCTTTTTCAGATACCACAGACTAGAGATCGACCGATATATCGATTTACTGATATTTTTCCCGATATTTAAGCATTTTACCATAATCGGATATCGGTTTTGTAATATCGGATTCACTGATAAACACCGCCATCTTGTGGGTGTTTTGAGAATTGCGCACAGGATCGCCATTACAGCGCGTCTGAGGGGAGAGGAGACAGCAACAACGGCATGGGGCAGGTACTTGATTTGCTGTAGTTAGTAAACTTTATTTAACATAACAGCCATTTATGCACAAATTAGATGCAGTGAGTGATCGCAGTTTGAGTATAGCTCTGTGTAACTACATAGATAAACTGCGCTGCCAGCAGGCATTTCATAATCTAGAAGGACAAAAACATTTTTAATAATTCTGATAACATTCCAGTTGAGAAATGCAATAAAATACGATGTTTTGTTTGTTATATTCCAATATTCCAGAGAATATTATTCAGTGAATTAACATTATCCAGTTAACTATTTTTGACTCTGTAACAGCTTATAAACTGTAGTTTAAAATGAAGTTGATATGACTCCTGTCCTTTATTTATTTTCTCCATTTGAAAACATTAGAAATTCTACATTTATTTTGCTTATTGTTAATATTAGTGTTTTTGCTGTTGATGCTTTTTATACATACAATTTTTTTTTATTGTTGTAACATGATAAAATTTAACATGAAAGACTGGTAATTTTCAAAAAAAAAAAAAAAAAAGACTGAAAAGAGGAAAAACAAAAGGGAAGCATGTTTTTTACTCAGTCATTTATTTACTTTATAACAGTAAATAAATATCGGTTCTGCATATCGGTTATTGGGCACATAAACATGCAAATAATTGTTATCAGTTATAAAGAAATCAATATCGGTTGATCACTTGCAGACACACACGGCAAGAAACCAAAGCCCAAACCGATTTACAATATTGGTCTTCTATGCTTTGGGACTAAGTAGTTGTTAATACTGAACAAATGAAATTTCATACACAACATGGCCAGCTAAATTTTGCTATACAGTCAAAAATAGTTCAGTTTACTAGCAAAAATGCCATTTTCTATTTGTTGCAGCAAATCACTTAGCTTAAACATTTCTGTGAATCAGTTCCAACAAAGATTTAACAATTTGTTTGTGTTGCCACACACAAAAAAAGAAACAATTAAGTTGGTTCACACCAAGAACGATAACTATAAAGATAACGATATTAGCATCCACACCAGCGGACAATATCGTCTGTTTATTCTCAGTGCACGCTCGTTTGCTGCTTTAAATTCTCGAGCTTGTTATAGCAGGATGGGTTCTGATTGGCTGTCAATGTTTGTATCATTCATCAGCTGGAAAAAATTGTTCTGAAAATGATTCCAACTATATCGTTTCTCTGTGCCTTTATCGTTATAGCTGTGGTGTGGACTCTGCTTTTCTTTAAAATTGAGAACGATTTTTAGAACTATATCTTTATCATTATCTTTATAGTTATCGTGCTTGGTGTGAACGGGTCTTTAGTCTTTTAAAAAAAGTAAAAAGTTACAATCCTTATTTTTTGCTCATTTAAATGTTAAATCTCTTTAAACTAGATTTTGAGTCTCAGATTTGCAACAGTGGTCTCAGACTTCTGGAATTCACCTTATGAGGGTAAACATTACTATGTTTATACTTTATTATTTAAAAAAACAAAAAACAAAACTTGACCCTCTAAAACTAGCACTCTCTATTCTATTTTTTTTCTATATACTTTTCTTTATTAAAAAAACTTGACTCTCTAACACTAGCTCTATTCTATTCTATCTACTTTTTATTTATTAAAAAAAAAAAAAACCTTGCTACGTGTACTCTGTTAGACTATCCAGGCATTGTCACAGCACTTTCATATTGTTGCTCTTTTGTTTCTTTGATTGCTTCTATTGTCCTCAATTGCAAGTTGTTTTGGATAAAAGCGTCTGTTAAATTATTAAATGTAATTTAAATGTATGTATATAGTAACATGTATATAAAGCATGTATATTATATAAATAAATGTGTACCAGTGTGGAACCTTTATTATGTCAGATTTTTACACAATTTATTGCAAATACATTTCACATTTTGAAAATCTGTATATCATCATAAGGCTGAAAAATATTAGTATTAAAAATATATTTTTTTTAGCTACATCACCAAGCCCTGTGAGAGGCATGTGTCATGCAAAAAACATCAATGATAGACAGGGTCTAGAAATACAGTGGGTACGGAAAGTATTCAGACCCCCTTAAATTTTTCACTCTTTGTTATATTGCAGCCCAATCTACAAAAAATTGTTTCATAGTCGACTCAAACTTAAATTCAAAATGTTCAGTTTAACACTAAATGGAATGCTTGCGGTGGAGTGACACTGTATAGACAGGAAATTTAGTCACACATGTAATTTGGCTTATTTCAAAGTCCTCAAGATTACCTGATAACCAATGGCACCAGAAATTGCTAATGACACACTGGATAAGCGCTAGAAAGTGAAGATTAAAAGATGGGAGTGTGGGTTAACTTTCTTTGATTGGCCACATACAGAGAATGCAGAGCTTTAATCTACGGCAGGATCTGACAGCCACGGATCGCTGCGTTTGCATAACCGGCAATTAACAGCCGATCATTTCCTTTGAGCGTGCAATACGGCAGCCTTTTGAAAACCAAACCACGAATGCACAGTTACAGACAGGTTACATAGAGCATAGGAAGGCAAAAAAACAGGGTTTGACTTTGCTGTCTGCTAAAAGTGCTTTGACTTTCTCTCATGTCTACTGTGACACATCCGGATTTATGGCATGGCTTTGTGCTTAGGGCTGGTTGCACTGTGATAAAAATACCTTTGAGAATTTGAATAAAAGAAAAAAGTAGGGGAGATTATTTTAAAGCGGCGCTGGTTGTCGTGCCAGACAAAAAAAAAAAAGTCTCATATGCTCTGGTCTGTAAAGCATGGGGTGTTAAACGGGGAGGGTGCCTGAAAGCGAGACAGAATGGGGGAGAACAAAACAAAAAAGAGAGAGACAGAGGGAGGTCGGCACATCACAAAGCAAAAAGAGAATATGAAGTGACAGATTAAAGGCATGACAGCTTGTTGCTTTTAAAGCGACTCTCTGAAACGCAGTGATAGTGTTCACAGACTTGGACGCTTTTTACTCGCCCAGAAAACGAGCCTTTTCTACTCTGAACAGCAGAGGTAAGACAAAGGTGAAACTGGCAACTGAGCTGTGGCTGCATGAGAAAATTAATGTAATCACAGGTGTTAAAAAAGACATGCCGAAGCCTTTGTAATTGCAGAGAAAAAAGATTAGCAGTAATGAGAAGAAAAGGACATTCTTTCACAGAGTAATTATCAGCATTAACCACCCAGTCACACTGAGAGTTGTGACATGACATGTTTGTGCTACAAATTTACCCTTGTTATGACTTACAGCTAGAAATCTTTTACACAAGCTTTGCAGTTTTAGAGAAATGGGGATGCATCTCACTCGGGGACCCACAAAGAATGAAGGCGACAAAGTGTGCCACCTCTGAAGAGGGCCTAGGTGAATGTGGGAAAAAATATAAATCCTTCCAGTTATATTACTATATTTAGCCAATCAGCACAAGCCTCCTGACCAAGGTGGACTGAAATTTTTCACAGAGGACAGCGACCTGTCATGGCTATATTGGAAGACAGAACTGGATGAACTGGGTCATTCAATTATTTTTATTTTATTGATTCTAATCAATAATTTTTTCATAATTTTATTACTGACTTGTGTCCGGTGTGTCTACACTGGATACAACAAAGCAATCCTTGCAAATCGTTTGAACATTGTGTCAGTACGTCATAAACGGAACGAGGCAGCAGTTTACTGTCGGGGAATTGTTGTGTCATGTCACGCCGCGCCGCATCCAGTGTAGACAGCATCACTTATTATAATGAGTTCTATAGTATTTTGTCGTGCCGTGTCGCTCGTGTCCAGTGTACACAGTGTTAGAGCTGATAAATTCTTTAATTTGATAATATTTATAATTTAATTTAATGGACTGTGTTCATTGTGTTAGGGTTAGGCAGTTTTTTTTGCTGTGGTACCAAAAATTTCAAAATTTCATTTAAATTGCTATTGCCTGAAAATCTGGAATTAGCAAGTTAAGAATCAAAGTTTTTTTTTTTTTTTTTCTTTTGTAAATTTTTTTGCCAACCAACCTACCTGAGAGATATATTTTTTCCAGAGTGGTTCATCTTCACTAATGTCAAACTCGTTCCATCCGTGGTAGGCACGACGTCGTGTAACCTCCTCCTGGGTGAGACCAAACTGCAGGTCAGCCTAACAAAGGGAGAGACGAAGAGAATTGTCAAAAAAGAACAGCTTTCCCAAAATAACACTCATCTGATGCGTAACCATGACAACTGAAATTAACCACTAACAAATAAGAACGCTGGAGCCATGGAAACAACTAATAAAGCCAGTGTCCTGGAACTTGAGCTTTGGTACGCCTACTGTTAGATAACTGTCACCGACAATGCATTTCTGCTCCCTGCGCGAAGAAAGACCTTGAGACCAGAGAGCACTGTGAACTCGTGAACTGGATAGAGCATAAAAAGCTTGATGACTGTACCTACAGACCTGCTGTCTGAGCAATATTAGGAATCGTGCTGAGTACAACCAAATCTGACCGCTTTGTATCGCTTTACAACAAACTGGAAAGCCAAAAGGTCTCCTTTGCTTACCATGTTCAGTTTACACTCAAAAACATGGCAGCTTCTGTGGGTACACAAATGAAAGACACATTGTTTTATTTTCTATTAAAATACTATTACCCATGGTGTATTATTCATGGTTAAAGTGCTTCCCGGAGACTGTGGCTGAATGTTGATGACAGTGGATGAATAAAGGTCTTCTGGGAGCAGATGGTCATGTCAGTGTGGTGATGGACATGGCACTACAAGCTCTATCATCCACGCTGAGATTGCAAGAGCATCCCAGCACTCTCTAATTTTCCTGGGGTGATTCATTAAGGGAACACTGTGTGGTATCTGCAGGGATGAGCTTTGAATTCCTCAGTGCCAAAGCATGCCGTCTGTGCATTTGGTGAATGTTTGACTGCATAAGGAAATTCAACTGGACTTGTTCTGCTGTTGTTTCGATAGGCTGTGGCTAGACACACAATGTGCTTTGAATAAGCAGAACGTGATCCAGGATCAACATCCTGTTTTGCTCCAGGAAACATAATTCATATTGAACAATCAAAGTCCTATGCCTTGCCCTGGGCACTAAATCAGGTGCCAATAATGCTTGATGGGACTGCTGATCCAGGAACAACAAAGGATGTTGACATTTAAAGTCAACCCTCAATATTGTTCCTAGAAGTTGCATTATGGAATACCTGATTCTGATTGCTCAGTTGTGGCATTCTGTAGTATTAGTATAATGACTACTTTACACTGGTATC
Organism: Sinocyclocheilus grahami; assembly: GCF_001515645.1. Lineage (NCBI taxonomy): Eukaryota > Metazoa > Chordata > Actinopteri > Cypriniformes > Cyprinidae > Sinocyclocheilus > Sinocyclocheilus grahami. The sequence goes on along the minus strand of NW_015505464.1, from coordinate 495,036 downwards.
CTGATCTGACTGAGTTATTTTGCAATAATGGCAGACTATCTCTTATGCCACTTATGCCAAAATGGACTCTTGAACTTGAAAGTTCTAGAAAGATTTGCTGATGCATTTTACTAAGTTGTACTAATTAAACTATAAATGTAAGTTAAGACTGTCTTGGTTTAATGTGATCCCTTTTACATTTCTCATATAAATCATTATGAAAATGTAAGTATGCAATGGTAATATGCCATTATTCACATTTGTAACCACAGAATGCATTTTTATTCACATTATAAAATTGTATATTAAAAGTAAAGTAAAATAAAAGGATGCAATTATCTTTATTTCTTTCATCCCAACAAATCCCTCCAAAAAGACCAGCTGAACTTTTTTTAGTCTTCTACTGGTTAAAACTGTGATCAATAATGATGCACATGCTTCCATTAAGTTATATATGAAAAGTCATGGCTAAACTTTTAAACTTGAGTTAATAATTCTGTTTATACATTGGTTACTACATGTACATGCTTATCTTTCAGGTTGTAATCTCTAAAACACTTGTGTATGGAACTACTCCCTTAAATAACTGATTCAGTTGCACAGAAACAGTCAAGGCAACCAACAATAGTGGCATGGAAGAGATACGCAACTGTAGTATGATCAACAAATCTTTTTTGTACTCTATAACGGTGCAATTACAGAAACTGGATCAACAACCTTAAATGTCAACAAGTCAAAATAAAGAATTGAACAATGATGCAGCAAAATTACATTTGCTCTGATAATTAAACAATAATACATAAAATGTATCATTGCAGAGAGTTTTTGTTAATATCTTGTGTAGCTATTAGGGTTGCCAATCAATTAAATATTTAAAGCTGCAGTTTGTAAATTTTGCCTTTGTCGCCATCTCGGTTTGAAAACCTGGAATTGCAGCTGTGTGCGGAATTATCTAGCTTGCGTGTGTTGCGAGTCGGCACTGTATTTTATTTCGATATAAGCCAAGAGGAGACTGGTTTTCCTTTGCTAAAGTAAGGAAACTTTGCTTCCTTTGCTCCTGTTAAAAAACGTTGGTTTTCACGAGACTCACCGGCGCATGCGCAATGCTGAACTCATACGTCATCCGCCCGGAGCTGCTTCCGTGTAGGACTGTTGGTGCAAGCTACATTAAAGTGATTATTACGTTTTGAATTTGGATATTTTTCTTTACAAAAACCCATGGATTCGCTACTGGAGACCTTTGTTCACCCCCCGGAGCCGTGTGAGACACTTTTTTTATGGATGGGTGCTTTTTATTTAACTTATTTTGGACTAATGCATGCAACACCCGCTGAGTGGCATTAAACAGCTTGAAAGATCAAAGACAATTTTTAATATAACTCCGACTGGATTCGTCTGAAAGAAGAAAGTCATATACACCTAGGATGACTTGAGGGCGAGTAATTTGTGGGCTAATTTTCATTTTTGGGTGAACTAACCCTTTAATGCATTAACATTCACAATGAGCAATAGCTACATTTGCTACAGAAGATATTAATCGTTGTTCAAAAATACAACTGTTAGATCATGTTAGCTCAAGTTCATTAAATAACAGTTGCTACTTTTGATTTTAACAACATGTTATTAAATACTGAAATTAAGATTAATGAATGTTAGAATAATTTTTTATTGGCAGTTTGTTAATGAATTAAAGGCACAATATGTAAGATTTTTTTTTATTAAAATATCCAAAAACCACTAGAACAGTGTTATATATTTTGCTGACTTGTGTCATTATCCCAAATGTTTCGAAGAATGTTTAAATCCAGAGAAATAAGCAATTTTAACTTGTGACACAGACCGTGTCCATAGTGTCATTGTGTCGCCTGCCAATGACGTCAAAACCCCACGACCGGAAGGAGCGGAAGCGGTCGACTGTGGCATAATAAAAGCTCCGCTGCTTTCGAGCCATGTGTCGAGCTGGTTCAGTGGCCTTGTTTCACTTCGACAGCTTTCAGCCTCACCCTGCTTCATTCTACTACGTTAATAAATCATTAGCTCATCCATGAACATGATTTCTGCCCGAGTCCCGTCAGATTGCATCGGCTGTGGGGATGAAAACGACAACTCCCATGATTCCACACTAAGTCACGTCATCAAACTACGCCTTTGTCTCGGTTTATTTTGAATACTCACCCTCCAGTGTGAAAATTACATATTGTACCTTTAACTATAAAGCCTTAATGTAAAGACCAGTTGATAGGAAAAGTATTCTTAAAATGCTTTCAAAAAATGGGAATAATTTGTAATGAATAATTATTCATGGTATTTTGAGGTGCTCACGATAACAATATCGTGCCTGTTCATTATCGTGATATATCGCATTACCGAATAATACCAGGACATGTCTATGTCTATGTGACATGAATATAGCCTACCTGTAGTGCACAGGCAACCTCGTTCACAGGTAGTTCACTGGCTTTTTTTGAAGACAGTACTGGAATCATGGTCTCATTTTCACAGTGGGGTTGACACTCGGCAAGCTGAAAAAAGAAAAGAACAAAAATTAATTTATTTTAAACAGATTACAACAAAACATCAACAGAGGAGGATGTTAGCATCCTGGCTAAAACTAATAACCCATGTGATCTAAAAAGGTTACAAGGTTGGGGGTAATTCAAATCCAAGATTACTAAAAAAAAACAAAAAAAACATTGCAAGTCCACTAAAGGAGGTAGAGCTTTTCATATTTGGCTCCCAAACTATGGAATAGCCTTCCTGATAACGTTTGGGGTTCAGACACACTCTCTTGTTTAGCTATACAAATAAACTTGAATTGAATTGAATGTACAAAACAATTACAGGCTCAGAGACATTGACCCATTCAATGCTGCACATGAAAACAATAAACAAATCTAGGCAAAGCACATGTACCATTTTGACCAGACCAACCAGTCATAGGACAGAAGTAGCTCCTGTAAAATCATCTGACACTTTCTCAATTTGCACAGACTATCAGCTACAAAAGACGCATTAGAGCAATCCACAGCTGTGCCTCAGTCTGACTGGAGGAAGATCGTCCAGTGATGATGGAGCCCAGCAGATGGATTGGAAAGCATTAGGGAACAGAATGACATTAGATGGTCTCTAGATGGTCATGAACATCAGGTTAAGCTTCACAAAGAGCACTAGATAAACATCCATGCAACATCCTATCCCATTTGCTTTGCTGGATATTGATCTAGCCGGCTAGCAATAAATCCTTCCATGATTTTTCAACATCATCTGCCAATCAAACTCACAAACAAATATATAAAGAAAGAAAAAAAAACATACAGGCTTCATTATATAGTACACTACATTTTCAAATTTTCTTAAGAAAATGTGGGAGATACTTGTCTATGCAAAACGTCTCAGCACAGGTTGCTGAAGTGTTCTGGGTGGTTGACTTGCTGACTCAAGTCAAAAGACAGATATCATTCAATGTACAGTTCAAATGTGTGGGGGTCAATAAAATGTTTTTATGAATACCTTTAAATATTCAAATATATACAAATATACAGGTGCATCTCAAATTAGAATGTCGTGGAAAAGTTCATTTATTTCAGTAATTCAACTCAAATTGTGAAACTCGTGTATTAAATAAATTCAGTGCACACAGACTGAAGTAGTTTAAGTCTTTGGTTCTTTTAATTGTGATTAGTTTGGCTCAAATTTAACAAAAACCCACCAATTCACTATCTCAACAAATTAGAATATGGTGACATGCCAATCAGCTAATCAACTCAAAACACCTGCAAAGGTTTCCTGAGCCTTCAAAATGGTCTCTCAGTTTGGTTCACTAGGCTACACAATCATGGGGAAGACTGCTGATCTGACAGTTGTCCAGAAGACAATCATTGACACCCTTCAAAAGGAGGGTAAGCCACAAACATTCATTGCCAAAGAAGCTGGCTGTTCACAGAGTGCTGTATCCAAGCATGTTAACAGAAAGTTGAGTGGAGGGAAAAAGTGTGGAAGAAAAAGATGCACAACCAACCGTGAGAACCGCAGCCTTATGAGGAACGTCAAGCAAAATCGATTCAAGAATTTGAGTGAACTTCACAAAGAATCATATTAAATTAATGCCCTAAACTTAGTTCCTCACACAAAGCAATTGTATGGTTTCAGACGACTAAAAATACACATGCACAAGCAGTATGGACTAACTTTCTGGTACATTTTGCCACTTTCTTTTATGGAAATCTCTGACATTCGACCAAAGAGCTCATTTTGTGCTCCGCAAATAAAGAAAATAACACAGGGTTGAAACAACCCTAAACATTTCAGAGATCTAATAATAGCTCAACCTTACATTGTCCTCTAACCAGTGTCAGGAATGTGACGTGAATCTATTATCACTAAGATGTGCTACTTGATTGACAGTTTTCTCTACAAATACATCATGTTGTTAATAGTAAAACTCTTAATCGGTTACTAACAAGTGTGATATCAAAAGCAAGATAAGCCATTTATCATCTTACTCAGTCAGCAACATGAATCGAAAAGAAAGAAAGAAAATCAAGCTTTAATTGTTTTCATGTCTCCCGGGCCCCCCTATCTGGGTCTCAATTACAAACTCTGCCTGGTTCTCCTGCTGACAGAATTGGGCCAAGCGCAGGTTCAAGGCCATGCAGATACAGAACAAACTGCTCTCTCAGCGCTCTCCATTAGATGACCGAGACTGATCGTCTGCAGTCCACTGAGAGGCACAAGGTCATGTTCACTCTAGCAGAGCCTCCACGGAGTTGAAACCGCATTCTCCCCCATTAACCTCTCTTTGCCTTTTTAACAGTTCTAGAGTAGGAGCTTATGTATGTGGTATGAAAAGAATTTGTTAAGAAAAACGAAGTACACAAAAAGGAGGAGGAAAAATGCAGTTCACTAAAAACAATGATAAAAATCTCTGCCATGCCCTTAACAATCCTCATTCGCCGTCCTCCATCTGACAAGCTGAACATTACGCAACGCTCCTAAACAAACCAGAACACAAATGCGCACAACAATTATTTGAATGGTCACACCTGGCTTTCATCTTTGTCTATGGAAATGTTTGAACTTTGATAGTCAAGTCAAAATGCCTCCACCTTTCTCCCTTGTGTTGTTGAATGGCAGTCCGCATTGTTCCTCAGTACATTTAAAAAAAATTTGTACATGTATATGAAAGCGAGAGAAACGGACAAAGAATTTGTTTCTCTCTTGCCAAGTACAAACTGAACAGATTATTTACAATATTTGCAACACTAGCAATAAATAAAACATTTTAACACATTAACCAACACTGTATGCCATATACCATAGACACATTCTGCACTTTATCTTATGTAACAAAAAGTATGAGAGCACAAATGCAGATAGTTTGTTTCTTTGGGATTTTTTAATGTCATGCCAGCTTCTTTGGCTATTTTCATGACGAAAACCAAACTTCAATTAAAAACATCCTAATAATAAAATTAATTAAATAAATGTTTTACCAAGTTTCAAGAGAATAAAATTAATTCTAGAAGAGTAGAAATATGACAAACTAATAAAATATGTTTGAAAGACAATGAGCTCCGACATGTACATATGCGTAGGTTTGCAGATACTTTAAAACCATTCCTAAACAATCACAAATTTAAGTGTCAAATAATTCCTGAGAACCTACTTCATTCAAATTAGTTATTTTGAACAATTTAAATGAACCAATTCAAAACATTGATTCAACAATTTGCACAGTCACTTAAAAACTGGAATGAAACGAAGGTTTTCATTTTTGAGTGAGCTATACCTTTAAGCATTGATGTGATATTTTGAGAAAAATGCTACTATCAACACAGCTCTACTAATAATTAAAAACAACAGTGATAATGCCTTAGTAGGCACAACTAATGAGAATAAAACACATATCCCGAAAAAAGGGGTCTGTTTGGGGTGTTAGTGACCATATTAAAAGGAATAATACCTTAATTTAATGCTTACAAAGTGGGAGTTGAATTCAGGATAAGAACAAATGAAAGAGTATTATTTACAATGGAATACGTCCAGGCTCAGAGATCATACAGTTCAACAAAAACAAAAAGCAGTATTGTTGACTTTGAAAGTCTGTTCTGAGAAGAGTGTTGTTGAAACAAGAACAGAGCTTCCCACAGAGAAAGAAAATCTTTTTTCTCCAAAACCAAGGTAAACAAGGGACCAAACATCCAAGCTCTGGCTGCTCAGTGGTGGGAAATCAAAAGATTGATTCCACTTGTGAAAATGCCAAACTAAAACTTTTAGGATTGCATCACAACGTTACACTGAAACACATGCTATCAGTCGTCTTACTCCCCAATTTCACTTTTGCTATGATTCTAAACGTGCTGTCGGATTTCCTTAAAACTCTGCATTTCTAAAAAAGACTGGGTTAGGATGTGAAACAAACATCAGTGAAACACTCTGTATCAGTGACCAGTGACACACACCTCCAGCTACTTCTCAATCTGTCTCCTAAAACTAATGGGAGCTTCAAAGGAAGTTAAATGCACTGCAAAGTTATATATAGATGGAGCAGGGGCTGCTGGGACAGAGCGCGGTTTATAATCTTCCTCCTGGCTGTCCTGACAGTGCCTGCAGGCAGAGGCTCTCTGGAACTGTTAGATAGCAGAGAGATGTCAGTCCACAATTGCTGTGAAAAAACGGAGAGAAATAGAGGACAGGGCGGCGAGAAAGAGGGAAATCCAGTGGAATGAAGCGGTTTTCTTCACACACAAAACCTTTTACACACACATGGAAAGAGTAAATATAGCCTACACATCATCCAAGGGGTGAACAGGCAGACACCCACTAATAGGCTAAAACATTTATTTTCTGAACATCGTGTATTTGGGTATTAGGAAAGGTTATATCCATGTGTTTTTTTGAGTTGCTACACATAAACTTCTGCTGTTGGAAACATGAGCTCCCCGCTGTCCATCCTGAGGAAGAACAAACGAGCTCCTCTGCCAGACATACAGAGTGAAGGGTAAGTTCCAACGACATGCAGCAGTCAAGATTCAATACCGAAAAATAGCCTACTAAAGCATAAGCATGTGCAGCTTTTTTTGAAAAGCTGTGACACTGACACTTGAAAACATGAAATTAATTTTCTAGAAACTATGCTAGAAATGACACTCATATTTGTTCCTTTTTCAGAATACCATATCCAGTACCACAACTTAATTCATAATTAATATTGTCTTCTATTTTTTAAGTGTATTGTGGTCTAGATGCTTATATAGTAATAATATATCTATAAAAATGTTAATACAAATACAATCATATATTGGATAGAATATAACAACCATCTAGAAAGTGATGTAATGTTAAATGAAAATAATGAAACATACTGTATATTACCAATGAATTTAAAACATCCCACCCGCCGCATAAAATCACAGAAATCTGCATATTATCAAGAAAAGATGTTTACCAGCTTATACACATTCATGTAATATTCTATCCTGTTCTTGAAATTATTCATTATAACTTGATTATTTACACAAAGTTCAAAGTATCTGAGCTTGACCAGAGCAAATCTGTGAAAGTCTGCTGTAGCTTTTTAACATAGCTCACCCAAAAATGAAAATTCTGTCATCATTTACTAACGCTGTTAGTAAAGCTGTTCCAAACCTGCATGGATTCTGTTGAACATAAAAGAAGATATTTTGAAGAATGTGTGTAACCAAGTAGCTGTTGGTCCCCATAGACTTTCAGAGTATGGAGGGGAAAAAAATACTTTGAAGTTAATGGGGAGCAGAAACTGTTTGGTTGCTAACATTCTTCGAAATATTTACTTTGGTGTTCGGCAGAAGAAATTCATAGGTTTGAAACAATTTGAGTCAGTCTGAATACATTACCTAAAATGTCAGAATGACAATAATTTGTAATCGGTAAGAGACCACAATTTATAAGTAATCTACCCGGTCCTGTTATCCACTAGAAACATTTGGTATTTGTAGTTACAAAGACACTACCCTGTATTTTCTTATTTTGTTCCTGCATCGCTGTGCTCATAATGTTTCTGTGCTTCGAACTTTAGCCAGTGTCTGCGTGTGTCTGTGTCGCCTTCAGCCAATAACAATGCACGTCACAGGTGAGGGCGGGACTTTACCTTTGTCATTAGGTTTGTCATTACCTGTCATCTGTAACTCAACATTGTTATTACGTTTTTATGATGACACGTACTGTTTACTAATGAGCTTCTATTTATGTTTATGTTAATTCAATTTATGCATGATAAACACAATATTTGAAAAATATTTGCAAAATACCTCAATGTCATCACTCATCTTCCTGTCGGTAGTCTCTTGAGTCGGTTGGGCTGTGTGTGTTCTGGCAAACTGATGTAATGTCAGGCAGGGCGGTGTGCTTTTGACTGCGTTCCGCCCGCAAGGAGGGACAAGTGTCAATGTTGCTTACAAAAAGTGACTGAAAATTTCAGCACAGTGTACTTTTAAATGTCAATGCAATCATTGCTTTTTTTCCCAAAGTTATAGAATTCAAAGAGACTGCATTACAAGAAAGATCTAGACCATCTTTGAAATAATCAGATGTCGTATCTGTTTTTGTGATATAGAGAAAGAAAGCCTTACAAAGAAAGGTCAGACAATGGTAAGACTTACAGACATTTGACAGTTTTCCCATCTGTCCTAGCAAGCGAATAAGATCAAGTCAAGTCAAGATAAATGTCAACAATCAGAAGAGTTTGAACTGCTTTTCTAATGCCATGCATTACAGATTATATAAATGGCAGGTTTCCAACCATGCCAAGTGATTAATTAGAATCTAGAAAATACACAGAGAAAACAATACACCAATGGATGTTATAAATCACTTAAATGTGTCCGTTTTGATGTTTCAGACTATGAAGCTCAATTATTCAGAGAGATCTTTCCACAAAAGCAGCCAGTGCCACACATCACGGACAATCTTTCCACTGTAAGATCCAAGGTTGTGCTAAAGAAGAAGGCAAAAGAAGGTACCTTATTGACCAACTACTATAGCTGTTTTTATCAAAAGTTTAAATATGATGTCTCACAAATCTTCTCTATAAACATGTCACAGCTCCGCCGAGTGATTTGGAACTTATGTCAAGTATGACGCAGAAGATTGTTCAGCTTGAGAGAAAGGTGAAAACTCAGGCTGTGGATATTGAGCATAAGGTATTATTGCTGTCTCATTGTACTGTATTCAGACTTATGTGCCCTCTAGATATCTATGACTGCCTGGGGCAGTTTCCTGGGAAGAAACCTTGTAAAAAACACATGTACGGTGTAAAAAACCTTGGTGTCATCTTTGGCTCAAATTTGACCGACAAATAAAAGAATAGCTTTTTCCATCCAAAGTCAATATCTAAGCTGAAGTCCATCCTCTCTTTTGAAGATATGGAGAAGGTTGTTCATGCTTTTGTGTCATCTCGTTTGGACTATTGTAATGTGTTGTATCTGGGTTTGAATCCGCTCTCTCTCTCTCGTTTGCAGCTTGTCCAGAACTCAGCTGCCAAACTTTTAACAAGTACAAAGGGGAGAGAGCATATTACTCCTGCGTGAATCAAAGTGCATTGGTTACCTGTACGATACAGAATTCATTTCAAAGCGTTGCTGTATGTTTATAAGGCTGTGCATGGTCTATCACCTGACTATGTTACTGATTTAATTAGTGTCTGTCAATCCAGCAGATCTCTGTGCTCAAATGACCAACTACTAATGGTTCCGCGATCTCGTATAAAATGTAGAGGGGATCGTGCTTACGCTGTGGCAGCTCCTAGGCTCTGGAATGCCCTTCCTCTAGGTCTATTAGAACTTCTCCAACTTTGGGTGTTTTTCAGAGTTCGCTAAAAACACATTTGTTTTCTCTAGCTTTTGACAATGTTTTTTTAGCTGTGTATGATATTTGTTGTTACTATTATTTATTTTTCTTTTTTTACTATTATTAATTTTCATTTGGTTCTATATATATATATATATATATATGTGTGTATTTTTTCCCCCCACTTATCTTTCTCTGTACAGCACTTTGGTTCCAGTCGTGGTGTTGAAAGTGCTTTATAAATAAAGTTTGAGTTGAGTTGAGTTGAGTAGAAGCTTGCGTTCTGCAAGTGAACATCGCTTTATTGTGCCATCCCAAAGAGGCATAAAAAATCACATTCACAGACTTTTAAATTGAATATTCCCTCCTGGTGGAATGACCTGCCCAACTCAGTCCTTAGCCATCTTCAAGAATTGGTTAAAAACACATCTCTTCCATCTTTATTTGACCCTAGCACTCTAGCACTCTCTATTCTTTATAATAAAAAAAACTTTCACTCTATTCATTTACTAACTGCTTGTTTTCTTTAAAAAAAAAAAAAAAACTAACACTAGCTTCTCTAATCTTTTTGTATTCTATTTGCTTTCTTTTTATTTATTATACAATTAACAAAAGCAAAAAAAAGCCTATAACACTAGCTTGCTCTATTCTTTTTTCTTTTTATTTATTATATGATTTACAAAAAACCTTGCTACATGTACTGTTAAGCTAACGGAGACTTGTTAGCTCTTGCGAATCATTGCTTCCATCGTCTTCATTTGTAAGTGGCTTTGGATAAAAGCGTCTGCTAAATGACTAAATGTAAATGTACTGTTTCAAGAATTGGTTAAAAACACATCTCTTCCATCTTTATTTGACCCTAGCACTCTAGCACTCTCTATTCTTTATAATAAAAAAAACTTTCACTCTATTCATTTACTAACTGCTTGTTTTCTTTAAAAAAAAAAAAAAACTAACACTAGCTTCTCTAATCTTTTTGTATTCTATTTGCTTTCTTTTTATTTATTATACAATTAACAAAAGCAAAAAAAAGCCTATAACACTAGCTTGCTCTATTCTTTTTTCTTTTTATTTATTATATGATTTACAAAAAACCTTGCTACATGTACTGTTAAGCTAACGGAGACTTGTTAGCTCTTGCGAATCATTGCTTCCATCGTCTTCATTTGTAAGTGGCTTTGGATAAAAGCGTCTGCTAAATGACTAAATGTAAATGTACTGTGGACTCAGTGTCTAAATCTGCTTTGCTGTTCAGTTTTTAGTATTCAAGTCTGTGTTTACAATGATCAGATGTCTCCGGGTGCACAGCTGATATCATTTTTTTCAGGTGTCATGTGGTGTTAGCTCTTAATTTCCTTACATTTCATGCTCAAGGCAAGAAGAATAGCAGTTCTGGAAGAGCAACTGAATCTTTTGCAAGAGGCAAAAGGTAATTTATTATTTGTTAAACAGAAATTAAAATTGCAGAAATATTGAGTTAGCATGATATAGACTACAATAAGATCAGTATGAACCAATAAAGAAAACATTTTATTATTAGGTTTAAATCCCATTTTAAATCCCCCAATCCCCATAATTGTAATGAAAATTGATAATCATGTATTATTTAAAATTATGATTTATAATGTAATATACATTTGAAGTATTTATTGTTGTACAGTAATCTATGCTGATTTTAACAATGTAATTGTTTTGTTGCATTTTCATTATCTAAGCATTTATATATGCTAATTTTAATAAATAATAAAATATAATTTATTATAATTTTAATTATTTATTGCCGTAATATATGCAGATTTTAATAATATAATTTTAAGTATTGTAATTATACATTTAACTAATATACATTCAAGTACACATATGCATATAATATACATTCATCATGCATTTAACTAATTTGCAAGTATTTATATTGTAATCTATGCTGATTTTATTTATTTAATACCATTTTAATTTTCATTATCTAAGCCTTTTTCTAAGCTGATTTTAATAAATAAAATAAAATTCTATTAATATATTTATAAAGAATTTGTTGAAATCTATGCTGATTTAAATTTTATTATTTTTTTTAAAGCCATGTACGATTCTCATCAATGCTACAGGTGTAATAATCTAATGCGGCTCATCAAGTAAAATAACAAAACTCATAAACAAACCCAACAGTAAAACACCTGGACATTATTACAGGTGTGAATGGATAATTTGGGGGTGAAATATGACCCAGGCTTACACTAAAGTACTAGTTTTGCTAATGCTTTTTTTAACCAGTTCAGCAGTCAAAAAGCTCATCTAAACAAATGTGTTTATCTTTGGCTTTAGATAAATCTACAAGTAATGAGAACCAAGATGAAGAACTGGTTAAATTGTGCCTCAGGCTTCAAAACCAAGTGTGGGAAATGGAGGTGAGCAGCTTTGTATGATTATTTTCTTTCAACCGGTTACCTACGTAAATGTTTGCTATGGTACACAGACAGCAAAACAGCGGTCATTCCTATATGTCATTTACACCAAAATTAGTTATTGTAAACTCAACAGAATGCCATTTTATCCCACCCACACAGACGTTTCTGAATGATTATGGAATGATCTGGGTTGGACGATACAAAGAACATGATGAGCGGGCCAACAGCCAACTTCCTGGAGCAACTAATGCACGCAAGACTTTGGAAATGAACTATGACCTGGTCCTGCAGAACATCCAGGAACTGAACATTGTAGCAGGGGAGGGGGAATCCCATGTGACCGCCACTCCTGGTGGAGCCAAACTTACCCAGCAGTCTTCCATACCTCTTTGGCTCTACAAAAACAGCATTGTCATGTTCAGTGGTCCATTCCGCTCCTATCAAGACCCAAGCACACAGGTACATTTATTTTCCTGCTTTATCACTTACATCACTTATTTTGACTACATAAATACCATACATTTTCCACAGCCAGCTTCCTGATTATTCAATTGTAGATGAATAATCAGATTTTTCGTTCCTTGTAAGTTTTGTCTTCCTGTTGCAGGAATGCATGCAGGACTTGATGGACGGGTTTTTTCCTTCTGAGCTTCAGGAAAGGTTTCCTAATGGTGTGCCCTTCCAGGTGTGGACTGTGAATCCATGCAGTTTTCATCCTTATGATTACTATTGCTCATATTTAGGATAATGGATTTAACAAATCCCTAACCCTACACAACAGTTCACAAGCTTGGGTTGATAATAGTTTTAAATGTTTTTGAAAGTCTCTTATGCTCACCAAGGCGGCATTTATTTGATCTAAAAATACAGTAAAGATTATTTTAATTATTAATAATACTTGAAACACCTGTGCTGCGTAATATTTTTGTGGAAACTGTAATACATTTTTTCAGGATTTTTAAATGAATAGAAAGTTGAAAGGAACAGCATTTGAACATTATGTACTTTTATACATTATAAATGTCTTTACAGCCACTTACGATCAATTTAATGCAACTTTGCTGAACGAAAGTAATTTCATTCAAAAACTGTAAAAAAAATAAATTTGTAGTGACCCAAAACGTTTGAACGGTATAATGTAGTGCTGTCAAACGATTAATCGCATCCAAAATAAAAGTTTTTGTTTACATAATATAGGTGTGTACGGTGTATATTTATTATGTATATATAAAGACACACACATACAGTATATATTTTGAAAATATTTACATGTATATATTTATATTCATATAATTTATACTATATATAAATATATTTAATATATAAACATAGCATAGTTTTCTGAAATATATACATGCATGTATTTACATGCACATAATAAATATACACAGTACACACACATACAGTATATTATGTAAACAAAACTTTTATTTTGGAGGCGATTAATCTTTTGACAGCACTAGTATACTGCAAGTGTTCAACTTTACCATGTCACTCATACTATAGCTCAAATTAATATTGATATTAATAATAATAATTATTATTATTGTTAAAACCCTTACGGTTTATATGTGGTGTGAAAAATCCCATTGACTTAAATTCAGGAAGGATGCTATATATAGTTATAGTGATCATTCTTTAACTGTTATGTATGTTTTTGAATCACACAAACAGGTTCATGACCAACGGTACGAGGAGTTCATAGTTAGGCGACCAGGGACTGAGTTTCCTGGAAGAGGACAAACTATAGATGGAGCAGGAAGGCATTCAGTGGACAGTTTTGAGCAGACCAGCTCCACAGCACCAAAACGGAGTCAGATACCAGGTTTGAACATGATTTTGGAATGATTCACATTTACTGTATTACATTAAATTGCCAATCTGTATGGCATTTAGGCAAAAAGCTGTCCATGGAACAGTTCTTGCGGAAGCTCCCCGTGACTGTGGTGAAGGAAGGCAAAGTGATTAGTATACGTGACTCAATCAAGGCTCATCTACTGGTCAGTGCAGTCATGTTTCAGTCTTGTTCAGACACATTTCCCATTGAACTGAATTTTGGTTTTGTTAAGGGCTTTCCTGATGGTGCCAAAAGTCACTCGGCGACCACTGTAGAAACATTCGCCCTGCAGGCCTTGAGAGAATGGTATCAAAATCCTAATCATCTTAAATTCATGACCAAACAGAAGAGCTTTGATAGAGAGCATGAAATTTGATTAGAGTCCCTGACATTTCCCATTCCCACCCATGTGGTGTGATTCAGTGAGACGAACTCTACACAATCACAAAAAGGCATCACCACACTACGACTGAAATCTGAGGATGGCATGGAGACGTTTATCATGAAAATGTACTTCACTGAGACCATTAGAGATCTCCGTCACTACTTGGATCTGAAAAGGTTTGAGATATGACTATCAGTTTTTAAAATCAATACCACAGCTCTGTTTCAAAATGTAGAGAGCTGGCTCTGGAGCATTTAAAGATATCACACACACACTCTAGATGTAGGCAACTTTATAATGTTGCTTCCTTTTGACTAAATTTAAGGCAGCATTACATGTATTCCCAAAATGTACTATAATAAACTCGTACTTATGTTTCATCCAACACTGAAATATTTATAATAAGGTCATACAAAAAAAAAATAAAAAATAAGATAATTTTCTCTGAATTTACTCATCCTCAGGCCATCCAAGATGTAGATGAGTTTGTTTCTTCATTGAAACTAATTTGGAGAAATGTAACTTTACATCACTTGCTCACCAATGGGTCCTCTGCAGGGAATGGGTGCCGTCAGTACAAGAGTCCAAACAGCTGATAAAAACATCACAATCCACACAACACCAGTCCATCAGTTAACATCTTGTCAAGTGAATAGCTGCGTGTTTGTAATAAACAAATCCATCAAGGCATTTTAAAATAAAACTGTCACTTCTGGCTAAAATATGAGTCCGTAATACATAATGCTTCCTCCAGTGAAAAAGTCCATCCACTGTTGTCCTCTCACATAAAAATCCTCAGACAAATATGTATTTGATTAGAACGGTTTTAGACCGATCCACACAACACCAGTCCACACAACACCAGTCCATCAGTTAACATCTTGTCAAGTGAATAGCTGCGTGTTTGTAATAAACAAATCCATCAAGGCATTTTAACTTAAAACTGTCACTTCTGGCTAAAATATGAGTCCGTAATACATAATGCTTCCTCCAGTGAAAAAGTCCATCCACTGTTGTCCTCTCACATAAAAATCCTCAGACAAATATGTATTTGATTAGAACGGTTTTAGACCGTTTCAGCTTGTAAATGGTACTGGATCTGTGCATATGTTTCCCTCCTGATTCAGATGAGATTACTTTTTCAGAATGAAAATATAATATAAAAAAAATGTAATTACAAACAGCTTTTTTGCTTCAAACGACGTTAATTAATGGACTTGAGTCATGTGGATTATTGTGATGTTTTTATCAGCTGTTTGGACTCATTATGACGGCACCCATTCGCTGCAGAGAATCTATTTGTGAGCAGGTGATGTAATGCTAAATCTCTCCAAATCTGTTCCGATGAAGAAATAAACTCATCCAGAATTTTCAGCAAATTTTTATTTTTGGGTGAACCATTCCTTTAACACCATTTTACCTGAAATGCATGTATGCTGTCTATATTTAGAAGCAGAATTATTGCAGAGTATATAAGTTGTCGCCCTTTTAAAGTAAGTTTACAGACAATAATTTGAGCTAATCTCTTTTGACAGAGGACTGGGTGCTGCACCATATGACATCATTAGTGCATTTCCACACCAGTGCTACAGTGATTACACCCAGACACTGCTGTCCTGTGGTCTGACTCCAAATGCAGCGCTGCTCCTGCGTCCTCAAGCCTCATCACACAGACAGTGTGCAGAAACATACAGAACAACCCCTAACTAAAGAAGAACAACCATCATCTCATGTCACATAGCGAGTGAGCATCATTAATGCACTTTAACCGTGATGCTACAACACTGCACACTTCAAATATCTCACTGCTCATACACCAACATGTATGAGTTTTGGAAATTGATCATTCAGCAAGGAAATCTCAAACACATCAATAAATAGGTTTACAATAATTTTAAAGTAGTAATCAATTTGACAACTAAATTAAAGAAATTTAAATTTATTGATAATATAAAACTCTTTCTATTTTCTGTAAATGAACAATGAGGAGACACCCTGTCTCCTGTCAAGGTGATCTATGGGTTATAACAAATTTCCATATTATTGTAAATGTTCCAACTAAGTCTTTTAAACATTTTTTGCATTATTTGCAGAAATCCATTTACAAATAGTCTTTTGGGTGAGGTCAAATACACGGAAACATCCCTAGAATAAACGGGTTTGGCTGCTTTAGCTACTCACATTATTAATAGGTGCAAAAAATGTATAGGTTTTTGTTGAATGGTGTGTACTGCTTCTGAATGTAATTACATATTAAATGTCAATACGTATTAAAAATGACTAAATGTTCATTGTAATTTCTATATTACTAAATTCCAGTAATTTCTATATTATCAAAAGAGAACACGTTACAGCTTTATACATACTAAAAACAAACATTCAACATAAGGTTACATTTGGAATACAAAGCTTTATTTCTAAAAACTGAAACTGCTTAAGACAAATATTATATATATATATTTTTTTATTATTATTATTTTTTTTATATATATATAAACAAACATTTAGTGTTGTTAGAAAGTTTCTGGCATGTAAGGTTTGCCTGGCTGGTTTTCTGTTAAACTTGAAAGAGATCTTACAATATATAAAGTCTGGTGCATTGTCAAATTACATTCACACTTGGACAAAAATTTTACAATTTACCACGCAACACTCCCCACAATATATGGTCCCTTTACGTAATCGAATCCTAATTCCTCGGCAGTCACACACTACAGTAGAAAGACAATTAGTGTTTACAATGCCATGTTGTGCAGCAAATACAGGTTACGTCCCTGAACGCAAGGCATCTGCTCTAATGTTTGGCATGCACTAATACAATATTTGCTTCACCAGTTGGTTTCCTCTGATGTGTTTATTCAATAGCGTGGCTATTTTTATAGCTGATAAAACAAATTATGAACCAGACAGCAAATACATCATGGATTACGACAGAGCACATCATTTATCCTGTTATTTTACTGGCAAGACAATCCTGCCCCTCAATACCAATAACACACAAACATAAGCAAATGTCACCAGTTCAAATGATGTGACCCAAAAATAAAACATTTTTAGTGTGTTAATTTTGCAGCAGCAAAGAACTTAATAATGTCATAAGATTCTCGAGAATACTGATAATATGATCAGTTAGTCTGCAATTAAGAGATCCTAAACTTAAACAGCATTCTATTAACTTTATTTAACAGACAACCAGAATTTAATATTATGTTTACAGCCCCCTCTTGCTTTAAAATGTCCCTGTTTATTGGTCTGCATATACAGTGTACACCAAGACTCTTTACAGCATTATGGAAACTGTTCTGATAGGTCTGTCTTTGATCACGTTCAACTTTAGTTGGTATATAATATTAGGGAATGTCTATTCTCCAACTTTATACACAAATGATCTGCTGGTGTAATTTTAAACCGCCAGAGGTGGCCAAATATTTCCTCAGCCTTAGATTCTGTGATTAATGTGGTACGTTCTGTTTACTGTAAGATCATGGATACCAGTTAATGTCTTCTTGTTTCACACAACCAAGCGTCACTCACTTTGCCACTGTAAAAAACACACTTAGTTGTGTCTTAGTTGCACCAAAAGATTAAATATTTTCAGTTGATTGTCAACTTCATCACAGACGTTCCCAAATACATGGAAAGGTTTAAATTAAATCATTCTCTTTCCACTGCACACAGTCACCGAAATCTTAGAAAAATATCTTGTGTATAAAAATAGCCCTCTGGTTTGCGAGATTACAGTGCCCTTAGTGTCGCTAATCCTTCATGAAGAAGGTTTGAGTTGCTAGAGATTGTAGTGTCTTTAAAGGCACTCGTCATGCGGAGTTACCCTCATACTGTCCGAGCTCACTGAGTGATGCAGTTTTCTCCCATATCCTGAGCGTAGCGGTCAGAGACTGTGGTTCTCAGTTCCTCGACGTCTCGACGGAGCTGCTGAGCTTCCTGCAGCTTCTTCTGCAGCCCCTCGGGGCTCAGCCAGTCCTCCCACTGCTCTCCTACTGGAGGGGGAGCTGCTGCAGACAGACAGACAGACACTGTGTCAGAGTCACCGTTGATGATAGCCACAACACAGATAGCACAACAAAGCTGCTATACTGAGTTTCCATCATAGCATGGTGAAAACTTGAGCCGTAATCACCACAGCTAATACAAAACACTAGACAATAGTCTGTACTAGGAATTTGTGATATCAGTCACAGTGAGTGTGATATTCTCCATGTATGCGTGTATGTGTATGAAGACCTGCCTTTCTGAAACACGTTGATTTTTACAAAGCTCATCGGTCTGAAAAGCGAGATGTGCTCTGATTGGCCAGTTATCTAGTGCGTTCTGATTGGTCGAATACCTCAAGCGTGTGACAGAAATGTTACACCCCTTACCATATTGTGATGCCCTGTCCGGCCGGAGCGAAGAGACAAAAACATTAAAACCCATTATAAACGAGGCATTTGTTGCATCCAGTGGGGACATAATTACGAATTATAACAACTTATACTGTCTTTTTACACATTGCATCGCGCCGTGTAAACATA